>NW_017729019.1:7138667-7190974 GCF_001723915.1 Gavialis gangeticus | reverse complement strand
GCCGGGCGTCCCCTTCCCCAGCCCGCAGCGAACCTGGACGTCGCTGCTGGGGCCCCGCACCAGCGACACTGCTCTGCGCCTCCCCCCTGCCGAATAAAGGCAGAAAACAAAGAGCCCGCATCTTCCAGTGGGGCCGAGCCAGGCAGCGCAGCCCCCGAGAGCCTTTCAGGGGTGCCGCGCAGCATGGGCCGGTGCAGACATGAGTCCAAGGCAAGCCCTGAGATTGCAAATAGGAATCTGCCATGATAAAAATGTATCGACCTGCCAAGGTCTTTCCGAGCTCTTGGGATGGCCCAGCTTCTCTAGTATTTTTTGTAGTAAAAAAAAAAAAGCATGAAAAGAAAGCTGGCATTTTCCAGGGGCCCTCGAGTTAAAGAAGTGTGGCCTGAGTCTAATGAGTTTGAGACCCGCTGCTCGAAAGTGTCTAAGCACGTCAAGAATCGAGTATCTAAAAATGCAGGTGCAAGATCTGGACATCTTGCCTCTGGCAGCATCCAACTCTGTAAATCTCGCCCTGGGAGTGGAGAAGCGAGTGCATTGCAGAGCCGTGGGGACGCAGTCCAGCCCCAGCGTGCTGCCACGCCTGCCTTCGCAGGGGCCCGGGCTTGTGACCTTCGCATTGGGACCGTGCCGTGCCACCATGACCTTGCTCTTATCAGACCTCAATGGGACATTTCACATGCGCCAGGGTGCCAGGGGCTATTGGCAACAGCTGCCCAACACGGGATTCCCAGGAGTTTTGGGGGTGCCTCTGTCGCGACTGCTGGCAATCCAGCCTTCTGCCCATTGCAGGAGAGAGGACATTGCATTATTCACATTATTGCAGCCCCCGCAGCTCCCAACCATGGTCTCAAGCTCAGGAAGCCTGTAAATACAAAGCCACCCCCATGGAGACCACCCTTTGCTGTGGCACCTCCTCAAATACCTCACCAGTTAGGCTGCTCGCATGTGCTAACCACTACCCATCATCCTGATCACTGCTGTCTCTGTGTTTTCTGCCCGTATCCTGCTGTTGTGTCTTGTCTTAAGGTTTGGGGCGTATGGCTGAGCACTGCACAATTGTCTCCTTGGCCAGACCCAAGACCGCAAGGTGTCGTGGCCACTCATTGATGGCTCGGGAGGCCAGTGTGTTAGGGGCTGTGCAGACACAGAAGGACAAGACAGTCCTCACCCAAAACTGCTTGCTACCTGGCACCCTGCTCCTCAAGGGGACTGGTCTGGAGCAACAGAGGCAGCTGAATGGTCCCACGGTCCCTTTTAACCCCGCTCTTTCCACAGCCTCGTATAACAAATAAAGGTTCATTTGCAACGCAAACTTTGAACGGGCGATACTTGTTTTTGCAGACTTAAGAGAAATCGCACAGATCTAAGGAAACGCGAGGGAACAAGGGCTCCTTTCTCCCAGCTGACCACGACAGACGCACAGGGTTACAGCTCAGTAAAAAGCACCGAGAGGATGCGCTTCCAAACAGTTCAGAGGCATTGCAACTGTCTACAAATATTTAATACAAATGGCCAAAATCAGTTTAGTACTGCTGTGGATCAACAGTGCGCTACGTGAAGTGCATCCAGTTAAAAGCTACGCTGATCTGCTCTGTGAAACTTTGCAGCCTAAGATGCTGTAAATCGGACAGTATAATGCCCGTAGGATCTGGAGGAGCACATGGATAGTCCTTTAGATGAGGGAGGACAAACCAAATTCTATAGAAATTGCTCTCCAAATGGATGGAGTTCAAAAGAGTGTGGCGGAGAGTAACCACAATGATTAGAGGTCTAGGAACCACAAGGAAAGGTTGGAAGAACTGGGATTATTTAGTCTGGGGAAGGGGATACCAAGAGGTCATTTGATACCAGGCTTCAAACACATACTATGGGCACGTCTACATGTATGCTTTAATGTGCACTAGCCCATTTTAATGCGCATTAAAGTGTCACTAAAAATCATGCTCTTTTAGTTAATGTGCATTAAGGCAGGCTAACGCACATTTTCCTAGAACCTCACAACGGAGGGCACTTTTACACATCCAGCAGTAGGGGGTGTGGGGGCGCTTTAATTAGAGCAGCTCTCGCCCTAATTAAAGTGCTGCCACTTCTGTATCAGTGTCCCCACACCTATAAATGGCGGTGGGGGTGCTTGAACTAAAGCTGGTTTGATGAATACAGGGACGCTGATGTATGAGATGCAGGAGGCTGCTGGAGTGCAGTAATTGCCACACTCCAACAGACTCGATTAATTGAGTCTGCTCCGACGCACTGGAATGCCAGCACATCAGAGCAGCTTCTGCGCTTGTGTATAGGCGCCTGGAGGTTGTAGATGTAACGCACGTTAACTAAAGTGCATTAATGCACGTGTGGACGCACCCATAGAGGATGATTATAGAGAGGATGGCAATAAACTGTTCTCTGCCTCTGACAGGAAACGGGACAAAAAGCAATGTTCTTCCATTGCAATGGGGGAGACTTGGGTTGGATATTTGGAAGAGGGTGGGTTAACACTGGAGCATATTATCCAGGGGGCTGTGGAGGCTCCTTCCTTAGAAGTTTTTAAACTGCAGGTTAGACCCACACTTGGATGATCCTGCCTTGAGAAGAGGGCTGGACTAGATGGCTTCCTGCGGTCCCTTCCAGTCTGATTTTTCTACGATTCTATGATTTACCTAGATGCTCAAGCACGTTGAAATACTCCAGCCACAGGTCTTTGGCTTACACTAGTACTTAATTTCACCTTTTAAACGTTTTGGGGTGTGGGCAGTGTGTTTCCAGAGGAAGTTGTCATTCTGGGAGACTGGCCCACCCTGTAGCAGACTCACCACTGAAAGCTGTTAGCTGCTCAGCAGCTAGGGTAATAGGTGCAGTACAGACACAGGAAGAGGGCCCTGCTCTTTACAGCTTTGGGACTTCAAAGAGGCATAGGCCTCAAGCCACATCTCTGCTCAGGGGCAAATGTGACCTCCACCTCACAGAGTAATTCCTACAGAACGGGTTTCTCTATAAAGCCCCGGCAACTCTGTAAGACTTTTTCCATGAGGACAGTTGCAAGATCTGAGAAGAATTCATTCACATTTGAAGGTGAACTGGAAATCAAGGAGGCAAGAGAGAGAGAACACGCAACTGAATCTCCTGTCATGATGCATTAAGTCAAGAACCAGAGATGCAAAACATGTGAAAATGCCTTGTGCACTTAATCTCTGCCATGTGATTAAATGGTCCTGTAAAAACGTATCGGAACAAGGAAGTCCTTAATCCTGTTACTGCAGGCAGAGCACTAAACATTTTAAAGCAAATAAAGATCTCCTGAATGAAACGGTGCCGAACATTTTAAAACTAAAGCATATCCTCATCTTCACTGGCTTCACCACTGACACTGTTAACATACATTTGATGTTTCCCTCACGTGGGACAGCCACACTGAAACGATCAAAAAAGGAAGAAAGCCGCCCCAAGGCAACCTTCTCAAAATGGTATCGGAAAGCCAGAAACCCCAGATCTTCATCCTACACACCTGAACTATGACCTTTAAGCCTACATGGTGTATTATAGGGTCAGTTCAGGCTTCAGGTGGCAGGGTCAAAGCCTACTTGGGTGGTTCTGCAGGGGAAGGATGACATGAAAAGCCCAGCAGCCTTCGGGCCAGCTGCAAAATAGAGAGGAAAGCAAAGTCCTGTGTAACCCCATTTGGGCTCGGTCGGCTTGGAGAACCTACACCAGACCTCCGCTGCGCCCCTAATCCCGCGTCTGGTTCACGCAGGCCACATGGCCCATACCGACCCGTCTGCGGTTTCAGCACCTTTCGTACTTGATACGCAGGCACTTCGCTTTGCAGTCCATGGGGCTACTCTAAGCACATAAAGCGAAGCAGGTGTTTAGAGCTTTGTAAGATCAGGACCTTAATTTCTGAGAAACTCCCTATAATATTTCTTTTTCCTCCAGGATTATTTAAGGGTTCTAGAAAAGCACGTGAAGTAACTGAACACGCAGGGCCAAATGAATCCCTGCTGTAATGCTCAGATTCACTTGTGTTACACTGCGGCTGAATTTACAGTAGTTTGTATAAGAAAAATATATACTCTCCTTAATTGCTGCCAGAATAGCACTCTTACATTACAGCAATACAGGCACTTATTCAGTAGAGTAAAGGATGTACTTGGGTCCTGGAGATTTAAGGATCTGCTCAAGCACTTTGTTGGATGCAGATAGGATTAACTGCATACTTACGATTAGGCGAGGACTTTAGTGCTGTGCTGAATCAGGGCCGTGGACAGCAGCTCTGCTGGCAAGAGTTAGCATACAGGGTGTCTCAGAAACGTGGGGGCTTTTACAGGACCTTTCCTTCCCTGTAACCTTTTGCTTCATCAATATTCATGCATGCATTTATTAGTGTCCTAGAGCAGAAAGTGTCACGTCGTAAAAACAGCACACAAGAAATCCAGAATACCAATAGGTCAGCAGCATGCTTAAGTCTGCTGAACCATGCAGAGCGGTGCAGACATGTTTTCTTATACGGGACGTGTTTCAAAGGGCGGATGACTCTACTGTAGCTTCGGTATGCCAGGGTAGCCCAGGAGAGTGTTTCAGGAAGCCGCCGCCACACTGCATTTACCCTCTTCTGCAGCTCCATCCCTTCCAGAGTATCCATGTGCCAAGCAGATGACATCCAACAAAACAGTGATAAGCAACACAAGTTATTTCTGATTCTTCTCCTCTATTTCCCACTTGCAGAGCTCTCCCACCTCGGTCTGAGCTCAAAAAACATATGAGAATGCAAATGACATAACTTCTGTGCAGTAAATACAGGCACTTATTTTTCAGGCTTGATATTTTTTTTAGTCTGTCATCACTTCATCTCAGCGCTTCTCTCCTCTGCAGGGCACTGTCTCCCCAGAGTCCTACCCCTGGTTTAAGGCCTCTGATCAGGCACTAACCCTACTCCCACAACTTTCCTGGAGGTCTTCCTTTGCCTGGAGGTAGCGTCTTCTCCAGCCCCTTTGCCAAATGAGTGACACACACTCACTCCTTCCCCCAACCGCTGGGTTACTCTTCTTTTCATTCCTTCCTGGGCCAGGCACCCCACCGATGAAGTGGAGGAGGTCTAAGAGAGCTGTCTCATTCCTTGTAGGCCTCCCTGACCTCTTTCTAGCTGGCACCTGGGCCCGATGGCTCCCTGAGCGTACTCATTAGTCTCTGACCTAATGGAAACATGTCAGTGATGGCTGGGTTGTGGTCCATCTGCTGTCCGACAACAAAAACTATGGGGGCCAGCCAGCTCCTCGCTGAAATGTCTGAGGTGCCGAGCTGATTCCTACCCCCCGGAGCACAGTAAAGGGGACAGACCTCAGCAAGGGGACCAGTCACTCCATATGCACACAGTGCTGAATCATGAGCATGCCCCAAGAAAAGAGATGACCCTAAAAGCCATCAGCGCCAGTGCAGTCTATTTAGAGCACACCCTTAGTTGTAGGGCAGATTGTGTCCAGCTGGTTTGGAGTGGAAAGGGAGCAAGGACATGCAATTATCTCAGTGTTTCTCCTGCCGTCTGCCCTTGCAGCACTGATGTCTGTCCACTGTGAGGTGCCCGATAATGAAATTCTTCGCTTGGTGGACACGTGGGCAGCATGATGCGAGGCACGGAGGAGAGAGGAGAGGGTCACTAACTGGCAGTGAAGAGGGTTCCCGATATGGGAACAAATGTTTAAGCTCTGCAAGTCTAATCAAGAATTTTTGCTGTACGTGATGCAGAGAAACCCGGTAAGTAGTCCAGAGCGGGATGAAAGCATCCTGTACAATGCTGAAATGGGCATCCCTCTTTCTTGTCTGCCTATAGTTAGCTGCCCTGCACAGAGGTGTTGTATGCAGCAGAAGCATATACCGAGGCCAGCAGTGAGACGTGGAGCATAGATAAATTATTCCTCCCCTCCCCCAACAGGTACAGAGAAGCATATGGAGTAGGTTCTCTCCTGCAGCTATTTCCCCTGCAACCCTTTCTGTGTACCGTCTGCAAGATAGCACGGTGCCCAGGTAGCTGGGAGAGAAGCTGAGAGAGATGGGGCATCAGAGCAGCATGCAGTGATGTGATGCGTGATGTCTGATCAGGGCCAGCTGGCAGAGGATACATGCTCTGCCACTGGGAAAGCTGGGCCTGATTCTCCTTAAAGGGCTAGCCAGTCTGAAGCAAACTCCAGAAAAGTGGTAATTCCTTCTCAAACCTAGGAAAAAATGGCCAGGACAGCAAAGGTACAGGGCCTGCTTGCTCACATCTGCTGAAGATTTTCATAGATTTCCTAGACATTTGGGCTGGAAGGGACCTCGCGAGATCATCGGGTCCAGCCCCCCCGCCCAAGGGGCAGGAAGTCAGCTGGGGTCAGATAATCCCAGCAAGATAAGCATCTAAGTGTTTCTTAAGTGTCCAGAGTAGGTGCTTGCACCACCTCTGGGGGAGTCTATTCCAGGCCCTGGGGACTCGAACAGTAAAGAAGTTTTTTGTCATGTCCAGCCTAAAACGGTCTTGCAAGAGTTTGTGACTGTTGGCCCTTGTCTTCCCTTGGGGCGCTCTGGTGAACAGACGTTCTCCCAGTTCCTGATGCGCACCCTTTATGTACTTACAGGCTGCCACAAAGTCACCCCTGAGCCTACTGTTTTCCAGGCTGAAGAGTAAACCGTCAAAACAAGTCACCATCAAAAGAGAAAGAGAAAGTCGTGGGATCTCATGGTCAGGTTGGTGTCCTGGGCTATCAGCTACTAGGTGCAACTTCCTGAAGGCATAAGGAGATTTTCAACCGAGGCTGTAAGCAACAGCAACAAAAAGTGTCATGCTTTGCTGGCTGTTTAGTTTCTGAGCTGGGATTTCCTATAAAGGAGCCAGGCAGTGGTTTGCAAAGTAATGTGTGCGTGTGACATTTGTCTAATGCTGCTTGCCTGGGCTATTCCACCCTGCCATTGCGTCACTGGCCATCCATGGGACCCAGCTGCTCGGAGAAGAAAGGGCACAGGCATGGGGGCTTGGACTGCAAGCACATTGGGGCAGGGACTGTCGCTTACTCTGTTCTTGTAGGACACCTGATACCGTGGGCCCTCAACCCTGATTGGGGCCATTGCCCATTGCAGTGAGAGAAACTCCTTAATAGCTGATGCTACTTCCAGGGCCCTGGGATCATTCTCTGACCTGTCCTGGTCACAGAATAAATGATCTGCCACCCTTGTCTCCAGCCACCTGATTAACTCCCCCATCAAAGCATCCAGCTGACTGCGCCGCCTCCTCACAATTCTCCATCTGTCCCTCTACGCCTGCCTGATCAACCCAGCCTCTGTAACCAACTGGTTAGCTGCTCCTACTCGGTGCATCCTACCACCCAAACCTCTTAAACCAGGCTACCAACCAATCTCTCGCCCCATCTGTACATTTCCCTATAGTCTCCCCACACATTTAATAGCTCCTGTTCACCTTCAGTGCCTCCCCTCAGCTCCGTTCATCAAGCCATACTCCTATTGTACCCCTAGCAATCCATTTGCTGCTCCCTAGTATGGGCCTTATTGTTTAAGGACCATTAAAACATCCTCAGGGTCCACCATCCATTGTGAACTCTGTCCCATGCCCCCTGTATGGAGTGACCCTCACCGTCCACCTCAGTGCATCCTCTCTCCCTTAAAAACCCACAAACAGCTGACTTCTTTCCAGAGCACGAGGGTGAATCCCTGCAGCTCCCTTCTGCTTCCTTGATTACAAAATCCATGTGATTTCTGTGCCGAACTCTGTGATTCTAAGGTTTTTCTCACCGCTGGATGCTGCGGAGAAGCACAGCTTCTGGATACAAGTGGTACTAGGTTTAGTGAGTGCGTGCAAAGACTTTCTCCAGCATCAACACACTGTAACTTATTGATCTAGCATCATTTCTAGTTGACAGACACGGAACTTGTTAGCAAAACGCAAGTGTGCTGCATGCATTTCAGTCACCCAGAGGCGGATCCTGAAAGTTTGGAGCACCCTCATCCAATACAGCAGAGCACTGAGGCAGGAGCTTACAATCCAAAAGGTAAGTAGTAGTAGTAGGCTACCATCACGCAGCGTGTGCATGAGAGGCCACCATGACCTTCAATGCGTATGCCCAGGCTGGAGCTGTGGGGGAGTGGAGGCTGCCCAGACCTACCATCCCTCCTTTAGGCCACTGAGACAGGATCCAAAGGCCAGACTGAGTCCAGACATTCAGTGCCTCAAGTAACTATAGCTGCATGTGCATCCAGAAGTCAAACCCAGGTCTCCTGCATGGCGGGCAGTGAACCATAACAGTTGGTTCAACAGGTAAGAAACTCTGCTGAAATGAATGGACCAACTAAGGTGATTGGAGCGCAGGTGGGCAAGAGCAAGATTAAACTATAGGGCTCCATGCATTGCAGAGGCAAGGCCCTGGCCTTCATGCCCTTTTTGTATCTTTCCTTAATTATCTGTTAGAAATATTGATTGCTGGTCATGCTATTCTTTTTAAACAGACCCCATAGTGCAAATTGCTTGCTATACTCTTTGTGCTCAGGTTTC
Source organism: Gavialis gangeticus (assembly GCF_001723915.1). Classification (NCBI taxonomy): domain Eukaryota; kingdom Metazoa; phylum Chordata; order Crocodylia; family Gavialidae; genus Gavialis; species Gavialis gangeticus. The sequence continues at coordinate 7,182,447 of NW_017729019.1, read as the reverse complement.
TTGGCAGTGAAACTTCCACTCAAATTCATCCTGTTACCTCCAGTTATAATAAAAAACAAGAGGGATGCTAAACAATGATCCTGCCCCTTTCAGCCAAAGATCTCAGAGTGATTTGCAGATATTTATTGATGAAGATAAACTGGCCTAGGTCCTTGAAGGTGTCCAGGTACCTGACTTCCAGGTGAGGCAGCTGCTGAAAAGGCTCTGAGATTCTGGGCTGTGAGAGGTCAGAAGGCTAAAACATCACCCCTTGTTGCTGGGTTGGATGGGGAGCACTGATTAGGAAGCAGAAAGGTTAGAAGAGTTGCCCAAAGGTCCCGCTGTCAACAGACCGTACCAGGGGCAGATTGCATTATATTTGTATTCTACTAGTGCCTCGATATCAGGACCCCCACTGTGCTAGGTGCTGTACGTAACTACAGTAAGAGACGGTCCCTGACTAACAACTTTCCAGGCCAAACAGCCAAGAGAAAAGGCAAGTGAATGGCAGTATTATTATCCCCCTGGGGAGGAAAAAACAGAAAGGACTTGAGCAAGGTCATGCAGGACATTAGCGATACAGCTGGGAAATGAACCCCAGTCTCCAGAGGTCTGGCCCAGTTCAGTCCATGAGCCTTTTAATCCCTGCTAGCAGGTCTGTTCCACCAGCCCTTTTAGCATTTACTGTTGTTTGGATTCATACCTGTGTGTTGACAGTGTCCTGGTTTTCCACTGTACAGATGAATAGCCCGGCAGAGAGCAACATGCCTCTCTTAGCAGAGCATCTCAGCAAGGGAGACCAGCACATATTTCTGATGCTGCAAAGTGGCCATACTCCAGTGAGGACCGAGGCACAGACAGCAGGTGCAGAAGGGGAGAAAAGCCCCATCTGCTCCAATTGAAGGAAACTAAAATAATTAGGGATGAATGAGATGCTGGAAGACCCTTGCCCTGATCAATCAGTTGCAGCAGTCACGATGCAGCCGCAAGCAGAGCTAAGAGCTCAGTCCCGGCCCTGGAAGCCGGCAACTAGGTAGATGGAAATGTGAAGCCCGTGAAAGTTTTGCTATTCATATCAGTGAGGCCCACCCCAAAAGCTGTGAGGGGGAGCTCTGGAGTTCATTCCCATTGCCCCCTACCCCGGTGGGAGAGAGGTGGTCACAGATGGATAAACAGACTGCTGGGAGGAGGTGCATCGCTGCCAAGCCAGGGCAGGGGGCCGTTTACCTGTGACCTGAGCCATATCAAAGTGGGCAGCTGTCGCTCCCAAACCAGTGGAGAGGCTGACTGGGGCTGGCATGGGAAGTTTGGCTTGTGCACGGAGAGAGGAAGCAGTTGGTTGAGCTGAGGGCTGTTGTGGACAGATTTGATGTAGCTGGATGGGGCCAAGATATCCAGGCTAACCCAGCAGGGCTGGATGCTCTGGACAGCAGGAACCAGAAGACCTGCTCTCAATGAGCCTGCAGCCCAGATGAGCATTGGTGATTGCAGGAGAGGTTGGCTCTTACTCTGCAGGGGCAGAGAGGTCAGGCAAGGGCTCCTGGCACTATTAATTGGATCAGAGAGCATTGATCTGTCTGTGTAGGTGCTGGGAGCAGCTCATTATTGCTGGAGAAATTGCAGGTGTCATTTCCCATACAGGGCTCCTCCTGGTATTAACCCCTGACATGGGTTCCTGATTTGCCCTGATTTATTGTCCAGAGCAATCCTTCTTCCTGCCCCGCAGCGGGACAGAGGGAGAGGGCTGGTGCAGAACAGGAGCTTTCCCAGATGTGTGGGCTTGGGCCTGGGTTCCCTTTCCACCCCCCTCTAGCTCTGGGGTGCATCCACCTGGCCCACCCTGCTGCTGAGCCTTTCGTGCAGCAGGACTGCTCATAGGGTGTCACACAGGAGGGAGAGGGACACTAGGAGGACATTTACTGCTGCACTGACTCAAGATGCTGCCAATGAGTTAGATAATGTTGATGGCTCTAGGCATCAGGATCCCAGCTAGTCCAATGAACAAATCCATGAATGAATGGATGGAAAGACAAGGAGCGGCCCTGATTTTCAGAGTTGCTCAACACCCACAGCACTATGCAAAGTCACTTGGCATCTGTGAAGAATAAGACCTGGTTGGGTTAGGTGGAGAAATTACCGTAGGTCCTTAGCAGTTAAGCAAGATGACACGGCTGTGACCCCACAGTGCAGGACCATAGGAAAGTGGGGCAGGAAGGGAGCTCACAAGGTCCTCTAGTCCAGCCTCCTACTCAAGGTAGGATCATTCCTGATGAAACCATCGCAGCCAAGTGTCTGTCCAACCTGCTCTTGAACATTTCCAGGGATGGAGATCCCCCACTCTCCCAGGACAGCCTGTTCCAATGCCTGACCACCCTCAATGTCAGAAAGTGCCTCCTAATCTCCAGCCTACATTTCCCCTGCTGCAGCTTGAAATCATTGCTCCTAGTTTTGTCCCTGACAGCCACAGAGAAAAGTCCATCTCCATCCTCTCCGTAATCGCCCTTCACATGTTTGAAGGCTGCTTTCAAATCCACCCTCAATCTTCTCTTCTGCAGACTAAATAACCCCAGCTCTGGCAGCCCTGCTTCATACATTTCACAGAGAGAGGAGCCCTTTGCAGCTAGCACTGCCCTGCTATCAGCCTGCTTAACCAGGCTGTGGGCAAGGGTGGACAATTAGATGGCTGCTTCTCCTACAACCCATCTCCTTTAAAAAAAGCATGGATTGGCTTAAAGGTGGCTCTGCTTTGGGACGGCCAAATTCGCTGCCCCCCTGCTCTAGATCAGTTAGTTCCTCCGATGGGGTCTCATCCCCAACATTGGGTTTCCATGGCACGGTGGTCTCTCCACTCCCTTGACACACAAATCACTGTGCACAACCCAGCAGGCATCTGCTGCCTGACTGCACTGAAGCAGGATGTGGGACCCCTTCCCCACTGCAGCGTCGTTTGCGGCAAAACGTCGCCCCTTATTACTGTCTCCTTAAAAAGAGGAAATCAAGCTCATTTCCCTGGGGGTGCAGATGGGGGTGTGGAATTAAAACAGGAATAACGGCGGTGAAATAAACTCAGGAGTGTGACAGGGGGTGCGTTAAATTTTGGGTGTCCAGCTCCAGCCACTTTTGGCTTGATTGTTCAGAAACAGTGAGGAACTTCAGGCCCCCTGGAACGAAGAGGGGCTGAATAGCTGCTCTGCTCAATACTTCTCAGTATCAGGAGGCTTTTGTAGGTGCCCAGATACTTCTTTAGTCCTTTCATGGAGCAGCCAGGATTGAAAGGCGCTGGCCGCTGTGAGTGTGTGCTGGCTTAGTACTTATGCAATACAATCAGCGACCGCATGGCAGAGGTCCTGGCTGGTTTGCAATGCTGTGCTGCCATCTGCCGCCTCGCCCAGGCAACAGCCAACACATTTTTGGGGCAAATGCTGGTACTTTGTAGAGCTCTTTTTTCTTGGGAGCTGCACTGGGGATAGGATGTTACAGTCAAAGTCATGTCAAGCCTAGAGACCAGCTCTGCGCATCTTAATTGTGTTTGTATCAAGCTGCGGTTTGACCTAATTGGGCAAAGCTTATTGTGTGATCACTCATGGTAGAGCCCAGCCCTGAGGTTTTGGCCACCGCTAGCTATTGTACTCAGCTGCTTACTCAGCCCTGAGTGACCCCTGGATGAAGTGCAGTTTGGGCATCTGGAACAGACAGGGAAGGAAATCACCTCTTTGCAGTCTGTTCGCACCCCAGCCCCACCGGTGCCAAACAATAGTGTTGGTCCATAAGATGCAGCAGAGTCTTTGCCTCCACGGCTCTGTTTGATCTTTGCGAATGCACCTTCTCACCCATGGTGATGGCAATGCCCCATGAGGGGTACAAGGGTTCCCCAGGAGGTGCCTTTGAACTCACAACCTGGGGGGCCATACACTTGGAATGGTTTTTATTTGCCGCAAAGGGATTATTATTAGCCAAGACAAGCTAAATGCTCAAGTGCAGGAAGAGGCAGTAAAGCAAGGCCAAACTGGGCATCAGCTGCCAGCATTTTGGAACAAAGGGCAGCAAGGAGGCAGAAGAAAGAAGAATGGCACCCCCCTTACAAGGATTAGGGGTCTACCCATCAAGATCTATAATGCACTATCACTGCTGTATCTAAGTATTAGGCTAGTGGTTAGATGCCAGGGTTCAGTTCTGCTCTATTTGTGTACTTAGATTATATGAATCAGTGTGATCTCTAAGCGCCTCCCAGAGTTAAAATTAAACAAGAACATTCACATTTCCCAAGGGATTAATCCTCCAGGGGAAATAGGGGTAGTAGGTGGTTTGGAAGAGAATATGTGATGCTTTGGGTGGAAGCAAGTCTGAAGATGCGTTCTGCACTGCAGCTGGCCTCTGAGGAAGGGTCTCTTATACCCATGAAAGTCACCCCAGCAAGTAACGTGCTCCCTCTTCTTGCAGAGCTGTGCCCTCAAGGGTGGTGGAAATCCCAAAGAAGATGGCATTCTCCCAGCCGCATCACTGAAGGGAAGAATCAAAACTTTTAATCCTGGCATGATAGAAAGAGTGTTCATCGTCTTTGCTCTGCATCTCCAGACTTCCTAAGGACTGCGGTTTTATTAATGTGACTTGCACTTTGATTTTTCAAGTTTCAGAGGTTCATGGGATTTTTCAAAGTAAAATACCGAAGTTCCTTCCAGGCTCCTATATTAAGCCTAGCTATTTACAACCTTAAAACCTCTTTGAACGGTGGCTTTTTGCCAAGTCATTTTAAATAATGAAGGAGATTTTTGCATTTGCCACGTATCTAAGAAAGAATTATCCACACCCTTTTGCAAGGCTAGCACAAGGGATTTCACACTGAGCGTGGCTCAGTTTTTCTGCAGAGCTCGCGATGTTGGAAGCACATTGAGCTCTTTTGAATATCTGGCCCTGAGCTTTTGAAAATCTGGCCCTGAGCTCTCCTGAAAATCTACCTAGAGAGGCAAATGTGCATGTGTGACTTAGCCAGGCAGCGAGACCTGCTCTTCCATTGTACTGCTGATAGACAAGGCCATAGGATCATGAGAGTAAATGGCAGCTAGTGCCCAAAACAGCATTAAAACTTCCTGTGTATGTGTGTGTGCACATACTACAGACAAAGAGATGAAGGAAAAGAATTGCAGCAAGAGGGACTTAATGGATCTAATCAAGGGGAGCAAAACGGCAAAACAATTCAAGGCCTATCGATTCAATGATCTGTGCCAAATGACTAAAGCAAGAACGCTTGCTGAAGGATGCATATCACCACAGATTTCTGCCTGGTGCCAGACCCCAATTTGTCACCCTGTTCCCTGTGTTTGCTCTTATCTAATGGGATCCCACAGCAAAACGCAGCAGCAGTGCTGGTTTTGTCAGTCGGGGAGGCTTTGAGCAGAAAAGCAAACATCAGTGACAATCCCCTGAGATGATCCTTTGAGATTAGACAGCAGCTGGGACAGTGACAGCCACAGGCTGTTGCTGCTCTGGCCTGGCCGGGAGGAGGCACAGGATGGTGCTGGATGGTGCTGAGACCCCTTGAGCTCATTGCTTTCCGCTCCAGGACATGCCAATAGGTGTGGCAGGTGTGTGGCACCTCTGAAGCACAGGCCCAAAGCATGCCTCCAGCTGGGCCCTCAAAATGACTGAACCCTTTTGAGACTTTGGATTGATTAGAGTCACCTCCAAAATGGCCATTTCCCCCTGAGACACCTGGGAAAATCCCCATGAGTCCCAACTCGGCTCTCATATTTGTAAGAGCTTCGTGGGATTCTGGGGCAGGTCTACCCTTCCACCTGTCAAGGAAGGCCAGGAAAGCCTGCAGGAGGCACACAGGCCAGTTTGCAAGGTAGACATTGGAGCAGTGGCCTCCTCAGTCTCCAATTAGGGGTGTCAGGGTTGATGGCAGACGATGCCTTTGTGAGGCCCTTTGCAAAAGTGCTTGGCGTTCTTGCTTGCGTTCTCATCTACACTGGGCACTCCCCGATAATGTCCTAAAGAGAGTGCCTGCTTTTCAAGGAGCGTTTATGCATCTTCCATGGGTTTGTGAGATTGAACGAAGTTCTGGAAAAGGTCACGGGAACTTCAGTTGAGCCTCATAACCTATTGTTTTTCTAAATGCAACTTTCTTCCTGTCTTGCATTCTGCAAAAGACCTCATTAAAATCTCATCTGTTCACTTCCCAGTTTCAGACTAAAGCGTTTGTACAGGAGAAGGTGGAAAACAAAGGATATTTTGGAGGGAAGGCCAAAGAACGTGATGCCCTCAAACTGGAGTTCAGATTCTGATCCCTTTGTTCACCCTGGGCATGTCTACACGTGCACAATTACTGCACAGTATGGGCACACATCTACACGTGCATGCCTGTACCGCGTAGTAAATACGGCGGCTTACGCCAACTTCAGCATAAGTTTGATACCTGCATCATGCAGGTATCAAATTTATGCCCAATTAGTTGCTGCACAATAATGCACATGTAGACTCCTTACTGCAGAGCAACACTGTGTCTGGACTGACTTGGGACTAGCTTTAGTCCCAAGTCCTTCTACACACAGCATTAATATGCTTTAATGCCTGCATGTGTAGATGCTGGCCTATTCCCACTTAGTACACAGTTACTGCGCAGTAAATTTAAGCTGGCGTAAATGCATGTGTAGACACGCCTCCTGAGTTGCACCTTGTTGCACTGGTAATCCCACTGACCTCAAAGAAGCTGTACATGCAGTAAGGTTCTCTGTTTACAGGACCTGTGGTATCCAGATAAAGCTAGGGCATCTCATCTACAACTGAAGGCACTAGATTTACTCTCACGTATACTCAATTTAGCGGTGATATGAGTCATCTACCTATCAGGCAAGAAATCAGCAGCATCACCGGTGATACAATCTTCAGGGTTTTCAACAAAGTTTCCAGATGGCTAATTGAGAAGGTTGCCTGACATTTAGAGGTACCTTGATAAGCAAGTGTTGTATCAATCATCTCATTAGCCAGAGATGAAGAATGATGTGTTTCTGGAACAGATTTTTTTTTTTATTTAGCAAGAGAAGAAACAAGTGGGTAAAAACTGAGCCACAGATACGTAAACACCCCCCATCGGGTCCTGCAGATGCTAAGGTGGGATCATCACAGCAGCGCTGAATGCACCAACATAGGAACAAACTTTCTGTCTGTGCCTTATACTGTGGAGCAGCTGCTTGTGGTGTAGCCACTAGGCAGCAGCACAACACCGGTTTCGAACGCCAGCCGGTGGGTTCACAATCTGTATAACCCAAGGAAGGAATGAAATGGCCAGGTGGGCCTGCAGCTCAGACAGCCCTTACCCAAACCCAGCTTGGAAATCCCACAGCAAAGGAAACACCAAATTCATTCAGAGGAAGGCCAATTGTCTGTGTGAACCCAATCCTATGATGACCTCCAGAGAAAAAAATGTTTCCCTTATGCTCCCAGGGAATCAGTGGAGACTGAACCAGGCCAGAATGCAGGTTTTCTCTTTGCTTTAATAAATCTGTTGCCTTGTGGAGGCTACTGAGAGTGTCTAATGCCTGTCTGTCCACAAAGCATCTCCCTGGAAGTTGCACAGTCCTCGAGGGGCCGGCCACTGCCCGCACCACAGCTGTGCTGGCTCTACGGCCTTGTGAGTACAGCCTCGACTTTCAAGCATGCTCAGTGTCTGGCACCTCCACTTCTTCTTACAGGTTTGAAAAAGTGGCTGCTGATTGTAGTGTCTCAGTGGAGGCTGAGCTTTTTTGAATATCTGTTCCCAAGGCTGGGGGACTTAGGATCCCAACAGCCTGGCTATCAGCTCCCCAGACAGAAGAAAACTGTGGTCTAACGTCAGCTCCTCTCTGCAGCTCCTCTTGCCCTCCCCACCCCACCCCAATGCTCCCTGCTCCTCTTTCTTTCCTCCACTGCTGTCATTGTGCCCTCTCCTGGCCAACTGTTGCACTGATTGCTAACGGGGAGCACAGTAACGAGCTGGCAGGTTTATTACAGTTCTCCTTAGTGATCTCACAGGAGTGTTTGCAAGGAAGGTATTTCTATGTGTGAGGCATTCATTAATCATGAATATTTAATAATTAACACTTATTATTTAAAAGAGCTCAGCTGGTAAAATCCCGGTGCAGATATTTTGGATTGGTAAATGCCATGTGTTAATTAAAAGGGATGGAAGATAATCATCAATCAGGTGCTTTAACCAGTGAGTATTTCAGAGCCTGGCTGACAGGCCCCCAGGAAAGCAAAGGGTGGGGGGACCCAGCCAGAGCAAGAGGAGGTTTAGGAGGCAGACAGAGATGCCAAAGCCCAGGGCTGAGGGTGCTATAAGCCTCTCTCTGCATTCATCCATGATCCAGGCTGCTGCCCCTTGTCCCTGATACCCACTGCTAGACCTGTGCCACAGGGGAAATATCTTCAGTGTTACTGATTATATCTCACTGGCAGATGTCAGTCCTGCAGCCACGCTTCTCCCCAGCTCTGAGCTACTGCAGACAAATTAAAGGGCCTGGGGTAGAGCGCAGCTCTGGAGAAAGACCGAACGGAGCCCTGCAAACAACTGGTATTTTTTTCTGGTGGCAATAAAAAAGCAGGTAGCAAAACTCTTTCAGTTTCCATCAAACATTTCCACTTGTCCCCCAGGTTCTCCTTATTTCTCAGCCAAAGGGATGTGCCGGCTTTGACCCGTGGTCACAGATGGTTTTGGTTGAAGCTGCAGTTTTTGGCAGATAATCTATTTGCACGCAGATTTTGCTAGGCTGTTCTCTCCACCTGGCCTGCAGCTGGAGAGACACCTCTGGGAAAGAGGCCTTTCTGCAGAGGAGTGCTGCCAGTCTTTGCAGCCCACCTTCTCTTGAAAATCACTGCCTCAAAGGAGTGAGAGCAGCAGGTGGAAAAGCCACAGGTGAAACTGGAGAGGCAAAGAGCTCCGACCTTGTTTGTGGGGAGGGAGGGATGGGTGGGTGGTAGATCCCTACATTCACAAAAGAGAGACCATAGCAGGATATAGCCAGGTTTTAAAATTAAGACTCAGGAAGCCACACTCCAGAGGCATCCCATCTTCTTGGATAGGACGCTGACCTGGAAGTCACAAGATGTCCCTATCTACCTAGGCACTTGCGTGGCCTCCTCTCATTATCTGAGAACCTGATATACTTCAATGAATTAACCTCACAACCTCCCTGGGAAGAAAATTTTGTTGGGAAAAGAGGGAGATTTAAGGTGGGATCCTAGTTCACTTGACCAGAGAGGTGGTGAAATCTCCATCCTTGGAGCTTTTCAAGACCTGGCTGGACAAAGCCTTGGCTGGGATGATCTGGCTGGGGCTGGTCCTGCTCTGAGCAGGGGATTGGACCAGATGTGACATCCTGAGGTCCCCTCCAACCTGAATTTTCTATGATTGGCATGACCAAGTAGCTATGTCCTGGCTGCCTCAGTGGCATTTCTGGCACTTACACCCAGTTTGTGATCCCGCTGCCCCTGCAGTGTGCATGGGTAAGTGCCCACTTGGCTCCTGGGCATGTGGAATAGGCTGCACTCTGCCCAGGCAGGTAAGCAGCTACATACACATGTACACAGGGTGCACGTAAGTCATGATGCTCTACCCAGCAAAAGCCCGTGAGTGGTGGGGGTTAGATACTGGAGCACCTCTTTTGTGTTATCCCTGGTAGCAGAGTGGCTAGAGCCCTTGGCCTGGAAGCCATAAAGCCAGATCCTGATTCCCTTTCACTGGGCAGAGCTCTGCTCCTACATTTCTGACTCTGCAGCACCCTGCTCTAAGTGCCTAACCCGGCACGTGGCCTTTTTAAAATCTTCCATCCACCTCCACAAGTCCTTGAGGCTGGGACTGCTCTCTTCAGGCATGTGCGATTGACTCTCGCTGTATGCCATTAAAGTCAATGGTGTTACACGGACCTGCAACTGGGGAATAGCGCCAGCATCTAAATCTATGCCTAGAGGCAGATATACTATTAACTTACTCCTTAATGAACAGGCACAAGCCTTCCCAAGCACTGAAAGACCTACCGAAGGAGAGCAGCTAGTAACACACAGGCTTCTGACACTTATTTTCCCTCTTGGGTTCCTCAAGAGTGAGAAGCAGCTACAGGTTTTTAACATCAAGTAGCTCATAAAATGAAGGGCGCAGATCCCAAATGCTTGTTTTGCAGGCAAACAGCAGCCTGCTTCTCCCAGAGGTGATAGGGGCCTCACCTATGAAGAATTTCCACCTGTCGTACGTACTGGAAATCCTACAGGTAGACTGCATTAGCTACATGTCATAAATATTTACGCTGTTACTGAGGAGGAGGAGGGGCTGGGTTTAATGCTGGCAGGCTCCCGGAGGTGTGCAGAGAATGCATTGGTGCAGCAAATTGTACAAAATAGTGTGTCTGCCAAAGAAGGGGCTTTGCTTGCATGGCTCAGGTGCCTTGAGGGCAGGTCACACGTAGTTGGTGGCCCTGTGAGCAAGCCTGGACCGCGTGGCTGGGGCCTGTTGCTCATGCTTCGGACCTGGGGTTTGCACCACTCAGGGGGGAAGATGATCCGTTCCCACATCTGGTTCTGCATGTGGGCATGATGGCTCTGGGCCACTCATTTCCACGCCTGACCCTTGTGTGGACCACGTGACCTTGCTCTGGTGTGTGTAGTTCCACGTGGAGCTTCTGCAGGTGCCATTAGCCTGGCCCAGGCATCAGATCAGGAGTAACCGTGATCTCATGGCGATGCTGTGGCTCACGTGGGTTATTACCCAAGGGCCCCTGCCTTCACTGCACAGGGGCTGAGACAGAGTCAAGGGTGTCTGCGAGTGGTCCGGGACTCGAACCTGTCCAAGAAGGGATGGACTGGCTGATGATGCCCATCTGCCTAGGACTACGTGGCTTCTTCTGGTGCATCTGGGACAGCAGCAGTGTTGCAGCTGATACTTTCACAGTTACCTGCAGCCACTTTCTAATTCCAGCTGTATCCTCTGGCTGCCAGGGGAGGGAGGAAGGAGAGGTGCTTCTGAAGCAGCAGAGGTAGGGATCCTGAGTGTGGAGACTTGTGTCTGGTAGGTCTAATGGGGGGGCCTCCAACACAGTGCCTAGGAGCTCTGGTCTAGCCCTTGAAAAGCATGTGCTTTTAGCTAGGGACAGCTGTGGCCTTAGTGTTTCCTAGAGTCCCTTGGTGATCTTTCATTTGGTGTGGGTTAGGCTCAGAGGTCGTAGGCAATGGGCCTGGTAAGGGACTCACAGACAGACCAATTGCCCTAAGGCCTGGTGCCCTTGGGGAATTGTATGCTGAAGGCAGAATAATCCCATATACCCGCCCCAGCGCCGATGGAGCCCGGAGCACTCGGTGACAGCACCTGTCCAACGTGGGACAGGAAGGCCCACAAGTGTCCCCTGGTTTTAAGGACCACCCTTGGGCAGATGCATTGCGGTACCGTGGAGTGAGCTGGGCCTCTCCAGGGCTCTGCCAGCCGCATGAAACTTCTTTCTGACTTGTGAGAAATGAGGGACATGAACAAGATCCCCTCCATACAGGACACAACCCGAGGAGCCAAGAAAGAGCTACTGAACCTGTTGGGGACACAACCTTTCCCAGCAGCGACCGGTGCCTCTAGGCTGATTGAGGAAGGCAGGCTGATCGCCGCCCGTGCCGTTTCCCTTCTCCTTCCCCAACGAGGCACTTTCACACCTCGCTGAATCAGAGGCTGCAGTTTTGATGCCAGCACTCGGGCACCTGAAGAGCCCTTGATGGATTAGGTGCTGCGGAGGACAGGGCCGAAATCCCCGCCGTCGCCTTCGTTTTCTTTCCTGGCCGCCGTGACGAATGTGGTCCTTCCTCGGTCCCAACTTTCCAGCCGCACAAGGTGCGTTGCGTGGCCTGTTCTTCCCCAGCTATTTATTATGCACAGCGGAGCAAGACCCAGACAGCAAATTGCTTTGCTGATCCTGTGAAGAGAATCGATTCTCGCAGGCTTAGCGCATCTGACATGTTTATTGCCAGGCCGGGGCATTGGGAGCACGACACGCTGCCTTTGCAAGCACGGGGTGTGGGGAGGGGGGTCTGGGATGGCTGCAATTGCCGGGCTGGGTAGGTCTGGAGATGTCTCCCCAGCAGCAAACACCCAACAGACAGAAACCATCAAGGCTGTTTTCCGAGATGCCAAGGCTGGAGGGACTCTTCTGATGGTCTCATCTGACTTCCCGCCTCATACAGGCCAGGGAAACTGAGCCAGCCCTGGGAACCGTGCCATTAACCATAGGTTCGTAGATGCAACTAGGTCTAGATCTGGAGGGAGATGTAGCTATAAATGGGAGCTGAGCCATCCCATCTATCCTGGGGCCTTTCAAAAAAAAATATAGCCACTGTTCTCCTATCACCTGAGCCCCTCCTCATCTCCGCTGTGTCCATCCTCACGCTGCACTCGGAGTGCACCAGAGCTATTAAGGGAGGCACCAAGTATGTGACATACTGGGCACGTCTACACGAGACTCTTACTGCGCATTAGCCTAATAACACTGTGCAGTAGTGTGTCACGGCAGAAACTGTGCCGATAGCCTACTGCACAGTGTTATTAGGCTCATGCGCAGAAAGTGTCACTAAATCATCGTATGCTGGCGCTACTGTGCAGTAACTCTAGGTACTGCGCATTTAGTTAGTACTCTATTAAGGAAGTACTAAACTAAATGGGCGGTATCCAAGGCACGTCAATGAACGGGTAGATGCTCCCACTAAGTATGTGACTTAGTCGAGGTCACGCAGAAAGTATGGCAGAGTCAGGAATTTAGTCCAGGGTTTCTGAGCCCAGCGAGTGTCCCTGGAGCAAAGCCAGGCCCACGTTACTGGCATTTGTGCCTATGCCTCTGGGGAAGCACCCCGCAAGTCTCTGCACAGAGATGCTCTGATTCTTCCCCAGTCCACCGAGGCAAGAATATTTCTGTCCTGTGGGGGCAATTGTGGGAAGAGCCGTTGTCCTGTAAACATTTCAGTCATTAAAACCACTATACCCCCACTGCAAAGTGAATGGCTCCCAGCACCTTATTATAGTAGAGCCCCGGTTCTAACCTACATCTCCAAAAAAGGCAGCTAGCCCAGGCCTAAAGCACCTCCAAGCTCGGGTGAATGGTAGAGGGCATTAAGTTAAAATCTTAGTAATGTCCTGGGTTATCTGAGCAATGAAGAACTATGCTTAGATTCAGATCTTATCTTGGAGTTTTCCAAGGATAATTGAGAATTGTATTCCCGATAGAAATGTTGACTAGTGAACCATGGTGGAGGTGAGTTGATAGGGCAGAGAAGGTGAGAGGGAGATGGACATGCTGACAACAACGCAGCCAGCCCTGCTGATCCGCGGTGTGGGGACAGGACAGGCGGTTCACCAAACCCTGGCGATCTTCAAAAAACGTCTTGACGCCCATCTAGCTGGGGTCATCCAATGATCTGTAAGGTCCCTTCCAGCCCCTAACATCTATGAAACTTGGCCGTGGATCCACCCGATAAAGCTGGTTCCAAGCACTTGCACGTCCTGGGCGTGTGGGAAGTGTGTATCTGCAAATATTCCCCTTCCACAGAGTCGGCCCCGCTCTTTTCCATCCTTCTGGGTGGTTAGGATCTGGATTCGATTTGTGGGTATTTGCAGCTCAAACCCATCCTCGCATGGGCACGGCCTCTCACATAGCAGTGTTTCAGAGGCCTGGCCTCTCTCTGCGCCAAATCAAATGCTGCCCACTTCCTCTGCTGCACCAGTGGTGTTTTCTGCCAGCCGCGCAGGAGGCTGGGAAGCAGAGAAAGGCAGGCTGATGCATGCAGGTGAGGTGCAGCGCTCCTGGTGCTGACAGGTTCAGGCAGAGGGCAGCTTTCTATTAACTGGGAAACAATCGGGAGAATTTGTTCCCCTCCTCCATGATTCCTGTCACCGGCGCCGCACAAGAGAGTTCAAAGCTCCCTCTGAGCTCAAGAAAATGAGATGAGAAATGAAACACAAGCAAAATCTGGGCTGAAGAGAAGGTGATTGCTTGTTAATGGATCAGACAGTACGTTGGAAACAAGGCTGCCCCATGCTGCAATTCAGTCGGTGTAACCCACCCACCGGGAACCTCTGCTGCAAACTCTTAATGAAACATTACATAGAATAACAGATCAGAAAGTCACAGTACACACACAGATCATTAACACGGTGGCACAGCCGAGGCCGACACAAGATGACAAGCCGCAGTATGAAAACAACATCGCTGGTCTGGGCGAGGGGTGGCCGTCCCCAGGTTTCTTCTAACAAGCTGCAGTTGGGCATCCGGGCACCTCTGTGCTGCCCGAGCGCAGACTAGGCTAACTGAGGGAGTTGCTTGTTGTAAAACAAAAGGTTAAGGGACATGATAATCCCCAGGGAGTGAGTTAGTAATGGGTGGGTGGGTTGGTTCCCTTCCCCGATCCACCTTCTCTCATGACAGCGTCCCCCCATGTGTGTTCAGCAGACATCTCATTGCAGAGGTGGACCTCTGTCACCAGCCGGTGGAAGTGCTTCTGTGTAATCCGTCCGGATTAAAGGCTCTAATAAAAGTCATTGTTATTCTTCCCTGATTGATTGGGGCAATGGCTCAATTCCCCAGCACGTGCCCTTGCTTAAGCAGTCTACGAGGAGTGCGTGCCCTGCCCTGGATGAGAGGCACTTTGGCTCAACTGGGCGCTTACTTACCAGGTAGCAAGCCCAAGCCACAGCTGGTGTAGGTAATGAAATGCAGCTGATTTACTCCAGCTAAGAATTTAGCCCAGCTGCCAGAAGCTCTGCTAATGACTAGGGCTATGCTGGAGCTTTTTCATATTTCAGAGCTGCCTGAGGGGGTTGCCTGCCAAAATATCCTATAATACTTTGCACCTCCCTAGGACCTTTCGTCGAAGGATCCATAGATTATAAAGGCAGACGGGGCTGTTGCTGTGGTCCAGTCAGGCCTTCCGCTTAATGGGGTCTGTAGGACTGCCCTGAAGTCATTCCCACTAGAATTAGACGGTACCTTTGAGAAGAACTGCTTTGCCCATCTCAGGCGACCTTCCCAAGCCCCACAGATTAAGTTTCCCGTAGTGAAGTGGACAGCATTTCTGTTTCACGGAGGGAGAAAAGTAGCCTCGGCGAAGGGGAGGCCAAAGGAGGGAGTTTCAAAAGTGACCTGATGTAGAGCATGTCTCTGCCACATCCCTGGTGTGACTTGGCAGCCGCGCTCCCCACCACATCCTGGCGATATGCTTCTGCAGCTGCACCGTGAATAGCTGGGCTCAGGGCCGGATTAACACTCAGGCAGACTAGGCATACGCCTAGGGCCCTAAGTGAAGAAGGGGCCCAGTTCTGGTTATTTTACATATTATAATTATTGAGTGGAAAAAAAAATGAATATAAAGAATTCATCTTCAGCTGGGAGCCCGTGAGTTTCTTTTACCTAGGGCCCACCAAAGGGGTAATCCAGCCCTGGCTGGGCTTGGAGCATGTGAGAGGGTGCAGGCGGATGAGCCACACTCAGGTGTAGATGTTCCCTCCAGAGCACAGGTCCCCATGAGACTCGTGCTCCTGACTCGAGCAGGTATTTTTGAAAATCTCCCTTGGGAAGTTTTGTTTGCGGCTGCTCTGTGTCGGACCCCGCCTGACCTAAACGAGTGGCCTGGTTTTCCAAGATGCTGACAACACCTGCCTCTTCCTGATGTTCAGGGAGCTGGGGCTACACATCACACCTGAAAACCAGAGACAGGGCTTCGGGTGTCTAGTTCCCACCAGCCTGGCTTGAGCTGTGCGAGTCATTGCACACAGTTATAGACATTTAGGGCTGGAAGGGCTCTCAGGAGATCACATCTAGTCCAACCCCCTGCTCCAAGCAGGACCAGCCCCAACTACATCATCCCAGCCACAGTGAAGGCAAGGGGTAGCCCACCGGAGCAGGTAGAAGATGACACTCAGACCCGTGTTCAATTCCTGTAGCTGCCACAGATGCCCTGGGTAACCTCGGGGAAGTCGGTTCATCTCGCTGTGCCTGAATGCCCCAGCTGGAAACGGGGCAATAATCCTTCCTCTCTCTGTGCATCTAGACAATAAGCTCTTCAAGGCAGGGACTGCCTTATACTGGGTGCACATACAGTGCCTGGTGCAGTGAGGCCCAGCCCCGTGTTTCTGTTGTAATATAAATTACATCAAGTCAGCAGTCCTGTCTCCAGGCCCACCCCATAAACCTTCGGCCGTGCTTTCTCCTAGGTGCCCTCTGACCCTAATTCCAAGCTTGTCCTGTATCAGTTCCTTTACTTCCCTAATGAGCTTAGCTTATTAATTGCATGCGCATTGCCCCCACCCTTCTTCTGATTTCTAAAGTAGTTAACAAATAATAATACTAATAATAATAAAAAAGTTGGTGGCTGGGACAAGCAAGACTTGAAAATCCATTACAGGATTTTTCCCTTTTATTTTATTTTACCCAATACCTTGGGGTTTTAAAAGCTCATCTGCGTGTTACTTCTCCAAATGGAAAACCAGAATAAATGCATCTTTGAAGTAATAAAAGCCTATGCGCACCAAATCTGAGTACAAATTAACAATTACTAGCACCGTCTAATGCCTTTCTGCCTCTACATTTTCATTTAACAGCCGTTCTTTTATCTTCAATGCTCCAGTTATTTTTTTCCTCCAAGATATTTATTGTGCGGCTGGTTTTTTCCCTCTCTCTCTTTCCAATTTAGCAGCAGGAGGAAAGGATTTTATTTGCTGTGGAGGCAAAAAAGGCAAAAAAAGAAAAGAAAAAAAAAGGCAGGGAGGAGGGGAGGCAATGCTTTCACTTCTTGCAAGCAGGCTTCTCCATGTTTCAGCTTGAGGTGGATGGGCTTTGAAAAGCCCATGGGTACCCCACGAATGACAGCTTTACTAACTGGTATCCTGTTTGCCTTGGCTGGCTCTGGATGGCGATTCCCTTCAGAGCCCTTCAGCCTCTCAGCCGGAAGAGGGCAATGCAGAGTAATGCATACTGCTTCGCCCAGCCCTCTCGCCACGCTACGTTGATGTGTGTTACTGCAATGCCTAGATGCCCCAGCTGAGATCCAGGGCTTGGCATAGGAAAAGTCTATGAGCAAAGTGCTTTGGGAACCGTTTGGATGAAAGGGGCTATGCCTGTGTGCCAAATCCTCACGGCGCCTATGTTCTTCATTACACCAAGCCTCTTGGCTGTAGGAGCTATGGGCCTGGTGGGCTTGGCTCATTTTGTGCATAGCTGGAAGGAAGGATGAGCTGAAAGCAATGAAGCTCTTGAGTTTCCACAGCTGGAAAAGCCCACGCTGCCCCCGGATCTGGCATTTCCCACCCCGCGTGCTTTCCCTGTTGTGTTCAGGAAATGAGAAGCTCCTTCAGATTCAGGCTGGGAGCTGGGGTCATGGGTGGCAGTGCCTGGGGCTATGGAAGAGGGTGCAGCACAGAGGGGAAATGCCCCACATCTTGCACAAGGAGCCCAGGCAGGCCTGTGTAACTGAGAGGCAATGCACCCCACTCAATCCCAGCTAATGCAGGAAGCAAAATCAGCCATGCATTAGGCTTTAGGCAGTGCCTAGGCTTTCTGATGGTCTGATCAGACCAAGGCAAGGGGAAACCTGTGATAGGTACAACTATCTCCATCTCTGATGTTTTGCAGCCTTCTCTCTCTCTCTCCCACCAGGTGGCTAAGTGGGCTCAGGGACCAACCAAGCCTAACAAGTCTGCCCACAGGTGAAAAAACAGTGGGGACCTCTCCCATCCGCAGTGTAGGTGCACTGCTGCTCATCTGAATTGCAGAAGTACCTGGGATTAAATAAAACATCACCTGAAGTTTGCATCGTGCACTGAAAACACAAGGTAGTTGGCATTAATCCCCTGTATTCCCAGAGCTGTGAGGGCTCAGAGCACCTTGCAGGCAGGGATTCATTAAGAGACTGACTTGCTGTTAATAGTGGAGGAGGTTGAAGCTGGTAGGAAGGAAATGATCTGTCCAAGCTTGGAGGGAGGTAGGAAGAGAAACCAGCTTGTGCTGCAGCCACAAAGCCATCCCCTGCAAGTGCTGAGAGCCACAGGGCAGGAGTTGGGTCTGTGCACATCAGGGCTGGACTGGCTCTGGAGTCTGAAACGGAGCCCCTCCAATCCTGAATCCCTCAGGCAAGCACCAAGTTGAAATAGTGAAGGACAAGGCCTTTGAAGGCTGGAGCCAGCCTCAGAGCTTGGCCCACATCAGCACTGTGCCTGTGATCTTTGCACAAGCTGCTGTTCGTGAGGATTTTGTGTGCACACAGAACACAGACCAACACAAATCATTGGAAAAATTCTTCTTTGCAAGCTTTTGGGTACAAATACCCTTCATCCTGCTGAGGAAGCATCTGCAGTTGGTCTGTGCTCTTTCTGGATGGAATGACTAGTCCGGTGGCCTTGTTGCATGGCTCCTCTGCAGGGTTCAGGTGGCTTCTGCAGCAGAAGGCAGGGACACCCATAAGAGGACTCCTGAACAGTTTAAAGGGGTACTAGCCCATGCTTATTGCTGCATACATCTCCCCTCTGCCACTCGTGGTGAATGACGCATCTCAGGGGTGTTCTGGCCTGCAACGAGAGGCAGCAAATGGGAGTGGATGAATGCAAGGATTGCACAAGCCCCTGACCCTGGGACACAGATTGCACCACAGCAGGGAGCACCAAGGTCCTGGGTGGAGGTGGGAGTTTGTGGAGAGCTGTGTGGAGAACCATCCTCTATTCCGGTTCCCCACAAACAAAGACAAGGCATTAAAGCAGTGAGAGGGTGATGCCAGCACTTGGTGCTCCACGCAGGGATGCTGGAGATGCTCCTAAGGCAGGGGTGGGCAAGATGCGGCCCACCAGGCCATTCTATCCAGCCCGCGGGACCCCTAAAAATTTAGAAAATTAATAGTTATCTGCCCCTGGCTGCCTGTCATTGGCCCTCGATGGCTTGCCAAAAGTCAGTAAGCGGCCCTCTGCCCAAAATAATTGCCCACCCCTGTCTAAGGGCTGGGGTGACAGCTGCAAGGCTCCTTCTGCATTCGGTAGG
This sequence comes from Gavialis gangeticus, assembly GCF_001723915.1. Taxonomy (NCBI): domain Eukaryota; kingdom Metazoa; phylum Chordata; order Crocodylia; family Gavialidae; genus Gavialis; species Gavialis gangeticus. Next base: position 7,163,449 of record NW_017729019.1, on the reverse strand, counting down.
CTGCCTGCAAGACAGCCCAGGTCCTTGATGGGGGAAGGGAGACAGGAGGATGCTAAAGTCAGTATTAGTCTTTCTGCTCTGAAGTCAATCTCCATAAACAAATGTCAGGCATATGTTTCCATCCTCCCAGATCCTACCGCACCACAGTGACCTTTACAGCCTGGGATCACGGCCAGGGCAGGGCCTGCTGCAATAGGAAGGGAGCGCTGAATGAAGAGGAAGAGGAAACAAGGTGGCTGTGGCTTTGGCCCCATAATGCTGGAAGATGTGTTACCATAGTCAATAGCCCAGTCTGCTTTGTCTTGGTTCACAAGTGTAACAAGTTGGATGGTCTCAGCCTAGTTTCTGGTGGATGTTTCTTTATTCTGATGTTTGTCTGGGTTTAGATAACTCCACTCAGAAGAGGCTCAAGGCTCTTGCAGGTGGGCAGTGACAGGAGAAGGGCACATGGGATTGGTGAGAGGCGTTCAAAGGCAGGATGGCGAGGCATCGGCAGAGCTGGGTGGGAGGGCATCAGTGAGATACCCAGAGTCACGGCACGTCAGACATGATGTTCGAAGATGCTTGCACAGCCCCCATAGAGCAGCAGGGTTACATTTGTGTTACCCAGGGGTTGGGAGGCTCAGGGGCAGCAAGCGATTCACCAGGGCACAACCAGATATCCTGATCTGCTGTTCTCTGCTCTGACTCTCCTGTGTGCAAGTCATGATGGGCGGGAGAGGCATACGACAGCAATGGCTGCTACTAGAGGACACCAGGCAGACAGACATGGGCAGACAGATGGGGAAGCCAAATATCCCATAGTTTTTCCTTTCTCTACTTATCGCTGTGCTTGTTTCTGAGCCCTATGAGCTGGCACACTCTTTCCCATTCCCTACACTATACACTCCCAGGAGGCATTTTCAGAGAATTTCCAACTATAAAGCCCCAAATGCCAGGGGCTCCTCTGCTTCTCAGTGTTTTGTAGGACGTTATTGCCAGGTACAAATATTTCCAGTTTTAAATCTGCCCATGGCACCCTTGCAAGATATAAGGACCTCCCAGCGAAGACCAATTAACAATTTCTCTCTCAGGGAGACGGTGGCTGCAGGAACCCTCGAGTTAACTCCGAACATTAAAACTTCTGCTTGTCTCAAACTTGCAGAGAGAAGGGCATGAAAGGCTCCTTTAAAAAACAAAATCCATTTGCATATTTTGCATAACTTAGCGGGAGCCGCTGTGTGTTTCTCCTCTCCCACAAGGATCTGTATCTGCATTCTCTTTGATCAGGTTCTTCAGATCGTCAATAAAACATAGCATCAAGGAGGCGACACCAAGGGATTTCTAGTGTTGAAGAGCAGGGAATACCAGTGCTTTTTAATTTTGCTGCTGAGACCCTGCGGGAGCATGCGCACTCCCCCATAGCTCTAATTTACTGGAAACTCTGCCCCCAGCCTTTTTTCTTGCACCCATGCCTATTCTTCAGCTTCTGCTCCATGCAGAAGACAACGGAGGCTGTGGCCTCACTGATGCAGCACGCACAAGCTCTTAAAACACTGCAGCAGAGACAGGGAAAAAGCTTGGCGGGGTGGGGGGGATGGCATTTGATACCGCTTTGGGTAGGGGCAGCTCCCCCAGTCAGGGAAGGAGTGAAAGGAAGGGGAAAAGCATAGCCCTTGCCCCTACCAGTGCTACCCAGTGGCATCCTTGTGCTCCTTGGGTGCATCTACACATTCATTAATGCTCTTTTGCTAATGCAGAGTTAAAATTTAGTACCGCCATTGTGAGGTACTAGAAAAAGGTGCATTAACCTATTGTAATCAGGTTAAAATTTACATATGAGGACGCACCCCTCCTCCCACGCTGAATTTTATGCGGGTGCAGCTCACCCCAGGTTCAGGCTCTTGCACTGGCACAGGTGTGCCAGGGCAAAACCTTGTGCAGGCAAAGCCTGGGGTTTAACCTGGAGTAGGTCATGTGGAGGCTGGGCCCTTGGCTGAGAAGCAATGACTGGGTCACGATTCTGAGCCTTGAGACCCCGGGTTCATTTCTCAGCTTGGGCAGGGATTCGCTGCATGATGCTGGGCAAGCCACTTGCCCTCTCCGTGCCTTAGTTTCTCCATCTGTGAAATGGGGGTAAGGATACCAGCCTCATTCACAAAGGCCTCTGAGCTCTGCAGACAGGAAGCACCGGGTGTTGCTACCCCCCAGATCACGTGTTTGGATCCTCGGTTCTCTTTAAACATGATTGCTATTAGCTGCTTCTGCTCCTCTAGCCAGGGAGTGCACTGTGCCCTCTGTGTGGCCACAGTGTGCTTTGAAATTCAATTCAGTGCAATCAGAGGTAGCACAAAGTGCAAATGGACTCCGCAGAGAAAGCAGAAGATGTTGTCTCGGTTAATAAGGTAACAATTTAATGTGAGCTGGGGGCTTTTTCCCTCCCTTTCCCTCTGTCCCTGTTCTGAACAAACTAGCAAACGTTCAGAGTTGCCTTTAAAGTAATTTAATGGAAAGGCTGCTATGATTTCAAATCCCCATCTGCCCTGCTACCATCCAGCAATGCTTCTTGTCACCAGCTAACGGCATTTAAAATATTTACGGCCCTGTCTTTACCCTGGGGAAGGATCGGAATAAATCATCGTTGCCGACGATAAATCAAAAATTAATCTCCCGAAAGTGCGAGGCCTGTCTGATCCCTCAAATAACAAGCAGCAGAATTTATCAAGTAAATTGGTCCTGGTGTCTGCCCGGCACTGCCGTGGGGGGTAATGGATGGGGCGGAAGGGCAGACGGCTCAGCCAGACCAAGGTGCTTTAGACACAGTGGGAGGAATGGCTGGGCATGGGGAATGAGTGCCATTAAAACACTGCTTCACATCCCTAGACAGTCCCCCTTTATCCATCTGCCTTACTCTAGTCCTTTTGCTTGGCCTCTCCCTCTTGTTGTTTGCATATATTTTCCTTTCGTTGGCTGTGGTTCCCAGACCATGGACCACAGGCCTTTGGGGATGGGGTTAGGATGCCAGGGCTCTCCGTGTAAGGACGGTACATGGCCAGTGGTCTGCGGAGGAGCTCCCCGTGCACTGTGGACACCACGGGGATGACGAGAAGCTGATAGGAGAAGCTAGGGAGTGAGGAAGCCAAGAAGGGAGGGGGCAGGGATGGGTGGGGAAGGAGCCTGCGATGACTGCAAAATGAATGCCACGCGAGTTGCCAACCCAAATGCTGGCTCTGGAATGGGGGTGGGGGGGAGTTTGGGTCCAGCTGTGAATTTTGCATGTCCCAGCCTCTCGTGCAGGCCTGCTGGCAGAGCCGCGAAAGCAGACAGGCTGCAGGAACGTGCGCGGCACTTGTCTGCACTGTTAATAGTCTTGAGCCGGAGCTATCCGCTCCTCATTTCCATGAATATTGATTGACTCGCGAGTCCTGAAGGTGAGACCAGCCAGTTGGGAGCACTGTCAGTCAAAGCGGGTCCATTTATAGGCCTAACAACCCTGACAGCCTCTCTCTGACTGATGAAGCCGTTTGACGGAGGCAGGGAAGGGAGAGGGCTGCTCCAGCCTGACTCGGGCAGGCTTCAAGGATGGAAATCCAAATGCAAAGGGAGATTTGAGGATTTAGGGGGCTCCAGACCACTCTGGGGGAACCTTTCTTCCACTCCCACAGCTCCCAGCCCCCGCCTCATCTCCTACGGCATTCTCATTTCATAGACATCAGGGCTGGAAGGGACCTTGGCATGCCAAAGAAGAGCCTGGCAGCCACATGCTGATGACAGATGTGTGAGCGATGTGGCTGGCACCACATCCAGCCACCCTAGACTCTCCAGCAAGAATTAGCAGGGACCCATTAACAGCTGCATCCCCTGGGTAAGCCAGAGCACAAGGCACAAACTCGTGCCTCTGGGACCATAACAAAATGCCTTACCTACCCTGCTGGGGACCTGCTCCAGACACAGGAGCCAGGGGACTCTGCTAAGGATTACTGGCATAGCCCTCGTGAAGACAGCTGGCTCTTCAGCTCCGCATGGGCTGGTCCACACATGCGGAGTCTGCTGCAAGTGTTTCCATAAGGTACAAAATCTCTCATAGTACCTGAGCCCCTCTCCCGCCATGGAGTTATTCTCCCAGAGCCCTGCGGGGTTGGGGCAGCGCTGTGCTCTCTGTTGTACCAGGGGGAAACTGAGGCACAGCAGGACTAAGGGACTTGCCCAAGATCTCAAAGGCCCATTTGAATCTTAATAAAGCAACCCTAAGTTTCCTGGCGCTCAAGCTCTGTGCTTCCCAATGGAGGGGAGAGTCCACAGAGCCAGGAGACAACAGTGTCTGTGGGGCAGCGAGGGAGAAGACAGACAGGAGTAAGGGGCCATACAACATGGGAGGGGGGCGCCCATTAGCACCTGCTGCTCTAACCAGCGGGAGACCTTGCCCAGAGAGGAAGGTGATGGAAACAGGCCTCATCATCACCCCTCTTTGCTTCCTCCTGGCTGGATGCATGGCCACCTTGGCCAGGGCTAGGAGGTAGCAGATGAGGAGGTCTCAGGACGTCGTGAGACCACAGGTGGGCTGGGCAGAGCCGTGCAGATAGGGGGAAAGCACAGGGAACGACAACTTGGTGTGCACCAACTAGTTGTGCTCTGGGTTTTCCCTTTCGACACAGAAAAAGCAAGTGTCAGAGACGCATGGACACCTTGTAGAGGGCTGGGGATAAAGGCGGGTCACAGCAGCGGTGGGTTTGCTAGCGGTATCTGGGCACCGTGTCACCTCTCTGTGGCCACAGCAGATATCCAGTGTCTCTCTGGCTCTCCAGCTCCCACTGTTCCCACTTGCAGAGCTGAGTGAGAGCAAGCAGCAGTGGGATTATTTTTAACAGAAAAGCTTTCTGATGGCTATGCCCCAGGGGGGCTGCTGTGGATTTTGCTGCATCCTCCAGCATCTGCTGTGCTTTTAAAATTGGGAAGGGAGGTGGAAAGGGAAAGTCTGAAGCTCCTAGCCTGGCTGGCTCTGTGGAGATAGCCGTGGAGCTGGGCAAACCAATGCTCCACCTGTGCCACGTAACCTGCGGGGATGAGACGATGGGAGAAAGCAGAAGTCTTTGGTTGCTTCGCTCCTGTGTGCATGTAGCAGAGGAAGATGCTGGCCTCACAGCCAAGTGCTGGGCAGTTAAGTACTGTCCATCACTTCAAAGGAGATGATGGCCAGCTGACAGGCTTGAAGTGGAACAGCACGCAGACCCTCCCAGCTCTCAGGACCTAGGCTAAGTTAAGGTATGTTGTCCCATGCCAGGTCAGTACGGGAGACAGAGGAGGAGGACAGGGTCTGGGTCTTCTACCCTGATGAAGACAGGACATCAGTAGGTGGGATGTGTCCACGTAATCTTGCCAGGGGATGGCCAGTGCAGACCCTGATCCCCAGCTGTATGCTGGCGGCGCTGGCACAGCTTTGCTTCAGCCTTCTCCCTACTAATCCTGTCTGCAGGCCTCCCAGCTCTGCAGCTGAAACCGAAACGCAGAGTAGCCAGACAGCAGTCACTAAACAAGATCTAGCAGCAATGCTTTGAGCTGCTCACTCTTTCCTCTGTCTCTTTTTGCAGTAAAAAGAACAAGATCGTTGCCCATTTCTACCCTGGGTAGGAGCTCCTTAATCTCCAGTTAGTGCAGTTCCATCCAGTTCTCACATGCTTTGATGTCTTTCACACGTGAAAGCAGTAGGAGATGGAAAAGAGACAGTACTGATATTCTTGGCTGTAAGCTCAGGAGTGCAGAACCAGCCCGCTGGAAGAGCCTGCACAGTCCTGATACTGCCAGTGCCCTGACAGTGCAATGTGCACGCATGCCTTCACAGACCTGATGGTGCTGGATGCGCCGCCATGGCATTGCCCACCTGCACAGAGGTAGTTGCACGTGCCACGATGCTGCCTCACCTCTCTCCAACAACAGTGCTGCGGGCACACGGCCAAGGCTGGGCAATCCACTGCTTTCCTATATCAGTAACGGCCCACCTAGAACAATAACCCTGGGTCTTGAAAAAGAGGAGCTCAGCCATTATCCACCTCACAGAACAGTGCCGTTCTTCCCATTTTACAACTATCATCTCTGCTTCCTTCTGACATAAAAGAGAAGCTAATGCCCACAGGATATGTAGATGCTGCAACACATTTAAGACCAGATCTATCTATAGTAACTGCATCAACCAAAGTGACCCAGGCATCTCGTCTGCATCTTTAACATGATTGGGTCCAGGTAATTAAGTTAGTCTTTTAAAAGAAAGAGACAGATGGAGAGAGATTAGGTGCAATAGATTCACAACAAAGCACAGGACATGTCAATATTTATCAGAAAAATGCAGCAGTCATGGCTTAGGGACTCATTACATGCCACATTTTTACCTTAGGTTCAACAGCTCAGCAGGGCCGACAGAGAGATGACCAGACAGATAGATAGACAGACAGATCAATGGACAGATCAATCTCCCCGCTATTTAGTGTTAGTATGACTATGAAGAAAGCGGGTTAACATTGCCAAACTCTGCAAAGTTTTTATTTGTAAAGTTATTTTGAGCTTTTAACTAGATTTTTACAAAATTTACTAACTATATATATATGTGGGTGGGTGGGTGTTGACTTGACTGCTTTTCTTGTCATGGCTTAAACAGATGAGAAATTACTCCGTGCAAAAGAAGTCTCCTTCCCTATCCTAGGATCCATCCATCTATCTATCATATTTTTATGGCACACCTATCTACCATCGTATTATCTACCTCTGGTATTTTATGACATATGCATCCATTCATCCGTCCCTCTATTTATCTCTCCTTCTACACCCTCTCCCCCTAATTACCATTCCAGGTCTTTCTGTCTTCCCTTCCCACTCCTCAGTGTGCTGATAAATGCCTTCTACCAGCAGGAAGGACAGAAATGCTCAGTGCTTCCAAGCCCCCTGCTCCTTGCGTGAGCTGAAGCCCCAGGACTAGTGGGGTCCTTCTCATCTCGTGTTAAAGTGCAAAGTGGGCTGCTATCAGATGCCCTCTTCCCCCCCACCCCACTGCATCATTCATCAACTGCAATCACAGCCTCCGCTGCTGCTAGATGAACAACTGGACCACCAAAGGAATGGACAAAAGGAGTGATTTGAGCAGATGGGGAGCGAGTCCGTGCCGCATCATTACAAGGCTACAACAATCAAGGATGGAAATGGCCTGCGATGTCATTAAAGCAGCCGTTCGGTCAGCACACAAATGCTTTTAGGACGGTGTTTGTCAGGGCGGCTGCTGAGGACTGCACCTGGTGCGTCGGTGCTGAGAGTGCTTGACCTTCAGCCTAACGTCTCCTCCTCTGCTCACCTGAGAAATGTCTGCAGCGTGGCAGCTGCTCTCCCTGCTGCGACTACTGCACCTTGGACGCGTCCATCTGACTCTGTACTGCCAAGTTCTGCAGTAGCTGGTGAGTGGGAAATTCAAAGCCAGCTGTTACCCTGAGCTCCCATCCCTCTGGGTACAGGCCTATTTGATGCCCTTGGGTACGTGGGCACATGCCCACTATGTCACTTGGAGCTGCCACTCAGCGGGGTGGCAAGAGCAAAGCAACTCTGGGCGAGCTTTCGAGGGTAAACTCCATCTGAGTCGCAAAGCACAGGGAGATGAAGTGACTCGCCTAAGGTCTGTGGGCAAGCCGGTGACTGAACTCAGATCTTGGGTTCCCATCCCACAGGCTACTGAGTAGATTAGCCTCTGTGTCTTAACCAGGACGGATCATGCTACAGCTCAGCCCTCGGCTCTCATGCGGTAATACCCAGGTTTCATCCGCTCCAGCATCCCTGTTGCCAGCAGCTGTGGATGAGGCTGGGGCTCGATGGGACAGTCGGCCACAGCCTGGCCGTAGTTGGCTTTGTAAAGGCCCCAAAGTGGATAATGAGATGCTCACAAGGGAAAAATGAACGTGGTCAGTAAGTGGGCAGTAGGTGCATACATCGCTTGCATGTCCGGATGCTCTGTTCTCACAAAAGGCTTGTTCATTTTAGGGCTTCGTGGCGGTATGTGTTGAAAGGGAAACAAGGGCAGCCTTCTGAAGGGAGTCAATGGACTTCTAAAGCCCTGCTTTGTCTCTTGAGAGGTTTCAAAACTTTGGGTCTGGTAACAAGCTCCCCAGCTAGAGAACGCTGCTACTTAGGCACATTTTCCACATGAGGAGACCTATTGTTGTTTTTGATTAGCAAAATGAATCTGCGAGGGGAGGGGATGCCCTCGTGAGCAATTATCTCCCACTGCCACCCCCTCAACTCAGCTCACCGAAACACTGAAACCCAATAATAAGGAACAAGCCCTCTGCACTCAGATGAGCTGTGTGCACGGTCACATACGCAGGCATGCCTGGGAACCTGCATGTGCGCTTACATGCACATACTCAAGCACATGTGTGTGCATGTGCAAGAGTGGTGACACAAAGGTATGCACACACCATGACACAGGTGACCACAAATGCACGTGATGATACAATGACTTGCCCTGACATATGATCACACCTCTTGCAGTGAAGCGTGCACACACATTACACAAATATCAGTGATCTATTGTATGGACCCGAATCTGAGCGGACTCTGGATTTAAAATGACCCCCAGTAATTAGATTCTGTACGTGGAAAATTGGTAAATTTGTTATAATTTTCCATGCGTAGAATCTAATTAGCAGAGGATGGTCTTAAAGCCAGGCCCTGTACTAGTGCAGGTGGTGGGGAGGACAGGCAATAAAGGGGGCAGTAATGGGGAAGGCAGTGTGGTGGGGAACGTAGTGGGGCAGGGTGTAGGGAGGAATAGGAGAGATGATGATGGAGGGAGCAGTGGGGGACAGGCAGTATGCAGGGAGGTGGTAGGGGGGAGACAGGCAGGCACCTTGTCCCCTGCTGCCTGCCCTTATATTTGCTCCCCTTTTGTCTGGGCCCCTGTCCTCCCTCCTCACCACTTCTGCCCCCCTGCAGCCTTGAGCACTTTACAGCTCCCAAAGCAATGGGTCACCGGGCACTACTGTTGAGCTGTCCCTTTTTAACAATGCTGGCCCTTTGGATCTTAGCCTCCTGCCGTCTGACCTGAATGTTGCTTACGGACACACATCGAGTCTGTGGGGTGATTATACAACCATGCAATAGCCCTGTCACTCTGACTAGCTCATGGCAGTCATCCTGGTATTTCTGCCGAGGCTGGATAGGCCACTTGCAACTTAGATCCCAAATAACCCAGTAATGTTCCCTGCAAAGGGTCTACTAAAGAGAAACCCAGACGACAGGTCAATGTGCCAGAGGAAAGCACTGGGTTGGACCTAATGTCTGGTGGTAGCTCCTGGATTACAGGTCAACCTGCCATAGGAACACATTGGGCTGCCCTGTTGCCCCACATTTTACCTGACTCCAGCTTCCCCTTCCTTCCTGTCTGGTTTTTTCCCTTACCCCAGATTACATACACAGTGGCTTAATGCTCTGCCCAAGGGGCAGATGGGAGGCAGTTTAGTCTGCTACAACCTTTGCTCTGCCCCAGCTTAATCCTCCACAAAACCTGGCCCCTGCTCCCAAACACGACCCCCATGCCCCACACCTACCTATACCAGCATGCCTTCTCCCAAGCCCTGCCCACCTGCCTGCAAGTGGGGCCAGGGGACCCAGCTGCATACATCCATGGCACCCACTGCCTCTCTCCCACCTGTTCCCATTGCCACTCGCCCCTACCATGGCCTGCTGCGATTCTGGGGGGCCCGATTTTGACTTTCCCATGGCTCCTGGAGCCCGGCTCTGGGCCAGGTAGGCAGCCAGATGCCCCTGCCACCTCCTGTTCTTCTCTGGGGCTTGATCCTCACTCCCCAATGGTGGCACCTGGCTCTGGGCCCCTGCTACCTCAAGCTAGTGTCTGTCTTGCCTGTTCCAAGCTTTCCCCACTGTCCTGCCTTCTAGCAGCAGCAGCAATATATGTCTAAGCACAGTAAGATGAGCACCAGAGTATGATTCTTATTATGTGTAAGGCTGAATAATTAAAGGGGGGAAGCTCATTAAATGATTTCTGATTCCCACTGCCAGGCTTTGCTGCAGCACAGGCTCTGTTCCCCCATGCTCCAGACCCGTGCGCTCGTCCCCAGCAGGAGGAGGGAAACTCGTCCTCCTTAGGGAGGTCATCTTTGTTTCCTGGGCTGGAGTTTTATGGTCCCCCCACAGAGAAAGTGAGCTGGGGGGAGGAGAAGAGTGCTCGCTTTCTCTCACCGGAGAAATAAAGGCAGGGGGAAGGAGGGCTGGAGCGAGTTCACTTGCAGTGTTTGAGCTTGTCAAGAGGCAAGCAGCTAAAATTGATGCCTACCTGACATGCAGAAAGGAACCTGAGGCTGCCGCACAATTACTCTTCCAAATACAGTGATGTTTATCCTGTAGCAATTTTCTATAATTACACTGACAGTACCTGACAGCCCCATGTCATCAGCTCAGGGAACAAAGTCAGAAGCAGCTGACGCACTGATGTTCCTAGTTCGCTGCTGCCTGCTTGCTCTTTTTTTTTTTTTAATGCTTCTCTCTCCTGTTTCCTGATTGTTTTGATGCCTTACAACTGCAGAGGCCCCCAAACCACGGAGACATAATCGGGATGGTACATGGCAGAAGGCTGAGCTCCTGCCTCCGTTACAGACAGGGCAAATTTTATCACAGCTGGGCCGGGATTTCAGCCCTGCTATTTTTGCAGGCCCTGAGAAAAAACTGTGGCATTTGGAATCTGCCTTTGCATTTGCTTTCCAAAATCCTTATGGTCTGAGGGTGTTTGGATTAGGCTTATCCCTGCTTTCAATACCCGAGGGCTGAATCCTCAGCTGATGTAAATCAATGTAGTTTTGCTGTCTTCAGTGAAGTACAGCTGAGCATCTAGCCCTCAGATGTATAACAGCTCCTGGATTTCAAGTGGCTTAACCAGAAGGTGTATTATTCCCTGTGCAGTGAGTGTGTCATGGCTTGCCAAATGTCACCTGAAGTTCGTTTCCATTTTATATAGCCGGCGACACTAATGTCTCCCCTGGAAGGAAGCATACAGCGGGAGTGAGATGGGAGGGATAATTAGCACGGCATGCAGTACAGGTACAGTCTAGTTAACTGCAGGGAGGGACAGAGAGCCTGGAAATCCACTGCCTTGGTTATTGTAGCCTTCATTTCCACCCGCCTTCCCACACGGGCCCTGAAATCTGGACGTCTCATTCGCTTTTGTCTGCAACCCCTGCACGAGGTCTGGTGGGAATGAGGTTGAAATTGCCTTGCTTGGTGTTAAAATCTCGCTGTGGTCTTCCCTACAGGGCCGCTCTCAATTTTTCCAACTAACTTGTATTAGAAAGAAAGCCGGGCTTTCTGTGAAGTGCAAATCTTGGCAGAAAGTCTCTCTCCTTGAAAAACTGCCTGGTTTTTTTTTTCCCTCTGAAAAAACCCCAAACGTTTCTAGTGTTCTGCTGATGTGTTTCTATTTTCAGTTGCCAAAACCCGAACGTGTTTCTCTTCTTGTTGAAAAAGCTGAAATTTTCTACAGAAAAGGAACATTTCTGCCCTGTTCTACTTGCTTCCTCCACGCTATGGACTTCGCACTTCTTCCTTCTTCTTGAATTCTTCTAGCACCGTTTTTTTTCCCTCTATCCCTCCCTGCAACATTGCCACTGGCGGTGCAGCCCCAGCATTGTGTTAGAGCCGCTCTCTATCCCGCCAGCTCTCCACCTTCCTTGAATCCTTTTCGAAAACATCCCTTATCCACCTTTCCTTCCTCTCTCCCCATATTTGTATTATGCATCCAGTATGTAGATACACGGCCCACTGTAAAGACTTTGGCGAGACATTCTGGGGTCCCGGGAAGATGCTGTGGGGGATAAAGCTTTCGGGCTTGATTTTCAGAAGCGCTGAACACCCAGTGATTTTAAGTAGAGACACGAGTCACCAGAGCTTCTGGTTTTGAATTGGAGAGATCGGTTAGCTCCTTTCTCAGGGGAAGCCATCTGGCAGGGGTCTGGAGAGGGAAATGGAGGAGACGTATGGGACAGGTGTGACCTTGGCTTGAAGACACTCTTAGAGAGCCTGCTCGGTGCTTATTATTAGGTGCTGGCTAGAGGAGTGCTGGACACTGGGGAACGCCGCCTTATCTGAAATGTAAATAGTAATGCCCGTGGGGCTTTCTGAGTGGATTCACTCTGCCAGAGTCCTTGCCTCTTTTGTGTCAATTCTTCATGAATATTCGAGGGAATGAAAAACATTTGCAAGAGCAGGCCAGATCCTCAGCCCACGGAGCCGTGCCCACTCCACCAGTGCCAGGACGGCCGTGCCTGCTCATACCAGCAGAGGACAAGGGCCCCAGAGGCAATTTTGTGCCCTGGATGATATAAGGTTGTCTGGGGGCTTTGGGCAGACGGCTGATTTAGAAGTATGTTTCCAGGCTTTCGTCCAGCATTTTAAGCGAGGATCAGCAGGAATGTTAATGTCCAGCTCCCAACGGCCCGTGTATCTTCCACTGATGGCCCTGGAAACCGTGCGTGTGTTGGCACCTCTGAGAGTCGCGTCCAGGGGGAGGCATGCACGATCAGAGGCTGCTTTAGAAACAGCTGGGCCTTGTTCTCATGCCGCCGACAGACTCAAAAGAGAAGACTGGCACCTGGCTCATAGCAAGTCCAATATGATGGGTAAGGTGCCAGGCTTGCTCTCCAGCTAGACGGGGGGAAAACGCTCTCCTGCAGGGATCTTACCTTGACATCCTAAAATGGGGAACGAGGTATGACATATATGGGGGAAGATGTTCTGATACCAGGAAGTACAAAGCCCTGAAGCATCCTGATGCCTTTGAAGAGGAGGTGCGGGTTAATTAGTGGAAAGGTATTTGTTGTGATTAAAGCCCAGGGCTGGGAATCGGGAATTATCCCTTCAGATAATTGGGCTCTTTCTCCCTTGGCTTGCTCTTTGTGAAGCCATTTACATACATGCAAAACCGGTGCCAAACGGTGCCATTCTGATCTGTCGGTCTCTCTCACCGGCTTGCAACGGCGAAATGACTCCGAAGGGTTCAGGGCCGGGGGAACTAAAGTTAGATGGGGAAGGCGAGAAAGAAACATGTTTTACAATTAAGATGCTGGCCTGGGACTTAGTGCACCAGGGCTCAATTCCTGGATCAGGTGCAGACTTTCTGCATGATGCGGGGCAAGACCCTTCATCCTCCCTTGCCTCAGTTTCCCTGCCTGTGGCAATTCTGAATTGCCTCCCGGACCCGCAGGGAGTCTCTCCCCATGAATGCATGCTAAGCTTTTGGATGCCTGCATGTGGGAAAGCCCTTTGGAAACGCTAGGCATCCTTTGGTGGGGTAGGCAAGGAGTTGCACAGTTGGGAAAAATCAAACAAATAAATGCCATTGGCCCAGGCCCCGTAGGCCATTGAATGACCATCAGCTGAGGTCTTGTGGAAATCAGAGGGGATGATCAAACCGCGTGCTCATGCATGAGCAGCAGGTCTGAACTGCAAGACGTAACGGGAAGAAATCAAACAGCCAAGCCTACAGGACACAATAATGAAAATTTCCTCGCCCTAACTGGCTCTTCCTCTGACCCCAAGCGCCATGTGGGTAATTGGGATTCCACTGCTAGAGATAATTGGGATTAGGAGCTACAAGGGCTTTGAGGACGGTTTGCTCTCCGCACAGAGAGGCGCAGACATCTTGCTATTTATATTCAATGGCAGATCGCTGCGAGAGGATTCACGCGCGGACAGGAGGGCAGGAGAGTCAGCTGCTGTGGGTTACCAACCGCTGACCAATTTACATATTAGCAGTTCCCTCGTTTGCTCCAAGGGCTTTGGGGCCTGTTTGTTCTCTTGTATTTCTTTGCTAAAGAGAAAGCAGATCCAACGTGGGAAACAACGGGGCCTGGTTCTCTTGACATCCCCTGCTTGAGTTGCGAAGCAAGCAGCTGACCTGCAATTAGCCTGCAGCAATACCACCGACAGGGCTTTGATGCGAGTTGGTTTCTCAGGCTAAGCAGGGCTGGGTCTAGTCAATGTTTTGATGGGAAGCCTTCAAGAAAAGCCCAGAGGGATTCGGGCAGCAATATTAGAGATGCAGGAGACTGCGCGTTTTCTCCCAGTCGGAAACGACTCCGCAGCTCTCTGCGTGGCACTCGGAGGCTCTGAGCTGCGAGGGTGCCGTTATTCGGAGAGGCTTGCACACGGGGTCCTGACCTCATAGGGTCATCCAGTTCCTGCTTCAGTGAAGCAAGCTGGGAAAGGAGGGAGAAGAGCCCCTGGTTGGAAGCTACACTCGCTTTGCTGGAGCGAGGCCTGAAGAGCTGTGGCATCTTCGTGGGAGTAGTCAGTGGTCCTAGCTAGGGGGAAGGGGAACTCTTTACTTCCCGTAGCACCAGGGCAGTTCCCTCCAGTTGGTTAAATGGTATGAAGACCGGCTGCAAGGGGTGTGGTGTGCCGGCTAGAAGCTGAATAGAGGTGCACGGCATTCCTAGACAACGGAAAAGCAGCCCGTGCTTCCCTGAGAGACCCCTGGGAACGACGGACAGGCAGATGGATGATGATGAATGGGGCAGAGCTGCCTCTCTCTGCCATCAGCCTGCTCTCTGATGGATGTGGGGCCGAGCTGTCTATGCACATGGGCTGTGAAAGCGATGTCACCATCAGGTGGCTGCAGCCCCCTTAGATGAGACAGGAGACATGATATTCAGCGGTGGGTGAATGTTTCAGGGGTGACGTCCAGCAAACAATATATTCTGCAGAATGATACGATATGGTAATATGCAATGTGCAAGCGGGACAGGACGATTCAGAGGCATTTAGCGCAGGTGGGCAGACAGACAGGCTGTCAGATCTGGGAAGAGATAGACTGTCTGCATTACAGGATAAAAAATTCAAATTCAGAGATAAGGCTGAAATGTAACATGCCGTCTTCTGTATCCAGACACATCCCGCCCAGGCTTCTCTCTCCTAGCTCTATAGGTCTGGTCCCTGTAGGGGCCATAATACGTCCTTTAGGAGAGCTAAGCAGAAGAATTGAGACATATTACAGAGATCTCAGTACTTGGTGGCAATGTCTTGGGTACAGAGGAAGGGCCTTGCATTCAGCCTTGGACAGGATGGGCCAGGTACAGCCTGCAGCTCTGCTGAAGCCAGTGGAGACACGCCAACTTACCCCACAGGAGGAGGGGGTCCAGAGACTTTCTGAAATGGCTTCCCTCTCTCAGAAGAGTGGTTCTGCGTTCCCACAACCGCTAGCCTTGCAGCGTGGAGCACTCCTTCAAGTCCCCATTAACCAGACGCTCGGATCCGCACGCGAGACGCAGGAGGTCTTCGAAGGAACGGTACAGCGCCGGGTAATTAGCATTCCTGAGGAACAGACTGCTGCATTCCCATGTCAAGGGCTGAGATGACGAGCGTGTTACATAGGAGACACATAACTAAACGCCTTATTATTTATAATAGCCCTGTTTATTCTATTGTCAAAAACAGCACTTGGAGGAGGAAGAAAGGAAGGGTTCTTATAGCAAATAATGGAAGAACAGGCCCAGCTCTCCTCCTAGGAACCCCAGACCCCAAATTAATGCAGCTGCATTTTGCACTGAGAGCAAATATTAAAAATGTCTAAGTTACATCTCTTGGTGTATTTCCCATGTGAGGCCATACGCACCTAGGGCAGGCCTGTGTGCACACTGCACGTACATCTCCTAAGCACATACCTATTCACACACTCTGTATACAGTCATACGCATACACTCACTCATCCATACCCCAACACAGCTGCATTGAGCGTACACCCCATCACGTGCGGCACACCCGTGACATTCACACATGCGTGCAGCATGCTCGAACACGCACAAAGTTTGTACATACCATAGGAGTTGACATACACACAGAACACGTACATGGGTACTGAGTGTACACACAGTGCAGTCATAACAGGTCACATCCATATGCACACGTGTACCCTGAATACACCCAGTTGCAACACCTCTACCTCCACTCCCTTTTTTTAATGCCCAGAAAGGACATGGCGTACTACAGACACCGTGTCACACACAAATGCACACACAGCCAACATATACGCTGTGCCAACCTACACACGTGTGCAGGCTCCCAGGAGTGACTTCTCATGCCTCAGTTTGCATTAGAAGGTTTAAATGACCATTTAATTAATAATACTTAGCACTCATAGAGCGCTGTGTATTTATTTACAGTGTGCACAAACATGAACTAATTACCAAAATTAATTAGTGCTGTGCTGCAAAGTAGGGAAAAAGGAGGGAGAGGAAGGAGAGACAGAGAGACAAGGAAAATGAGAGAGAGCGGGACAGATAAAAAGCTTATATAAAAATAGAAGTTGGCTTGGTCTCCCTTATTTATGTGCAGCCTGGGTCTGAATATCAACAGCCATGGAAAAGCTCCCACCTGGGGCTGTGGCGCAGCGTCCAGGGGGATCTCTGTTACAGCCTGGAGGACAGTCATGGGGTACAGGTTTTGCAAGCAAGCTCCGGGCTTGATTCTGCCAGCCTGAGGCACGCTGGGATGGGAGCACGCTTGCTTTATGGATGCTTCTGCCCTGTGTGGGCTTAGGCAACAGAGCGAAATCCTGTTTCACCAAAGTGGCACTTCGGTAGCGGTGTCATTGCGACTGTTGGTGCTCACATGTCGTTTGATGCCATTGCACTGTGTGTTGCTGCCCCAAACCGCTCCAGGGCAGACAATCATGCCGGTACATACAGATCACTGGGTAAGTCCCAGCACGTTAGTCACTCCAATGATCAGTGGGCTGGAGCAGGAACGGACGCCTCATGTTTTAACCCACTAGCCTGATAGGCACTTGGCCAGGGAGCGGGAGATCCAGACAGAGTTTGAACCTGTGTCTCCTACTTCCCATCAGGGTGCTCCAACCATGGGTACAGCATTGCTTAGCACCTTTCTGGCCCTCCTCTTGAAGCTGGCCAGCTGGGCAGCTAGGACAGGAATATAAGTGAGGCCTGGAGGAGACAAGCAAGCCAGAAGGAGCTGGCTGCTGCCCGGTGGGAGGTGGAAACCTGGTCGTGGTCTCTGCCATGAGTAGCTGTTCTGCATCTCTCATTTCATTGTCATCGGATCAAATGGGCAGAGACCTGTGGGACAGCGTCTACTGTATCAGAGGCAGGGGCCAGGGCCAGGGCCAGACCCTCTGTGCACTTCCATCATGCTGCCCCCACACACCATGAAGCACGTACAGGGTAAAGGCACAAGTGGCATTAGTGCAAGGCACCACAGCAGCTCCGTATACTAGGACCGCCTGCGCTCGTGCACCCCATGAACCCCAGCACCGAGCTATGGGGACTGCTGCCCTCTGCATTCCCATCAAGGAGTCACGAGCACGATCAGCAGAAACCCACCTAAGCCTCCTCCTTGCGGCGAATGTGGTGGGCACGGATAAGAGCAGCAGCAAATCGCAAATCACACTTCTCTCCCCCAGGGGAAAGTCGGTTGCTTTTGCAGCTAGCTGCACTGAGTGGTGCTCAGGCGGTTTTCCTCCTCCTCGCCCCTTGCCACCCATCCCAAAGATCAAAGACTTCCCAGATTCTTCCTCTCAGCCTCCGGGTCTGGGCTGGCCTGTCCCACTTGCCATGGACCATAAGCCACTTAGGCTGTCAACCAGCACATTTCCTCAAGGCTGTATTGACTAATAGGTTTCCTTAAATGGCCTCTGGTAGGCAGCTGTTGATGGGATTTAAAGAGGTAGTAAGCTGAGCCTGGATTTCAGAGCTCTGAACTCTGTGGCCTTCGGGCAGCCGGCGCGCAGTCGCCCCGTAATTACAAGCAGCCCCTGCTTGATCCTAAACACGGTATTTCCAAACAACGCACCCACCTCAGCGTGACAGGCCAGACAGAGTAAAGAGACTCAGTACAAATAGCCTCTAGTTAGGGCCAGAAAGCTTCCAAGGATGAAACTCAGGCTGTTCATGAAACTTTGCAACTTTCTCCCGTACCTTATGGAGCTTGTAAACCGTTGTCCAGACCTAAGCTGATTGCTTTTAACTCAGGTTCTGAGGCTCCGTTCAGACTAATAGGACAGATCGCATCTTTGCTCTATATCGAAGTACACGACTCGAGCAGACCTTCAGATTCCCTGCATCCACACTGGCGTACCAGTTGACTGCATTAGGCAAAGACCCTTATGGGGATGAGTCCCTAAGCTCCAGCTGATTTCTTATGGTCTTGGGAGAGATTTTGCCTAATCGCTCGAGCACCATGGAAAGGTCACCTGAATTTAAGATCCTACACATCAACCCTTGACAAACCCCCTCTGTTTAAAGAGCATTTCCTTGGCAACCAGGAAAAAAAACTGCATTGTAATGAAAGGTGAGGTTAGACCTTTGGGGTTAAATCCGCCTGCCTTCACTGAAGACAAGGGAGGGACAATGATTTCCGCTGAGCGCGGATCTGTCCATTGCTTTATTAGGAAGAGATGCTTCCCAGTTCCTGCCTGGGTCTCTTGTATTGAATCCTGCAAGAGCTTTGATAAAACAGGAAACGTGGGGGTGATGTGTGTAGCTCACTGACCTAGAGACACTAGCACATTTTTCATTATTATTTGTGCTGTGGAAGAATCTAGGCACTGCATTGTGCTAGGTACCGTGGACACACACCCTGACAGACAGCACTTGGCTTGAAGGATTTATAGTCTAAGCAAAGGCTGGGATAAATGAAGGGCTTTCATCCCTATTTTACAGCTGGAGACCTGAGAGAGGAAGCCACTTGTCCAAGGTCACCAGAAATGTGTGGCAGAGGCAGGAAATCCAGTGCCACCTTCCCAAAACCCACATCCACACAGCGGTGCTAGTGACTGTGGCTGTGTATCAGCCACGCTGCGGGCTGCAGATAGGACGACTATGCAGCCCAAAGTAATCAGATGATCACAACTGATCAAGAACGGCTGTAAGGTGCGATACGCCCCAAAAAGGTTTACTATGCTTCTGTGCAGACTGCTTTGCCTATCTGCAAAGTCAGTTGTTCAATAGGTTTTAGGGAAACGGAGCGATAGATAGATGTCCCTAGACTATTCCACTGTTTGCATTGGCAGCGAGAGTATAATGCTGCCTTTTGTCAGTCCCACTTGACTAAAAAGCTGATGCCGATGTGTTTTAAATGTTATCTATCCTGTGCAGAAAAACTGGCCCCCGGTGTAATAATAATAACTACTCCCACACAGCCCTCCTGGACCCCCTTCTCAGTAAATCTTTCCTTTAATTAAAATTCCTTCTTGTGCAGGGCCCTATTGATTAGCTGCGGGGCTGCCGATGGAAGTGTAAGAGCCCAGTGAGATGCAATCCCTGCTCCTGCTGGGCTGATTTCTACCAGAATTGCATCTGATGTCTTTTCATTACTGTTTGCAGCTGAGTATCTAGGCTATCGCTATAGCCTTCCTCTGAAATAACTCAGTCTGCCTCTTTGGCACAGGCCAGCCTCAGGGGTTGGGGAAAACTTTGCAATGAGGCTTCTTAGGACCTGAAGTGGGGTTGGGAAAAAAAGAAATGCACTGAATGTAATAGGAGGGTGTATTATTATTGCTGCTTGGGTTACACCTGTGCCTAGAAGCCGCTGCTGAGAGCAGGGCTCAGTTGTGCTAGGCAATAAGCATTATAACCACCGCTGGGAGCCCTAGGCCATGCCTAGACTACCTCTTCCCTGCGTCTGTCATCAGGGCCCTTAAGCATCAGGCTCCTGAACCAGAAGCAACGTAGCAGCCTCTGCTAGCTTCGTGGGGGCGAGTTATCAGAGGGACAGTGCCAATTAGCCACCCCCATGCTAATTAGGCCAACCTCGGTGCACACAGATGTGGCTGCGCTGCTCCCAGCTCAGGAGGGGCTTGCATGGAGCAGTGCGCAATGCTCTAGGGTACTGTTGCCAGGCCTGGTAGCTTTGTGGTCCAGCTAGGGCTTTAGCCTGGAGCAAGCCCATATTGTGCTAAATTCCACACAGACGGTCCCTTCTCCAATACGCTCCCACTCCAAGCGCAAGGCAAGAAGCAACAGCTGGTTACAGTTCACGCTGACCCAGCCTGTTTCCTTGCTGATGGGCAGGGCCCGGCCACGTTCCAGCAACCAGACCGCTCTCAAGGTTTTCTTTAGAGAAAAATAAGTTTTTGAAGGGATGTGCAGCTGTTTAAAGGGTGCTGCTTCCAAGCATAATGGCATCTCAAGGGAAAAAGCACCAGGGGGCTGTCTGAAAGTTATAACCATTAGATGCTGGGGCCTGGCCTGATGGCCCAGCTGGAGGCACAGTCTGTGGCCCATGGAGCTTGCAGCTTCACTAGATGAGACCCAACATGGATGAAAGAAAGGATCACTGCCCCCCCCCCCCCAAAAAAAACAAACTTTTTTTTTTTTTTTAAACTACTGAGGAACTGAGCCACAAGCAGGGCCAAGGAATGATGCCCCTGTTGCTCAGATTGGTAGGGTGGTGCTTTAGCTGCAAATCCATCCTGCCTCAGAAAAAGCCAAATGTGAACTCTGCTGTTAAAAAAAAAAAAAAAATCAGCTGAGGCTCCTTGCCCAGGCAGAGGAGGTACAAAAAAAGTTCAACCAAGAGCATCAGTTCAGGAGGGAGAAAAAAATCACAGCTGGAGGCTCCCTCACATTTGAGCATCTGAACCTGCCCGGGATCTTGGCACAGTTTGCACAGGTTGGCTGGAGAGAGAGACCCTGCGGGGGTGCTGCCACGCTGATTGGTACCAGCTGAGGATCCAGCAGTCTGAGCCTCCGGATACTTCGCACATCAGGTCTCTAACTATGGGCATGCATCATACTGGACATCTCCCCAAGAGGGCACTGCATTTTTAGTTTGAAAGCTCTTGCTGCAGGTGCTTGTGTCCTCTGTGAATGAAATTAGCACTTCTAATTGAAGACCGGGCTTAGCATTTTACTCTCTTGCAGACACAGAAGCATTAATTAACTCCATCCTTGGGTGCTCCTGGCCTGGCAGAGGCCTCAGAGGAAGATGGCTATTGTCTGAAGCAGACCTGTTGCCCAGGTAACCAATTAAATCTCCACTGCTCAGGCTTGTTGGGAAAGCTGAGAAATCATCACAGCTGGAGCCAATGCAACAGCCTGATAACATCTCTGCAGGCATTGCCCTTCCAGCCCCTGCCCTGCCCCAGCTCCTCCACTGGAGAGCCTGGCTTCCAGGAGCAAAGTTACTAAATGCTCAATTTTCACTTATGGCTTTTGGCCTGGAAATGGCCTTTGCAAGTGAGAATTACTTCAGTAAAAGGCAATCTGAGTACAGTCCTAGAGCACGGTTGGTGCAGAGAGAGTTTGCCCAGAGAATACAGTCAGAACAGGGTGGGATTCAACACTGACAAGTGCAAGGTGCTACACCTGGGGAGGAAGAGCCAGCCCCATACCTACAGCCTGGGGGACTCCCTCCTCATCAGTACAGAGGTGGAAAAGGATCTTGGAGTCGTCATTGATGCCAAGATGAACATGGGTCGGCAATGTGGGGATGCGGTCAGGAAGGCCAACTGCACCTTGTCGTGCATCCACAGATGCATCTCGAGCAGGTCCAGGGAGGTGATCCTCCCCCTCTATGTGGCACTGGTCAGGCCGCAGCTGGGGTACCGCGTCCAGCTCTGGGCGCCGCACTTCAGGAGGGATGTGGACAACATGGAGAGGGTCCAGAGGAGGCCACTCGCATGGTCAGGGGGCAGCAGGGCAGGCCCTATGTGGAGAGGCGACGGGACCTGAACCTGTTCAGCCTCCACAAGAGAAGGCTGAGGGGGGACCTGGTGGTTGCCTATAAACTTGCCAAAGGGGACCAGCAGGCAATGGGAGAGTCCCTGTTCCCCCCAGCACTGTCGGGAGTAACAAGGAACAATGGCCATAAGTTGACTGAGAGGAGATTCAGACTAGACATCAGGAGGCGCGACTTCACTGTCAGGGCAGCTAGGATCTGGACCCAACTTCCAAGAGAAGTGGTGCTGGCTCCTACCCTGGGGGGCTTCAAAAGGAGGCTAAACAACCACCTAGGTGGGGTCATTTGGCCCCAGCATCCTTTCCTGCCCATGGCGGGGGGTCGGACTAGATGATCTGCTCAGGTCCCTTCTGACCCAACCAACTATGAAACTATGAAGATTCATGGACAGGAAACTCAATTTGGGCTCAGTTCTATTTGAAAGGAGAAATTCTCATTGTGAGGTCTCTGACCACCCTCAAAGTGCTTCACAGACATGGACTGATTTCCACAGCAGCCCTGCGAGCGGAAGGAGCAGGAATCTGCCCTCCCACCCTGTATTTTGCAAATGGGGAAAACAGAGCTCAGAGAATTACCGCAGCCATATCTGGAGGCGCTGAGCCACCCATAGCTTCTACCGGCCTCCCTGCCCAGGGACCACATTATCCCAAATGCCCAGGACTAGGTTTCCCACCAGCTCGACTGCCTTTTCCTCTAGACCAATACGGCTATAACCTGGATACCAGCACCTCAGTGGGCACTCATTTAACAGTAAGCCAGCTCCAAAGGTGGCTTCAAGCTCTTGGAAAAATCCCAGCCCAAGTGACTCAGTCCAGGCCATAGAAATAGTCCAGTAGCAAGCAAAACTCTGCTGGTTTCCAGCACTGAACGCTGGAGCCCTCCTGATTTACACCAGCATGGGGATATGGCCTTGCTTTCTGCATTTTGCAAAAGCTCCCTCATACAATTAAAGCATAAAATGCTATGATACGGGAAACAGGCTGTCTTGCCTTGCCTGCACTACATGAAACAGAAGGTATCCATTAAATCCCTCTGTGTAAAGCATTTGTACTTTCAGTGCTCAGCCTCATTCTAATATTTAAACGGTTCGGGGCAGCTTTGTACTAAGAGTGCATCTGTGTTCCTAGCGGGAATACAGGCAGCGATGTGTATTACAGCTGCATGGCTATTGCTTTCCTGCCTTCATTTGGAGTTATAAAAGCGAACCAAGGGGAGGTTTGCTCTGGGAAAGCGTGGGGCTGAAGACCGGCAGCCTGTGAGGTTGGTTCCTGAAGGGAACAGGCACATTGCCAAGAAGTGGTGTTGGCAGCCTGCTGCCTCAGGACATTGGATGCGAATCCCCTGCCTAGAGATCTCAGCCGGGATGGGCACACTGTTGTGTGGCATATACAGAGAGGGATGCACTTTCTGTCTCGGAAAACTTGCGCCGTGAACACGAGAGGGAAGAGGTGGATGGAGAAAGGAAGTGGTCTGCGGAGTTAACGTATGGCTGCCCACCGTAGAGCTGAGAATAGGACCAGGTTTTCTAACCTCCGGTCTAGCCCCCTGTCACCAGCACTTTCCCAAAGCAGTATTGGCAGTATTTTACATTAGTACATAGCAGCCTTCTTTGGTTTGCACCCACTGAGCACGTGACGGTCACCATACCACTAGAATCCAGGCGTGGCCTAAATCCACCTGGCCCCAAGACAAAGATGCTTATCCATGGTCACTGGGCGAGTCTATGTCCGAGTGAGGTACTCAGCCCATCTTCCCCAGCTTAGCTTCTACTCTGAGGTGGAAAGTACCCCTCAGCAACAGCAGGACAAAGCCTCTACTCATATTAAAACTTCTACGGGGTCTTTAATGTGCATCAGACTCTATGTGGACTTTGGCTTTCAAAGTTTCGCCCAAATAACCCACCGTCTGCCAAACCCCTGGAACTGAATGCATCTTCTGGGCTGGTCCTGCTCAGATCGTGCTTAGGGACTAGATCCACAGGTGAGCTATGCCCACACGTGCCCCCTGCCCATTGGGCCCCAGGGAATGCTCAGCCCTTTAAGCCAACCTGGCATTTAGTTGAGTTTAGCTCTTGTGCCAAGAGAAGCAGTGGCCATGAAGTCCTCCCCCACCAGCTAGCATCACCCCACCACCAGCTGGCACTGCCCTGGGAAAGGACCTTCCTTTGTTTTGGGGCAGGAAGAAGTATCTTAAGTGCACGTGAATGGTTCCCACATATAATCCATCTCCTGCAAGGAACTGGTGGTCTTCCCTGCTTTCCACTGATATGTTTCTACTCCATCTGCTCCATTACAATAGGACATCAGTAGCACTTGCAGATCTGAGCACGGTGTTAAGGACTTGGCTTGGAGACATGCTGTACATAAGATCAGGTTGGGCCCAGCCCTGCATCCATCTCACAAGACTGCCAAGCCAAACCCTGAGCGGGGGCAGAGTCCCGGGTTTCTTCCGTGTACAGGAAGGGCGGCTCCATGCACAGGTTTTGTAGGGAACAGACACGAGTAGACCTGGAAGGGGCAGAGAGGGAGTCAGAAGCAGCTTTGCGGGGACCGTGGGCAGTTTCCTAGGCAGAATACACTTCATAAAAAGGGGAACCCATGAGAAGTTCATGCCAGAGCAATGCTTCAGGTAGGAGACGCTGGGTTGGAACATCGCCTCCTCTTGGGAAAGTCTTCCCATAGGGTTTTTAAACATTGCACCATACGAATGCTGGCCAAGCCTCCCTTTGGGAGAAGGTGTTTCTGGTTTTCCTGTTATGGTGGGTGATTTAGCATTGGCAACTTTGATAAGCTGGGAGCAGCCAGTTCCCCACCTGCCTGAAGGTTACCAAGTCCCCATCACCTATGAACCTACATCTGCTTCCTAGCAGACTACACTAATTATCAAGCTACTGGTTAGATGTTATCCAGCTGCCTCTCCAGCCCTCTTGTTGAATCTGTCCCACTGGGCAACCAAGGGAGAGAGGAAGAGAGGGATGTCAGAAAGAAGAATACAAGCTAGAAGATGTGTGGTTCAGTGAAATGGCTGCTAGTCTGGATAGGGGAGACCACTGAGTTATAGCCTGGACC
>NW_017729019.1:7109488-7133667 GCF_001723915.1 Gavialis gangeticus | reverse complement strand
CCCCATCTCCTGCACTCACTCGGTCCCCTTCCTACCTTCTCATATCAACCTGTGTTATTCAATCAATATGCCAGCGGAGCTGGAAATAGCTGATGAGCACTGAAGGGAGATGGCTAAACTTTCAGGGAAAAATTACACAGCTCATGGAGAAGATAAGGAGCTGAGACTCTTCCTGCCTTCAGCTAACCTTTGTTAAGTCTTTCCACTTGCGAGGGGAGTCCGCACAGTCTGGGAGGAAGGCTTGGGTCTATGGACCAGAGTCTTCTCCGTGGGACTCCCCACCTGGAGATGTTTCTGGACCTTTTGTAACGTGAGTCTGTGGGATTGAACTGGGATGGGCTGGTGGCTTTGAACAGCTGACCTCAAAATAATGACCAGTCAGGCCAGTGGTGACGGCAGAGCTGATGTCCAAGTGATGGACCAGATACCTGTAGGCCAGAGAAGGAACAAATGTTTTGGACTTCCTTGGACTGGAGCAGATGGTGGGCAAAGACTGGAGCGGACCTCAGCAAACTGAGCAGGACCACTTGCACAACTGACCGTGGATATATTTTAGTTTCCTAGAGCCAGGGGGAGGAGAGCAGGGCTGGATGGCGACTCCAATCATAGTTAAGTTTATTCTACAAAAGGAACCTGTTTTTTCTTGATGCCATTAGCACTGTCAGAGGGGTTAGCTTTGGTTAAATGCGTTATGAAGCAGATTTTACCCCAAGTCAGAGGGTATAGGAGTTGGGTAGTTTCCCTTTGAAGAGAAGACAGGATGGCCTGTATATTGTAGCTCTATAAGTTGCTTGTGAGGTCCAGTAAACTATTTAAAGGAGCACAAATACACAGCAATATACTACAAGTAGGGACTGGACTTGGCTGGCCCCTGGTTTGGTCCAATGCAGCAAAATCTAAGACCGAGAACCTGCAGAACAAATCCAAGCCCTTCAGGCGACAGGATTTTGCTGTAGCAAATTTCACTTTCTCGTCTGCGCAAGAGAATCGCTCTGCTGAAGATATGTGGTTACAAATGATACACGCTCCTGCAATTACGGCCACCGCAGGTAGGATATATTTCTGACCTACCAGCCCCAACAGAATCCCAATTTAATGCATAAAACTCTCTTTCTTTGTTTATAATGTGACACATTGGACAACTCCACACACATCAAAGAGTCTAATTGCCTGGAGTATTCCAATGGGTGCTACTCAGTTGATCATAAAATGTCGGTGGAAGAAAATTACTGATAAACACACTATCTAGCCTCATCATATAAATAATTGGTGGTATTATGAATGCATGAGCCAGCACAATTAGGAGCTGAAGGTTGTGCCATATGTCACTGGAAAGCTAATTTCTCCTAGATTTGCAATGAGGCCTATTAACTCAATGTCATGATCTTATTTAAGTCCACATTCTTTCCTGGTATAAATCAACGCCGCTACGTTGAAGACAATGGAGCTGGTCTGATTTATGCCAGGTGATGAACTGGTCCATAATCTCCATATGGAATCAGATTTGCAAAGGTAACCATCCTCAGCACAAAATTACCACCCTGGCCTTTACAATTATGATTAATTATAATGGAAAAGGTTAACGATGCTTTACTTGGCCAGGGAAGTAGGATTCTGCAAGTGCTACAGGTTCTAGGTAGGTCCAAAAAAGAAGAAGAAACCCATCCATTTTGCTTTATAAGTTTGCTGGGCCTGAATTAGAAACGTGGCCTCCATCAGCAGAACTTGTTCACTTCTAAAAATGCCCGTCTTCGTGGGTTGTGTATGGTTTTACTGCCGTTGTACAAGGAAAGATGGGGCCGTTCTAATGGCGTAGTCGGACTTCTGGCACAACACGGGTCTTGAGACATCACCCAGTAATTCCTGAATGAAGCTCAGTCAACTTGTGGCTGAACTGAGGTGTCTGTTTTAGAAAGCATCCACTCTGGAGTTTAAGGATATACAGTTGTTCATTTATCAGAAACTCTAGCCATTGAATTTATAACATTGTCCGTTAATATATATATATTTTTTATCTGGCAAAGGTACTAAGGCAAAGGGCCTGCATTGGTATTTTGCTGTGGTGCTGGGAGCTGCACCTATGCATAGTAAGAGGCAGACCTTGTCCTGCATTCGTGCACAAGACAAACAAAAAACAGGAGGTAAAGATGGATTGTTTTCCCCCTGTCGAGTGGGGAAGGGAGCTTATTAGAGAGAACAAGGGGTGAGAACTTAATGCTGACAGGAGCAGATCAGTGCCTAATGGGATTGCAGTGGGACTTAGCTGCCCAGGTACGTTTGAAAATCCCACTATATCTTCAAGCACCCAGGTATCTTTCAAAATCTGGCCCTAAGTGACTTGCCCAAGGTCACATGGGAGTCTGTGGCAGAGTTAAGACCTGAAGGCAGATCAGTCTAGCGCCTTCCCGCAAGAACACCCTTCCTCCATTCCTCTCATACCTCCTTCAGGGGGTGGCGAGAGACAGGTCTGCGAGGGAGGAAGAGATCCCTCTCCACAGCGCGACAGTCACTGCGTGAGCAAATAAAGGATGCTCTGTCTACTGCTGTGTTAAGAGAATCCTCCAACGGGATCTGAAGGACTGCAAGTTGTAAAATATGAACAGGTGTGTTGTGATTTAAGTGTGAATTTTCAGGGATCCAGGGCTCTGAGACTGTGCAGAACAGGCTCAGGATGGGGGGGGCAATGAGCTTTCATATGCCCACGTATGCATTTCTCTGTCTAGATATGCAGTCCTGTCTCTGCTGCTCAGATTAGATTACAAATGAAAGGAGTCATCTTGGGCTTGACCGAGTCTCTCGCATGAAACAGCAAGGGAAGTCCAGGACTGAACCAGAGCCTTCTCCCCACTTCCCACGAGTACAAGATACCGTTGCAGGGCCAGGCGGGCAATCGGAGTGAGCCGTCCCCTGTGACTTGGCCCAGTTTGGCAGTCGCTAATGCTTCACGAATAATAGCTGCCCTTTATTGGTCAGGTGATCAGAGCTGGGCTAAACTTCTACCATTAACAAATTTGCAAGGCAAAGAATTTGATCTCGGGCTTCTTTAGCCCATAGGACAGACTACCTGCAGCAAGCGACTTCATACTCTTCCAGTACCATGCAAGACCCACCTTGCCCAGTGATTGCCTGGACCTGGGGGCTACAATACTCTGAGACAGGTGTCCCTACAGAGGGCTGACGTCCTGCCTGCGGCTGTGCTACCTCACGCTCTGATCCTGGCTCCTGCTGCCAAGGCACGAGGCTGTATAACAGGGAGCCCTAGCCCTGTTAAAGGGGCAGCCCTGCCTCTTAGCAAGACCCGGGGCTACAGGAACACCAAGCACCATGAGGGTAGGGGTTAATAGCCCAAACATCTGGGCCAGTCAGCTGGCAGGAAGGGGATAGGCCTCTGGGCACATATAAGCCCCAGGGCCGAGGCTGGCAAGGGGAAGAGCGCTCTTGCACAGCAGAAATACCCAGGAAAGCTGTGGCTAATGAGGCTCCAGTGAGTCTACAAGGTACCCAGAGCTGGGGGTACTCAAAGCTCGAGGAGCAGTTTGGGGTTTTTAAGGAGCCAGAGTGTGGCTTATAGGACTTCTATTATGTTACAGGCCAGGGGCTCATATTTACTTTATTCTTTGTCTGGTGGACTTGGCTGAGGCTATTTGGGGAGGAAGATACTCAGTGGGGTACACTGCTGTGCAAAGCCCCAGTGCCCTAGGGTGCAGATCAACATTTATACCTTCTGCGAGGCTTGGGCCACCATGTATGGGAGGTTTGGAGTGGTGGATAGCAAGCCCTAGCATTGGGGTATTCAATGGGCTGCCTCCCACCTGAGTAACATCATAATTATTGTTTCATCAAGGCATAGCAGGCGAGTTAGGTGGGCGGGCAGCCCAGAGACAGAGGGTCAAGCCTCCGTTAGACAGGCGCAGGGATAGACCCCCTGTCACAGGCTGGGATAACCCCAAGGCACGATGCAGCAGATCGCACCCTTCTTTCTGAGTCAGAGCAGAGCCAGTGCCCAGGTCCCTGTGCAGGAGAGGAGCTCTGTGCTGCAGGAGGTGCTGCCTTTTGTATGGGACATGGAGTCATGGGCACCACAGGAGATAACAGGAGTGCTGCGTTGCCTCCCAGGTGCCTCATGCACTAGGGCTACTTCTATTCCCCTTGCAGGTCCACACAGCTCAGCCAGTGAACAAGTCACTCCTTCACTCCCATCCATGGCCTGTCTGTGCCATCCGCAACGCTCCCTATGTCTCACCTCTGAGATGGCATCTTTCTGCTACCAGCCAAGATGCTGCTATGTTCTCCCCGGTGTACCAGGCTGCGCTGTGCTTTGAGAGGCTGCTGTTGTGTGGGCCCTTTCCCTGCCTCTTCTAGAGCAGCACAGAATAAAGCCAAGGCAGGATGACTTATTCCTGCTTGAACAGAATAGCCATACTAATAGGGATCTCATAGCAAGGCAAGCACTAATAGGGTGTAATAAATGCCAATGCCCCTCTCAGGAGTGGTTTCAGGTGCTCAGCCTACGGTTTCTTGCCTTCCAGCAAACCAGAGGCACAGCCCTTCTCTGAAATCCCCTATCACCATTTATGCCTTTATTGGTTCCCATCATCTCCAGCACTCGCTGTTTTAATTTGACATTTTCCTTCAGCTTTCCGGCCTGGTTCAAACTCCAGCCACCGAAAGAGAGAGAATTTACATTTCCAATTCGTAGGCAATACAGTCCATTAGGTTTAACAAGTGAATGAACTTCATATGTAACCTACAGCAAGCATCAGCTCCGTGGCTATTCATTTTAACTGATTACCTCGTTTGCTACATCTAGGAGCCCCTGGCGTGGCCATGGCAACTGGTTTTGCTTAAATACAGCTGAACAGTGAAGTTAATTTTAGATTAGGTGAAGAGGAGGCTGGAGCACCGAGGGAAGCTCAGCATTAGATTTCGCTCTTCATTCTCTTTAATAGAATTCACGTTCTTTGCCAGTTTATTTGCAGTTGGCTCCATCTACGCAGTCATACACCAAGCTACAGGCGCACACACATGCACTCTGCTTGCAGAGACTTGCCAGAGTCCACACATTTGTATTGCATGCACATTCTGTGTGCATACGGCCACAGGTGTGCATGATCCCCAGGGGCATATTCATGTACCCCTAGACCAGTGGGAGCCAACATTTTCGGTAAGTGTGCCACAAATTAGCCCTGTGCCTTCCCCAAGCGCTGCTCCGATTCCCTTCCCCTGCCTGACCTGCTGCTCTGCTTTCTGCTTCCTGCCCCCTCCCTCATTTTTTGTGTGCCACACAGAAGTTATCATGCCACTTAAGTCATGTGTGCTGCAGGTTGGCCACCCCCAGCCTAGGCAGTTGGGTGATGGATGTGAAAATGCCTTAGAAGAACTGTTTATAGTCGTACCCCAGCTCACCATATTCACGGATGGCTATGTTCTGTGTCTATGCGTACAGCCACATAGCTGAGCCGGATTAGGGCTCCAGTAATGAGCTTATTGGTATTGTCACCCCTTTTAAACATAAGTGATTAGTCCATATTGTAGGGTCCTGTTGGTTGTGTGCATTAGGAGCAGAGGATGATAATCATCGATAATGAGAGTTGGAAGGGATCTCAGGAGGTCATCTGATCCAACCCCCTGCTCAAAGCAGGAAAATCCCCACCTATACCACCCCAGACAATCGGGTATGTCAGCAGTGCAATTCTGTTTACAAAGACTATGCCCAAAGTCCTATTTCCCCAGGTGCCGCAGGAGTTGAACAAGAAGAGACAGTTTCCCTGCTCAATATTCCTAGTCTCTTTTGACAGGTCACTCTTCACCCCAAAACTCTCCCTCGGGACTATGTTACCAGTGCTTCCCTGGCTGCACGTGGCTTTCTGCGGTCTGTTCTGCCTGCCTCTGTGGCATTTCTGGCTTTGTCGCCTCTCTCGCATACGCAAGAACACAACTCCAGAGCAATAGCCAGCCACCCAGGTCTGCTTTCAGCCTCCCAATGCAACCCCTTCATGCAGCTAGCTCAGCTCCTTCCTCACCTTGAATGCAGCCTGTGGTTTGAGTGATGACTGCTATCATTCCACCTGTCTCGTTCCAGACAGAGTTTAACCGCTTCTTACATTTATCCTGAATGAAGGGCAGCTATTCCACCCGCCAGCTCCAACAGGAATTCATGCAACCTGCAGCATAATAATACGGTCTGCAGCAGCATGTCTCACTTCACAGAGACAAACACTTGCGAATATTGTGCTGTCATGCACTAGCCCACATATCAACATGCCGGTATATGTCTAGATAATTGAACTGATGGGCATACTACAAATTCCACAGAGGCAGACAAATCAATAATTTGTCCCTGCACAGATGTAAATATGGTATACAAAGTTATTTATATCCAGCGTGTATTCATACACACACACACGAGCACTTGGCTATAGATACAGATATAGCAATGCATCATCATTTAAGACTTAGGTGCATAAATGCTAAGTATATACCATCACTAGATAGGAGTACATATATATATATACAGATGCTCATAGAAGAAAAGTGACATTTACATAAAAACTAGACTTTAACTGATCAAACTCAGTTTTGTCTAGTTTCAAATGGGCTCCTACTGCTATGAAATGCTGCTTATCCACATTCAACCCTGGTGTGAAGATCCTAAAGCCAGGTCTGGGTTTTGGGGGACACTGCAGTGAAAATAGCAACATTAAGGACAGCAGGAGGAATGAATCTGGCCCATACTTCTGTCCTGCCAGGTAAGTGGGTATTTAACTGGGTAGGAATTTACAAAGCAACAAAAGCCCTTTAGGAACTAGATGATCCCAGTCTAGCACTGTGTCACCCCATTTCTCATATATACACGTCACCCTCTGCCTCTACTAATGCACAAGCACTAATTCAGGATCCACTCTGAATTCTTGTAACACAATCATGTGGTGACAGTATGTTAATCTTCTTGCATGCCCAAGGCTAATAGTGTTGACTTTGGACAGGGGTCATGCATTCAGATTGCTCCATACAGTTCTGCTGATATATCTCACTACACTCGCACCCCATGCCTCTGGATCTGTCGTGTGTCATCTACCCTCACTGGGTCCCACATTACCCCTTGTTTTTCCTGTCTGGGGCTCCCACACAGCCTGGGCACAAGGATTCTGCCTTCCATTCTCCCATATAATTGCCAACACAACTCAATCCTGACTCGTGATCCCTCCTGTGCTCTTGCCCCTCAGTCCAGACATGCAATAGCCCTCTGCTATTTCAGATCCAGGCTCTTGGGCATCCTTGCCATTGCACTTCTTCATGCCTGAGCTGCATCCTCTGCTGCTCTGCCCATACTGGACTTCTGCAGATCACAGATTGCTTGTGATCAAAGATTGCATGCTGGTTTTGCGATGCAAAATAACATGTTATGGAAGCCACATTCTGTGCAGCTTTAAATTGTAGTCAGCGCAACATATTATAAGGAACAATCCTGCTCAGGGCAAGGGGAATAAATTACATGGTATAACTTAAGTCTTTTCCATTTACAATTTCTTCTGTTCTACGATGCAGTAGTAGGTTCCCCATCCTGCCCGGGGAGCCACAATACTGGCCCCATGTCATCTCCCTTATGCCAGGAGTTATTTCCCAATTCAGCTGCCTCCCATTCTCTCTCAGCCTTTGGAGCATTGTGAAGGAGCTGTACCAGGCCGACGTCTGCTTGTGTTGGAGCTCAGCTGCACCCGAGTCCTTTATCTCCTTGTTTTGGACATGCATCATTTTGTCTGTCCGTGTAAGAACTTCAGAACAGATAAAAATCACCCGCATCTCTAGCAATTACTGTCAATGCCAAGAGAAGGAAAAAAAGAGAAACAAAAAAATCATCTGCTACAGTCCTCTCCAGGAGAAAGGGTCCCCCACCCAAAAAAAAAATACATGCAGAGAAACCTATTGAGATTGATTAACCAACGTTGCGATTTGTAATTTTGCTTAATGCTATTAAAGAAAAACATTGACCGTTTGTGCAAGAGAGAGGCTGGCGGGATGCCAAGATTTTGCATAATGAATTCAGAGGATTAATCCCATTAGTCTTCCTGCCCTTCCCCCATCCCCAAACTTTTCTGAAGACGAAGCACAGATACTAACCAAGCAGCCAGATATTGGCTGGGTGCACCTGATAGCTCTGAGACCTTTGTGCTTTTGCTGTCAGATAGCAGCATGACTCAGTGATGAGCAGTGGTAGGTGAGAACAATGGATGATATTATCAGGGAGGCTGGGAGAGAGTTTCAGTGCCTCCAGCAGTGGAAATAATGCAGAACAATAGAGGAGCAAGAATTGCGTGGTTCAGAGGTGAAGACATTGGGGTAAAAATGGGGCGTGCGTGCCATGCAGGCAGGCCTGTATATTTGGAGGGATATTTCATCCTGACCCCATGCCAGCAGCACAAGGCGCGTAGAAGACTGCTGCTCACGGCGACTCAATGCGGTCTCATGTCCATCTGGCACAGGACTTTTTATTAATCGCAAGCCCCTGCAGATCAGTATTTTCTATCCTTTTTGAAGTCACCCCAATGCGTGCGTCACAGAGTCTTGTCAATGTGATGAGTGGTGCTACAGTCTGTGAACAGCAGGAGTCGGAGAGCTGCAAGAAGGAAGAGGTCCTGTGCAAGCATCAGTGCCACTCTTACTTAAGGAGAGAGCGGTGTTGCAACATTGTGCGAGTGTGCGCGTGCAAGAGAGAGAGGCTCCTGCCCTCTGTTAGAAGATCAGTCCAGGTACCTCTGGGTGTAGGCGTGTGCATATAAACATGCTCTCTCCTGGAATATCTCAAGACTGCTCCACTCCATAAGCAGCTCAGAGGCTCTGAAGAAGGATTTCTGCTGCCAGGGATGCCCGTCTGCGGTCAGCGGGAATCCATGCAGCCACACGCTGCGCTGGGCAGGTGCTGCGTGCATGGCTGTGTGCACTGGTTAAGGATGGCTGCGGAAGAGGGTTTTCAGAGAAGCTCTGGAGTCTCTCCAGTGCTCTTGGACAACAGCAGGAATGAGCTGGAGCTGGCAGGAATGGTTTCCCCTGCACTGACAAAATGCAACAGCCTCATCCCATTAGCACACAAGGTTCTTCGGGCAAATCCAATCAATACCTTTTATTAGACCAACTCGAAGAGTTGGAAAAATTCTTCTTAGCAAGCTTTCAAGCACAAATGCTCTTTGTCAGGCTGAGGAAGTGTCTGCAGATCGTCTGTGCTCTTCCTGGATGGAGCGGTGAAACAACTAGAGGCCAGTACATATGCAAGAAAGCCCATTAGCAACACCTCAGGGGGCTGTATTAGCATCGTCTTCCATTGATATTGGTTCTCACGTGCAGGAGAAGCAGGTTGCTAATGTGAAACGGCCCCTTGGAACATGCCAGTGAGAAAGTCGAGGAGAAAAACATAGGACTATGCGTGCGGCTTTGTGGAGGGACTGGCCATCTGATGCCAGCGTGGCTGCTTGGCACTAAATGCAGAAAGCAGGGCCGTTCCTGCCATCCCGGGATGCAATGAGATACCTTTAGGACAACAAGTGGTCTGAGATAGGCCCAGGCTTGACTGACTGCTGATAGGGTAAGGAGCCTTTCACCTCTAAACTGCAAGTTCAAACTCAGCCCACTTTGAGAGTGACCAAGAGGTGCCTATTTGGTGGTTTTGGGGAGATTGTTTGCTGTGAGCTAAACTCCCCAGCACTAAGTGGGCTCCCTGTAGGCAAGGTCAGCAAAGGGCCAAAACCATGGGGGTCGAACTAGGGTCTCAGCCCATCAGTCTCTTTGGTCAGTACTGAGGCACGTGGATGGGCAGTCACCTGCACTGTCTGAAAGCCATCAGAAAGATCCAGTACCAGGATTACCCCCTCCGTACGTACCATGGGAGGGAGGAACAGCTCTCTGCACTGGGAGCTTTCCAGTCCTCTAGCTAGTCACAAAGCACCACTAACACATATTTTCCCGGAGCAAAGTGTATCATTTGTCAGTGTCCTCTGGTGCAGCAAGTCACCTACAGACAGCATCATGTTAGCTTCACATAATTACATGTGACAAACCTCTGCATTACAAACCATAAATATTTATGCAGCATGAACACAGCAGAGACAACAGAGCCAACATCTCGCATTGCAAAAGGAGCCTGGCAAGAGACGCAGTTTATGAATTCTTTTCTAATATGTCAGTGCCTTTCATTCAATTTGTCTGTCATTCCTCCCAAATTATTTACTGGTGCTGTAGTTTTCTTCCCACCCTCGGGCGTCAACGTTTTTTCTTGAATAACTTTTCAGGTATAAACTCAGCACATGGTTTAATCTCCCTTCACTGAGAATAGTCCATGCAAATTCATCTTCCATTCCTGGTTTAGAGAATCAGGGCTACCAGCTGCACAAAGAGCAAGACAGACAATGAGCTGCCCGTATAAATGGGCTGCCAATGGGGCATTGATTAACTGGCTGTTTTCAGCCACCACGATGGTAATCCACTAATTGCTTCATCTTTCTGAGGGGCTCGCTCCAAAGTCAGGCTTGATGGAACTGAAATCTCTACCCCAGACAACATCGCCAACTCAGATGATGCTTCACTGAGAATGAAGGATATATTTCATGGCTGCCACCCTGTCCCAGATCGATGCCGTACACGCACACAAGAGAGGTGCACACCAGGCCCGCTCCCAGAAAGACCAATTCTGTCCCCACAGATCCCAGCATGGCTAACGACACCACTCATATACCCCTACACATAATGTACCTTGCTCCTTACCTGCAGAAAACTGCAGCTCGGACTAGAGAGCCCAATCTTCATCCTGCAACCAGTCCTTGGTGTCTTCCTGAGGCCTTCAGCCAGGACGGAGGCAAGCTCTGCCAACCGCTGCCAGTGCTAGTCAAGTATTAGTAATAGCACAAGTATTTCAAGTGGTCCAGAACATTTCTGTTCATCTACAGCACGTCTGGAAAGGAGAGGGCAACTTTTTCTTCTGCACCTGCATTTTGACACAGCCATCTCTGCTCATCGCCTCCCGCATACACTGCACAGAGGACCCTTAGGAGACGGCCTGCAGACATGAGCAGCAAGCAGATTCCTCAGAGGAATCTTCTCGATAGGGCACGTGCTCCACCGGTACTCAATAATCTGCATTTCCAATCTTATTGTCCACCTGTAATGGAAGAAACCAACTTTGAACAGAGCTGGGCAAATGTCAAACATTCAACTCTTTAATGGACGTTCTCAGGCTTTGTGTGTTCATTTTCCATTAATATTCTAGCTAATAATTTTCCTGGCAGGAACACTTATGGAAGCAGCCAAATTTTAAGGAGCTATTGGCGAAGATTTGCACAAAGCAAATTCTGATCTCACAGGCTTGAGGACTCGTGTCTGGGTTGAAGGGGTCTGTCAGGGAACAAAGACATGACCTCCACAGGCAATTACAAATTCACCTTGACAGTTTAAACTTAAAACATCCAGTTTGCAGCCTCACGCGCTGAAAAGGAGCTTCAGCAAATGATTTCAGATGGAAGATTTAGCCTGGAAGCTGCTCTCTCACAAATTAGAAGAAGAGGTAAAATTCATCCCCTGAATTATTTGCTGTGATGTTTTCACTCGGTGTCTAACAAACCTTTTGGTTTCAGTATTTGAGGCCAGAGGGGACCGGTATGTTCATCTAGTCTGAGCTTCCATATAGCGTTGGCTCTGCGATTTCCCCCAGCAGTTTCTGCATCTCGGCCAGTCATTTCGGGTTGAAATGGTGCATTTCTCTGGAATTCATACATTCAAAGAAAGATCAACCCACTGAGATGGTGAAGGGAGGTGGGTAGTGTTCCCCTACCGTTCTACCAGGATTTTGCTCCGTCCACATTCATTTTATGTTTCGCCCAAACTTTGCTTCTTACGAAGCACTGAAATGGGTGAAACATTATCGCAATGTTCAAACACTGCAGGATTAGCTCCCATTAATTCTCATATACTACGAGCTGACCATGGCACTAAATTAGCATCTCGTTAAGCATTCATAAAGACGGTGGAAGATCGATCAGTGGGAACAAGCATCTCGTGGCCATATATCAGCAACAGAGTGTCAAATGAAAGGCTTTTCACCAAGACGCATGGTGAGCGTGTACTGTACTGGCACACGGGAAGGGAAGCCAAGGCTGAGTGGGGAAAAAAAATAAAATCACTCCAGGGCCTGGGTGCAGGAGGAGCTGATCAGATACAGGTTACTGCAGCGCTGCCTCCACCGTGGGGTCCTGGGACTGCTTTCTGCTCGCTTTGGAGGGCTCATAAGTAGACGATGCCCCTTTGAGAGCAGCTCTGCTCCCCACGGCAGGCTAACCCTAACCCTTGCACAGCTCAAACAGCGGGGCGGCCGCATCTCACTCAGGATCGGCTCTGCTGGGAGGAGAGGAGGGAAGGTGTTCACCATACCTTTTCTGCTGGGGGCACTCCACGGCTGTCCTGTCCCTCCTCAGCAGATTGCACATGCACGGCAGGCACTTCTCTGCATGACAGATCCCTCCAAGAACCACCTGAGAGAGCAAAGTACTGCTTCTCCCAGCCTCAGGCTCCTGCAAGCAATTAGTTGCAGCTGAGCAGCCTCTCCCCTTGGTGCCCTGGCAATCAGTGCTGCGAGGGCACACACCTGCGCTAGGTGTGCCCCAGGCAGGGGACGGCATTAACCCCGTCTCCACCAGACATGTTCTAACGCTCAGGTCCTAATGAGTGTTTTAATAACAATCTGACCTTCGCACGAGGGTCTGTATGACAGAGGGGAGATCGTTTCATAGATTCACCGATTGTAAGGGCTGGAAGGGAGCTTAAACTATCAACTTCTCTTCCAGATTAGCTAAGATTTGGGCATCTCATTCCTTTAGGCTCCCTTGAAGCTCCTGCCCGCAAAGGAGGCAGAGAGAGAGAAATGTTGCCCTTCCCTTGTTTCCCACAGGCGTGAAGCAAATGCTGGATGTACAAAAATAAGAAATGGGTTGTTTTTATTTGTCTTCTGGTGCTCACGCATCAGCCTTGTGGTTCGCCAGCTTTCTCCTACCAGTGTAAAGGCCAGCTGGAGACACGACCTTCATTTTTTTTATTTTATTGATAACATGGAAAATGTGAGACTCGGTATTGTGAGGCACTATGTGATAAAATCATAGGAGCTGGCAACACTAGAGAGGTGGACAGGAAGCTCTTTGAGGCAAGGGCCATCCTTTTCGTTCTGTGTCTGTACAGCACCAAGTGCGATGCAGCCCCAGGCCGTGGCTGTGGTGGCTCTGAGCTGTTGCTGCCACAGTAATAACGATAGAAGAAAGGCAGATTGATATCAGACATATGAGGGCACCTCTTTCAAGCTCAATGGCACAGCTATCCCCATCAATCCATCCTTTCGTCTACCATGGTAACTCTCGACTGTTCAAGTGCATCTCATGCAGGGCCAGGGTAATTATCTCGCTGTGCAGGTTGGGGTAATTACACAGATGCTTCCAAGTCATTACGGAAGAGAGACAAGAGCATTCCTGCGGGACCCGCTGAGTGCTCGTTACCCGGCAGCCTGCAGGAGGAGCGGGGGCAGGGCTTGTTCTTTGCTTGAGGATGAGCTGCTCATTGGGAACGCAGTTGAACCCCAAGGACTGTCCCTATGCAGACGATGCTGTAGCCACTCTTGTCTCCCCGGGTTGGTCCCTCAGCACCTGGACAGGAGCCATGTCATTCAGCTTCATTGCCCATATTCTGCAGTTGCAGTGGTGGGAGCTGAGCCTTCAGGAGCTCGACTGCCTCAGGAGAGACCCTTGATGGGTGCTGTGCAGCTCCTGTGTTATGCACGGTGAGCGGGACTGGACACAGAGTAAATCGGGTCTCGGGCAAGTAGCTCAAGCATTGAAATGATCTCTGAGCACCGCAGGAGTTGTCGCTCCTTCATGCCATGAGTTCCCGGGGAGGTGGGAAGATGTGTAACTCATGCATGTACACCCATGTGTGTGCATTGAGCACACTCTGCTATGTCCAATCTACAGAGGATGTGAGCATGTAAAAGCTGCCAACAAAGCAGCAAAACCAGTTAGTCTAGAAGGTACAAATCTACCCTGCCTGCTGCCAGTCAAATCAGAGCCGGGGTTGTTAGAGCATGTGTATTCCTGGGTGCACTGGGAAGGCAAGGGAAGAAGGTTTGGGGGGAACGGTGCCACTGAATACCTCCTGGCAATGGCCTTGTCATATGGTGATCCGTTGGGGTTTCTGGATGCAGAAGAAACATCCTGGAAAATTGTTCCTGTCTTGTTCTCTCCAAGTGTTTTGTAATGAGGCTTGCAAGCCATAAAATTTTCAATACTACAATGATTTTGCCCTCGCACTTGGGGTACTGCATCTCTAAGAATTAGCTGCCTGAATACCTAACCACAGCATCTGCTAAAGGGGCCTTACAAATGTATGACAGAGTGTCTGTCCTCTTGGTGTCCTGGACCCTCGTATCAACCAGCCTATTGATAGCAGCCTGACATTGTGGAAAAGGACATATCCACCCTCCAGATGAAGCACAAAGCTGAGGCCCTTTTAAAGTTTCTCTGGCACTTTTTTTTTTAAAGAGCTGGGACGGTTAACCCTATTTCATAGCCAAACTCTATCACAATTCATTCTTTCAAATGGCGTAGTACCTATAGGCCTCGACTCAGATCACTGCCCAGTAGGCTTGGCCCGGTACAGATGCACAGGGTGGGGGCATTGCAGATGAAGGTGGACTGGAAGTTGGTGTTGATATACCCAATCTAGTCTACTAGCAAGGTTGGATATCAGCAGCAACCCACAGCAGGAGAAGCTACTTGGGTGCCTAGCCACACTGCTGTGGCTTCACTGCCACCAGTCTGAGCAGGCTAACTTGGGTATGGGCACAGCAGACATTGCCACAGGGATACACTGCCCCGACACCCCTTCCTCCTTTGGTAGGTGGGGAGCTGAGGCAGAGACATGAAGTAACAGGTCCAAGTTCACACGGGAAGTCTGTGGCAGGGAACACCAGAGTGGATGAATGGCGTTTGCTTACTGTGAGTCTCTGGACACATCTGTCCAGCATTTGGCTGCCCAGTTAAGGATGCCTGGTATTCCTACAGTGCTTTCCCACTTGGAGGCTTTGGAAGGTTTTAGAAGTACGGCCTCCAGACATGCCCATTGCAGAGAGAGAAACAGAGTTGACTTGCCCAGGGCCACACACGGAGCCTGTGGCAGAGCTGGGAGCTGCTTCCAGATACCCTGAGTCCCAGTCCTGTGTCTTAATCATGAATTGTCTTCCTTTCTCACCTCCCCGTCTAGCTTAGGTTTTCCATGTGTTCTCACCCACTGGAGTTGTGTCCAGGCAAAGCAGGTGTGAACCACTACCAGATCAGGGCAATCAGACGTTGCACACATTTTGCAAATGTACAAATGACTGTACAAGGTGCAAAGTAAAAGAAAATCAGATCCATTGCCTCAAGGACAAATCCATCCTGCCCCATACTCAAGTGGTATAGATGGTTAATGGTCATGCCCTTCTTTTCTCCCTTCTGAGAATCACAGGGGAGAAGCGAACTCTTATCGGAGACCCACCAGGAAAAATATCTGTGCAGCTCCTGAAGACTTTTTCCAAAACACAGCCTCTATACAAGTTGGTAGTGCTTTGGCTGAATAAAAGTGGTGAAATAGCAATTACTGTTCTGAAATTAGAGCATCCACACCAAGCTATCTGCTCGATCTTGCCCTGGCCAGGGGGTAGGACCAGACAACATCTTGAGGTACGTCCTAGTCCTGTTGCCCATGATTCTGTGATAACTGGGTGCATCTACACGTTCATTAATATGCAGTAGTTACTGTGCATTTAATTTAGTACTTGCTTAATGAGTACTAACTAAATGCTCAGTAATTGGAGTTACTGCGCAGTAGCACCAGGAAATGCCTTTTTAGTGACACTATTGTGTGGCAGCCTAATAATACTGCACGCTGCAGTAGCATATTAACACTGTCTGTGTTGTGCCGTGCTACTGTGCAGTGGTCTTAGACTACTAATAACACTGCACATTAAGGGCACATTAAGTGTCTCATGTCGCCGTGCCCACTAAGTGAATTTTCACTTGTACCTGGCCCATCCCTAAAGTCACGGCCCTCTCAGCACGCCAGCAATTATTTCTGGACCACACAGCCATCCCTTGAGGAATCGGGGCAGTAACTTGAAGTGAGCGAGTGCAGAACCTGTAAGGATAAGGCTCTCTCTCAGGACACGGGTCTCAAGATGCTCTTGGTTTGCAAGGGTAAGTGTGGCTGATGAACTATTCAGACAACTGTCCTCATTTAATCACGACCACACTCACTCTTTTCCTTAAAATGAAGACTGTCAAGTGCAGCGTGCTTTTTAAATGAAGAGGGTGACTCAGAACCGTTTGGCTAAAAGGAGAAATCTCTTCCCCAGCCCTTTCGTTCTGCCCTCCCCGAATTCTCTGACAGGCCTTTCGGGAACATGCACAAGTTATCGGGCTCGGCATGGGAGTGCCTGAATGGCCTGTTACGCAGGAGTTGAACCAGATGATCGAAGGGTCCCTTTTGCCCTTAAAATCTATTAATCTGTTTGCTGGGATTGAGCAAGATAGTTTCCACTTCCCCTTGCCCGCCACCTCGGCATGGTGCACCACGGGATAACAAGGGACTGTGAGTTACGATGGCTTTTTCTGACAGCTGCCGAAGGGTTGCGGTAACCCAGAGCCATCAAAGCTGACACAGGCGAGCGCTGGAATCCTGCTTGCTTCAATTTCCATCACAGCCCTGATCAGACCGGAGCCAGGGCTGCTGCTAAGCCACCGTGGGGAAGTGGGCGCACGCTAGGCATGTTAAGCTGGAGAACATTGTGTCTTATGCCTGCCTGAAGGCTATTTACACAGTTCCAATTGATTTGTTGTAACCTGTAATTATTTTAGCTGATTTTTTTTCATGCTCTGTTTGTTTTCACTCTCAGGAAGATGAGCAATATTTCTCGCTGTTAAAGCCACTCACCATGCGATGGGGAGGGAGGGCTCCTGACAATGCAGTCAATGGGGGATGGAGTGAAGGCCACCCAGCTGCTTTCCCTCGCGGCGCTCCCTGGGCCTCTGTCGGCAGCAAGCGGTCATTTCACGCTGCTGTCGGGGGGGAACAGAAGTTGGCCTTTCCACATCGCTGCCTGATTCCCTCCCTTCCTTTCTCTCCTTTTCACCTCTCTCTCAAACATCACCCAGCCATCAGTGAGAGGCCGTCGTCACCAGGCCAAGCAGCGCCTCTTGCCAACTGGAAGAGTCTGATATGGGGCAACATGGGAGAAGGGCATCAGGCTGGAAGGGCAGAGCTTGGCAAGCAATCGCCGCTCCCCCCACCTGCCAAAGCACTTAGTCTGCCCATGCCCCTAATGAACAGCATCGGCTGATTCACTGTTCAAAAGGAATTGGTAGGCAGGGGTAGTTTCATAGTTTCGGAAGGGACCTGAGTAGATCATCTAGTCCAACCCCCTGCCATGGCTGGAAAGAGTACTGGGGTCAAACGACCCCAGCAAGGTGTACATCTAACCTCCTCTTAAAGACCCCCAGGGTAGGAGCCAGAAAGAGCCTTGCACTTGCATTGGCCGGGAATATGAACCCAGGCCTCCCGCGTGGCAGGCGACAATTCTACCACTGAACCACCAATGCGGACGATGTTGAGTCTGTTTGCTGAACGAGGCAGTTCAGACCTCAAACGCTCTTGATTTGTTAGTCATAGAGAAAACCCAGGCAGGACTGGGAATCTGGCTGTGCCCCTGGCCTGAGGCTGGTCAGTGCAGGAGATCTTTGTTCCTCAGATCTGAGGAGCAGATCACGTTTCTAGAGACTGCCCGTTCCCTCTTGGCACCGTGGGAAAACTTCCTGGATACTGCAGGGGCAAGAAGCTGTTCATTAAAAGGAGATGGAAAAACGCAAGATCTGATGGACCTCTAAGAGCAATCCTTAATCATCCCCATCATTAGTAAATTGCTGTAGAAGGAGCCCATTCCAAGGAGGACACAGATTGGTAAGAAACCCTGATTATAGAAATGGGGTCTATTTTTAATATGCTGTGCTCTCCTCGCGATGAGTTCAGGCTCTGCAGTTCCCACATGACTGTTCATAATGCACAAGGATTGTTGGGACATAAAATTGCCAAGAATGCACAGGTCTTGTTGGCTTTCAGTGCACTGGGGTTGCTAAATCCCTTGGGCGCTTGCGAAATGTAGCTCGGTTCTGTTTAATGTGGCTGTATTTTCTGCCGAGCGCCTGGGAAAACCAGGACACGGTGTCACAGTGGGACCTGTTGAATGCTGAGCACTCTTGAAAATGTGACCCTTCGTCTTGTGTCCAACATGACCTCAATGCTTTTCAAAATCTGGCCCCAGTTGTGGCTTGGTGAAGGTCACTCACGGAGTCTGAGGTCAGGGCAGATGCTGACCCCAGATCAGCTGAAGTCCACCCCATGCTTTGACCACACCACCATTGTCCATCCTCTCCACTATCGAGGGAACAAGATGCATCCAGTTCCTAGTCATTACGGCACCAGCATCCTCGTCTCTCCACTTTGCTTATCCCGGTGTGTCCGACATATTCCCTTTGTCTCTTTGAGAGACCTGTTTGCCATTACCTGTGTGTGCTTTTATCTCCCTCTCCCTGGCTGGCCTCCATTCAAGCTTCTCCTCCAAACATTTCCTCCTGAATGAGGACAATCGCCGTGTCCATGGAGAGGGGCCAGTTATGGTTCAGTGAGAGTTTGAAGGCTGACTCGTGGCTATCTCATCAGTGTGCTAGCCTAAGGCTTCTGTCATCCTCTGTTTATGAAAATCCTTCCTGGCTAATTCTGTCTTTGCGGGGAGAGAGCCCCACACTGGAGCCGCTAGCAAGAATAGACAAAGAGAGGCTGTTTGCGGAGGGAACCAGGAGGAATGCGGTGGAGCTGATCTTATTCACCGTGGGTGTAACTTGATTGACTCGAAGACACTCCCATTCGCTTGACTCACAGGAGATCTGGTCAAGTGTCCCTTAAGCTGACACCCTGGCTACTGCCTTTTGTTCCAGCTAAATCTGCACGTTCACAGCACTCAAAGCTGAAGAAATCCCTTGCCTGGGAGAGTCTTCCATCAGCCCACCCCCCTACGAAATACAAAGCATCATAACCAGAAGGAAACATCATTCACCATCCTGCTTGACACCAGACCACTTCAAAGTAAATAGGCTGTTCTGACTTTTACCTGAGCCCAATTTGCACAAAATGAACTATTCCAGTCAGGAGATCTTACAACACCTTGAGCTCTCCTGTGAAATGCAAATTTTCATTTCCACCTAAGAAATGTTTTACAATCTTTGCATTCTCCTATGCCTGAGGAAGGGTGAGCGTGCCCGAAAGCTTGCAAATAAAGGATTGGGGATTTTTGTGCAAATATCTGGTTGGTTTAATAAAAGATCACCTCTACCAGAGTTCTGACCTTACAGGTGCAGCATTTTGCAGGGTGAAGATGCCCCTCTCATGTAAGAACAGCCACCCTGTAAAATACCATGAGGGGCACTCCACGTGCTTGTGCGTGGTGCTGAGTTTTGGGGACCTATCCCACACTTCTTTGTGCTCACGGACAAGTCCTCCCCGCCTAGTAGTAGTTAAAAATACCATAGCATTCAAATGCGTGAGGCTTGTACATTGTGTTAGAGGTAACCCTCTGATTGTAATTCAGGCTAACTTGGCAGCAAAGACTGGTCCTTGATCTGTTTGGTCTCTGGAGTCGAGTGCAAGGGACTGTCTCTCCTTACACACAGCTCCTAGGCCAGAGGGGCCTCCAGATGTTGCTGAAATAATAATTCCAGCTGGGAAGACTCAAACAACCCCAGAGACATTTAATGTCCAGCTCTTGTTCAAAGACATCAATGAGAGCTGAGGGCCCACCAGCCCTTGGAGTCTCAGAACAGCAGACTTCTTGTGCCTGAAGAAGGGTGCTTGCACCCAAAAGCTTGCAAAGAACTTTT
The DNA here is from genome assembly GCF_001723915.1 of Gavialis gangeticus. NCBI lineage: Eukaryota > Metazoa > Chordata > Crocodylia > Gavialidae > Gavialis > Gavialis gangeticus. Next base: position 7,113,679 of record NW_017729019.1, on the reverse strand, counting down.
TTCCAACTATTTAGGTGGTCTAATAAAAGATCTCACATCTTTAAAACCTTGCCTGCCTATGTCCTTAAACCAACATGGCTCCAACCAACAACGCCAGCCCTCGGTATCTTTAACAGTCCTGGCCTCTGCCTGATAGAACAGGCCTGGGGGGGAGAAGGGTCGTTGATGTCTGCACTGATCTTCACTACCTGAACCCAAATGTGAGCTGGCTCTTCGGGGCTGGTGGGGGAGGTAGGAGGTGGCATTGGTGGCAGGTAGCAGCAGGCGGGGTCTGAGCCTGGGTGGACATGGAGGGGGAGATGTTTGCCTTTCTCCTGCTGTGCCCATGTGCCCTGGCTGCACTGATGGCAGAGCCAGCAAAGCAGAGCAAGATGCAGTCACCTTGCACAAGTGTGGGGGAAGGAGATCGGCGCCCTGTGCTGCTCACCAGGTATGCGGATTAGCTTGGGCTGCCTGCACTAGGTCCCCTGGCAGCGCTGCACAGAAAGTGGCTTCAGGAGATAAAGACCCTGCTAACGTTTTCTCCCCTCAATGGCAGGGAAGTCTCAGGCCAGGTTCCCTGACTCTGATTCCCATAGAGGTGGACGAGGTCCCTATTCCCATGCCATCGTGTCATGCTGACCAGGGCATCTAAGTATGGGTTAGAGCACCGGGATGTACGGCACAGAGCACTGCCAGCATCTGAGTGATGGCACGGGGAGGACACTGATTGCTCCTGGATGCGTATGTGTGTGCCTGAGAGGATGCACACGTCGGGGAGGCCGGGAAATCGTGTGTGTGAGGACAGGTGTGAATCAGGGTGTGCCTCAGCATCTCTGCATGACTTGGACAGCCAGTGCCCATGCTGGAATGCAAGGGTCAGCACCAGCACCTGCCTGCATGCTTGTGTCTCTGCACAACGTCAGCACCTGTGCATCTGTGAGCACACTTATCCTGGAGTGTGTTTTGTCTCCCTGAGAGTGGGTTCCTGGGAGTCAGTCAATGTGCACAGGCAGATCTGTGTCCGAGCACCTGGCTTAGCCAGTATGTCCGTGCCTGACCCCACGTCTCCGCTGTGGTCCATGGCATGACAGCAGCACGTGTAGACACCCTGGAACTGGAGCTGAACTGCTTTGCTCGGGTCCTGAAAGCAGAAGAAGCAAGCTCACGGACCTCTTCATCGCTGCTGCAGAAAACCTAAGTTTCAGCAGCCCCAGCAGACTCCAGAAAGCAAAGCTATAAATCAGGGGGTGAGTAGCCTGCTCAGTACCGACAGGCCACGAGGCACTTCTCGAGGGTCTCACTGTTTATGGGGAGGAATCTTTTCCTGCAGTGAGGAATAGTGATAAATGGCTCTGGGAGAATATTATCTCCGCCAGTGGAACTGGCTCGTCCTGCACATCCACTCCCCTCTGTGGGTGCAGCTTTGTGGGGACTGTGAGTACGGCGACCCTGCAGACCACAGCACCTGCAGAGGTGAGCTTTAAGGTCTGAGTGAGCTTTAAAGCAGGGAGCTGGGAGGCTGGAGACAGCCTGGCTATGGCATCAGGGGTCTCTGCGTGGTCTCCGGTACCTTGCCGCCCCAGGGAAATTGCACTCCTTGCTGCAACAGGACTGGACGCAGGGGCAAAAAGGCACCTTTGCATGTTCCCTCCTGAGGACCTCTGGCTCCACAGAGCCCTGGGATGAACCACCCACTACCACACATGCTGGTCTCTATATGGGTAGGGCTGGCTTCCTCAACTCTGGCAATGGTGACCCCTTTGCCCCTTGTCCGAGGCCAAACTCTTGGCACTGGCATAATGTGCTTGAACAAGGCTGATTTTGTGCACGGAGCGAGCTTGGGAGGATGGATGGCAGCAGCTGCTTCCACCTGACATTTCTCTCTTGCTCCCTTTCTCCCGGCTTTTGTTTAACCAGATCCAGGAGGTTGTAGAAGCTGACAATGGAATTACCTGCGACTCCAGGCTCTGTCAATTTTCATTAAGACCCAGGCTAAAGGGAGACCAGTGCCACAGATGCATCTGGGCTGTCTGTTCTGACAACAGCTTTCTCAAGAATCTCCTTCCAACAGCAGCTTCCAGCAAGAAACAAAAAGCTTAGCAAGGATGTGCCTTGGCACCTGTCTCCCAGCACAGGGCTGCAAGACTGGGCAGAGCCCTAGCACTCTCCAGCTGGGCGGGAGTGAAAAAGTGCAAGCCCAGGATTTGCAAAGACTGGCTTTCCTCCTGTGGGGAAGGGGGGCTGCTGAGACAGGAGACCAGGTGTGCACGTGTGAATCTGGGTGTAAGTGTCACAGTAGGAGCAGGTGGATGCGGAGGGCCAAAGGAGTCCTTGCTGCTTCTTGGTGTGGACTCGGGTCTTTCTGCAAGGTAAGGAGAAGGCTGCAGACTAAAACAGATGGGCTCATTCATTTCCCTTTATTCTGAAGGCAGCGCCAAGTTGCATAGCAAACCTCAAGGTAGGTGTGCGTGTGTGTGTGCATGTGTGTACACATTCATACAATAGTGCCCTCTCCTGGAAACCAATTAAAATTGCTCGGGTGTAAGTGCTCCCTCTTCGCCTTTTAACTAAAACGCGTAACTGTATCATTGCCTACAGCGGCGCCTCCCAGAGAGATGCTAACCCTGGAAGAGCTGTGAAGATCCCCTCTCAGTGAGTACTACTGGGCACACACCGTTGATGTGTGCTGGCAGAGCTAAGCTGCCCGCCGTTCCTACTCGAAGCGCCTGGAAACTTGTCCTCTTCCTATTGCTGCAGGTCACAGGCCTGAAGTTACCGGAGGACAAGAAATCATTTTGCTTCTTCAGTCGAATTTGTCATGTCAGTGAAATTAAACCGAAATGCTAATTGCAAATAGGAGTTAGGCAGTGAAATAGCAGGCCTCTCAATGGGAAGCGGCCCTGTCGGGATTTCTTTTTGTAAATTTGAAACAAATACTGCATGGCTGGAATCTGGAGGCTGAGAAATCACCATCTGCTTTTTCACGGACTATTGTTCTAGTCGGTACTTAGCTCAGTTTGCATCTGCTGCTCCTTCAGACCTGACGAAGGGCACTTTGTGCTCGAAAGCTTGTCTAAAATTTTTCCCACCCGCGCTGTTGGTCCAATAAAAGATACCACCCCACAAAATATCCTTGTCTCTCATATAGCTCCTGCATGATCACAGCTGCAACATCACTCCAACACTACCACTATCTCCTTTGCCACATCTCGGTCTGCAGAAGGCAGGATATTTACTCAGCAGCGTCTCCTCCCTTATCAGATTGCAAGGAGGAAGTGAATTAGCATCCAGAGCCGCATAGGAAGGGAGAGCATGTGCAGACACCTGTGGGCCAAGCCTGTCTGCAAAAGGTAGAGGACATTTGGACAAACAGGGAGGAGGAGAACTCGTGAGATGCTAAGGATAGGAGAACAGATGAGTATGAGGAAAGCATCAGGTGGGAAGAAAGGGAAAGGTCTGTGAGGCCCTGATGAGAAACCCCAGGCAGGTGAAAGAGGAGAGCATGGTGAAGCATTGAGGAAATGGCAGACATCTACGGGGAAATAGGCAAGGGAACTACAGGGAAGAAAATCGGTAGGCCACAGAGTAGCACCATGGGAAGTGGCAGAGCCTCGGGGACAAGAGGCCAGGGGAAGCCCAGGTCCAAATTGCAGCTGTAGCTTTGGCTCCCCGCAGCCTCACATGCTGCGCCGTCAGCGATGCCTAGGCCAAGTGGACGTGCACCAGAGCCAGGGGAAATGACTACAGAGGGAAAAGGCAGCAGGGAAGCAGACACCACCCATTTCAAGAAAGGGAAGTGGCAGCCATGGCAAAGATCTTCCCGTGAGCATCCCCAGTGCAGGGTGGAGGGGGTCAGTGCCTCGGAAACGAGTCCTCGGCTCCGTTCCACACTTCGTGGCTCCTGCTGCATTTCTGCCGTCCCAGGGGAATCTCCCTGTCGAGGGACCCATTTCCTTGCAACCCTGAAGGCTATCAAGACCACGGGGCTAGGCCTCTCTGCAGCCCTCCAGCTCAGTCCCACCCTTGGAAGAAGGCCCGCATAGCTCCCCAAGCCAAGGACAATGCGCCCGTCCAGCGGCTCCTGCAGTGAATGCTCCCTCAAAACTGGGGTGCGCAGGCTGGCGAATGGGGTGGGAGGAGGGGGGATGTCAAAACTTAATAAGACATTAAGACAACCGATTCATTGAGAAGTCACGAGTCTCCATCAGG
>NW_017729019.1:7105586-7109360 GCF_001723915.1 Gavialis gangeticus | reverse complement strand
TTCATTGAGAAGTCACGAGTCTCCATCAGGAGCTGCTTTAATTAACAAATGCCAGGAACCACAATCCTGTCTCCCCACTGCCACCGCTGCATCTCAGCACTATGCTGATCACCTGAATGCAGCTAATTAAATGCCATTTAAAGCTCCCCCGAACCTGGCAGCCAGTTTCCCGCGCTCTGCCAGGTTCCCTGCCAGCCTGCCAAGCCTCCTCCTTTGTCCCCGTCTCCCTCAGAGACAAGAAGGACAGAGGGGCTGGCAAAAGTGGGGTCCCCCCCTCCACACACACATACACACACACCAAGTTCCTTTCTGAAGCCTGTTTTCGTTTCTCCTTTGTTTCCCTCAAGGCCTGGCCATCTCCTGGGGCTTCTCCAGTGGTCCAAGCAGCCATGGTGGGATTCTGGCCCCAGTACTACACAGTGGGATCTGTTAGCTCCCCAAAATGGGTGACCCCCACTTGTCAGAGGAGGTCAGGCTGAGTCAAAACCTCCACCAGCATCTTTAGGTTGTAGCACAGAGCCATGCTCCCCATCCCTCACCTGTCCACACCATTGCTGGGGCAGTGATGTGTGCCCTGTGCTCCTAGGTCTGCATTATGGAGCCTCTGCAGCAGGGCTGTGGCAGACTGGTTAGGCCAGCAGACCCCCGGTGAGCTGCCAGAAGGGGCTTCTCTGCCAGCAGCCCTTCCCTAAGTGATGTAAATCAAAGCTATTGAGAGCCCTCTTCTAGGAGCACAGCTGTGCCCCCACCCAGGGGTTTGCCCCCATAGCCATGACAGCTGGGGGGGGGGGCACAGAGCAGTCTTCTCACCCTCCTAGCAAGCAGAGGCAGCTTTCTGTTGCATGGGGCTGGCCTAGCAGAGGGGGTTTGGCAGGTAGTCCCTACCCCAAAGCAAGCAGCGATGGTAGGAGTTCCTCCAGCGCATTGCATCCAGGTAGGAATTTTGCTGTGGCGGCTACACCGCTGCAAACACCCCTGCTGCCACAAGCCTTCGTTCAGCTGCTTGGACGTCAGCTTTGGAAGGAAGAAAAGGTTCAGGCCTGTCAGGAGCGATCAGGAGAAGCCCTGTGAATAGCCAGGCAGGTCACCATCTGGCAGAAGATGGCTCAACTGGGAATTCCCAGGAAAACAAAGGCTGCTCAGAGCAATAATGCAAGTGCAGCCAAGACCTTTCTAACTAGGGCTGAGCCAGAAGCAGGCATCCAAGTGCCCGGGAACTGTGCGAGGGCCGGCATCTGGGGCCAGCTCATTCTTGTAGAGAGTTGCTTCAGACACCAGCTCTGACCTCCCCTGGGCTCAGGCCTCTCCCCAGTATTCGTGGGCCCTTCCAGCCAGAGCAAGCCAGTTTGTCTTGAAATTATTATCTGGTTTAATGACACAAGGGGCCTGATTCTACCTTCACTGGACTTAATGGGAGATTTTTAATTGGCTCCCGCCTCGTGTGGGCTGAGGGGGTGCACATGGCGGTGGGAGGTTAGAGTGACATAGAGCAAGGATGTTCACTGCTGCCACTCAGCTACAAGCATGAGAGTAAATGCAGGGAAGAGGGGAGCAGCCCAGGCCTCTCCATACTCTGACAATCCCCAAATACCGTATCCACCCTGGGGGGCTTCATCGCTGGGTGTGATTTAGAGCGGCCTTGAAATTGCTCTAGCTTACGCTGGGCACTGTCATGGCGTAGAGAAGCCCAGGGGAGCTTTAAACGTCCTGGCACATCCACTCTCCCTGCATCGCACTGTGCACGTCTCATATGCAGCAACTGGCCTGCTCCTAACTATCGAGCGGCTATACTGAGCCAGTCATCTGCGCCCATAAATCAGCAAAGAGCCCTTGAAGTCAGTCAAATTGATATTCCTGCTGCTAATAGCCCTACGCTGCGCTGCTGTGCACCAGCCGAGGAGGCCAACCCCGGTCATCTGAATATGCAAACATTCGCCAGAGCAACTTCTGCTGAAAACACCCCAGATCTTCCCACCGCTCGCTCCAATCCATCACATCTTCTTGTTTCCCCCCCCACTCCCCCAAACAATGGGAAATATTTTAGAGTCCCCCTGGAAACCTTAATATTTCCCATTTTCAGGAAAAAAATCACTTCAAATCAATTTAAGCAAAGGCCTTCTGTTTTCCTGGAGTTTAAATTTATTTGTTTTGTCCTTAGGTTTCCTGCTATTTTTTGATCCTGCAATCAAAGATATTTCTTTAGCTCTGCACACTTAGGGACCTTGGCAAACACACAATCCATAAAATATACAGCATGCTTATAGTGGGATTTACATAACAGTGACAGAGGAGACATCAAAAAGAATCAGTGATTAGATTTAGAAGCAATTACTGCACTGTCTCAAATAAAGGGAGAGGAGGTTGGAAGCTGACGGGAAGTTAGATACGTTGATTAACGCACCGGTCTTTTTCATCTCTATAAATGGCACTTGTCATTCTGTTTTATGCCTTGCTGAGAAGTTTCCAACCACTCACACCTAGAAACCACTGTGTGGTCCTTTTGTATTTTATAGCCCACATGGTAGAAGATTTATGGGGCAGTGATAGAGAGCGACACCTTCCAGCAGTTCAAATTACACACACACACACATGCATGCATGCATATATTAGAGAAATATTTGAATTAAGGATCTCAGGGAGGGTCCTGATGGCTGGACTCTGCCTTTCGTGGTGTAGGTACAATGCAGACTATGCATTGTGCATTAGTCACCAAGTTAAGATGCAGGATGAAATAGGGCCCTCTTAGGCACCTACATCCATTCAGATGCCTGATAGAGGGGGTCAGATCTGGCCCTTAGGTTCTCTAAGCCTCAGTTTTCTATCTGTAAATTGGGACTAGTACTTCCCTGTGCTTCAGGGTGGTACAAGAAGAGGGAGGTGGTGGAACCTCCATCCCTGGGGGTTTCTAAGAGCAGGTCAGAGAAGCATCGGCCAGGAATGGCCTAGCAATGACTGCCTTGGGCAGAGGATGGATGACGTGACCTCTCAAGGTCTTTTCCCGCTCATTTAGATGCCTACAGAAGAGGTCAGATTTTCAGGGGAGCAATGTGCATCAGATACTAGGCACTTTGAAACTTTGGCCTTGATCATGGGTGCCGTACACTTGAGGTTCTTGGAAAATCTGGCTCTGGGCTGTGTGAAGATCCAGAGGAGCTGTAGCTCATGGTTAACAAGAGCAAGCTGGACCTCGAGCTGTGTGGAAGACCACTTTGTTGTGTCTATAGTCCATAATTTGTGTCCACAGCCATTATTCAATCAATTCTTCCCGTTCACCATGGAGTATGTGACCCCAAAATCAAGGCAAATTTCCTCCACGAAGCCCCAGGCTTGCTGCCTTGATCCTGATACGGCAGGAACCCCCCTGGGGAAGAGAAAGCAGTTCAGTCTCCCTAGTCCAGTCAGCTCTCTGTGTTGAGCTGGCAGATGGCAGACACAGCTCTCAATTAATTTCAGTGGTAACGATGTTTGTATTTGTTTGCATGTGCCTGTGTGTGTGTTTGTTTGTGATGGGGGGTGAGGGCCTGGATGCGGCTCCGCTGGGAAAGGGCCTGAGATCCAGCCAGCTCATTTCATGGGGTCAGCAGCCAGCTGCAAACACCCAGGCTGCAAATGGGTAGCTCCTTCAGAGAGCAAAGCACCAGAGAGCAACCCCAAACAAGTAATCAGTGAATTTGTGGATGGCTGATTGCCATGGCAACACCTCAGCCCTGCCACCCTTTGAATTGCAAGCGAGTCTTGTTGGGAAAAGGGGGGGGGGGGGGGGGGGGGGGGGGG
>NW_017729019.1:7094425-7100586 GCF_001723915.1 Gavialis gangeticus | reverse complement strand
GGGTAACACCACTGCCTGTACCCAGGGAGGATGGGGGCCAGAATCTGACCCCCTCTTTCATGCATCTTTCGGGGCCTGATGGCTGGGGCGGGAACAGAAGTGACGGTCATCACGTGGCTGGTGTTTGGGGCCTTCCAGGACCCTGCATAGCTTCAGGTGTTAGAGCCACCTTGAGGATACAGCTAATTCATGCTCTCCCTTCTATGAAAACGGAGCCTGCCTATAGCACAGTCATCATCTCGCCCTCCATGATGGCTAACCCCTAGGCACGGGCTAGGAGCAGGCCAGCTGCAGGGGATGGCTCTCCTACCAGCCCTGCATCAGCGGGCGAGGGACCTGGCAATGCCCCCTTCTCCACCCTTAGAGCTTCCAGGGCTTCATACAGGAGCAACTGATGAGGAGCAAGTCCTACATCGCTTCTTCCACCCCCTCCCTACCTCCGCCGCACGCGCACAGGCTCTCTCGCTCTCCCTTCTTCAGCCCCCTTATTTCCAACGGGCTTTGCCCTGCAGGAAGACAGCGTTCGAGCCACTGCACACCATGCTAATAGAGCAGCCCACTCCCAATTTGCTTGAACTGGGAATCTAGGCTCCAAGGAGCGTGGGGTGAGCCCCGTTCCCAGGGGGAATCAGGTTGGAGATGAAACATGGACTCGATCCTGCTTCCTGGGATGGGCCTGGGGGGAGGAGGCAGGATCTGACCCCATTATATGCTCCCCTGCCTACATCGGGCGCGCATCCAGTCGTGGGCTTTGCTCTGGCATCACAGCTTACGGGGAAGGTTTTGCTTCGAAGCACTCCTCAAAGGCAGCGCTGGCACCCGGGGATTTAATTGCATGCTTGGCACTCTATTCGGTGCTAGCCCAGGTATTATGTATAAAAATAGAAAGCAGGAAGGAAAGGAAAAAAAGAAAAAGAAGTGGGGGAAGTCAAAGCACTTTTGAATATTCCTGAAGTGTACAAGCATTCAGCCACTCACACCACAGCCTGTGCTGGGGGCTGCCGGGGGGGTGGCACCAAGGTGCAGCAGGCTATCAGAGCAGCTGAGCGCTGCGCTCAAATAGGGAGAAGGGTGCAGCCACACAGCCCAGGGGCCTGACTCTTCCCCACCTGTCGCTGACCCCTGCGTCACCACGGGATTTGGTGGCCTTCTCACCTTCGTTCCACTCAGATGCAAACGAGCAGCACAGAGACTGTGTCTCTATCCGCAGTATCTGTGCCCAGCTCCAGCCTGGTACTCCCCTTTGGGCCTCAGCCAGCTGACTGCATCCATCCCTGGCCTCATATCTGCAGAGAAAGGTGCCTCTCAGGCAGGCATGGGTAACTGCTGCAGGGGCGATACCCTGCCTGGCCTGTTTTTTCCCCACCTCTGCCCTTGTTTGTGCTCCTTCATTGTTCCCCAGTCCCACCCGACCCAGGATTATTGCTGGGAGGGAGAGGGGTCTGCTGCTAAGAGCAGGCCGCTCAGCAGAGGCATGACCCAGAGCTTTGCTGGTCTAATTTTAAACCGGGGGTTGGAGGTCGACAGGAGCTGGGAGACCCAGGCAGTGGCCTGGCTGCAGGGCAGGTCTGCCCCTCATCCTCCCGCTCTGCCGCTAGGGAAGCGCCAGGCTCCCTTGGTCTCCTCCCTCCTGCCATCCTTGTCCCAGAAATGCATCGCCAGTTCATGACAGGCCCTCTGGCCACCACTATCCTGGCCCCTTTCACCTCCTTGGCTGATCCTGTTGGCGGTGGAAGCTATTTATTCTGGCACTTATTTATTTATTTCCTCCCAGAGCTCGCCTGACAAGAAGCCACGCAGCCTTTCCCGGGGTGGTAGGGAACGACAGGGGTGCAATCACCCGACCTCAGAGCTCATGGGGAAGACGGAGCCCCGAGCAGTGGTAGTGCTCTCCATCTCTGCTCTGTCACTCATCACACCCTCCATCCTGCCCTGTGGCTATTTCCCCCTATTTCAGACATGTCCCCTAGACTTTTATCCTAAGTCTACCAAAACAAAAAAAAAAAGGCTGAGGTTTCAGACTGAAGATCTAGGAATGAAGCCTATACCAGGCTCATCTTTCAATGCTGAGGAAGAGTGGCCTGGTAATCATAGCATGGGACTGGGCCTGAGTTCTGCTTCTGGCTCTGCCACTGACTCCCCATGTAATCTTGGGCAAGTCACTTCAGCTTTTTGCCAAATAGTGTCTAAGCTTTGTACAAGCCCTGCTGAACCATTGGGAGGTTAATGATTGTTTTTATTAGCTCTGTCTTACAAATAGAAGCGTCTCGAAAGGTCTGAGTCAAAGCCCACTGACGTCAATGGAAAGGCTCTCCCTCATTTCAAAAAGCATCTGTGTGTGCAGCTATGCCTGTATAACTATATTGGTTTAAGTTCACACCTTAACCCATGGTTGAGGGCAGTATGTTGCCCCAAGTCCCTCAAACAATGCTAGGAAATTAGGAAATAAAGCTGATCAGTTCAGCACCACAGTACTTGAGTGAAGTGCTATTGCTTTGTCTTGACTACAGTTTAAAAGGTAGCTCCATCTAACATCATATCTTAATTCCAAGTCACAATACCTGAGGCCTTGTCTATACTCTAAAGGGCTTGCTAGTAGAACTGATTAGCGCTCTGCTTTCTAATCCACACCAGTGGAGATGGAGTTTCTAGCAGCAAAAGAATGATTTTGCTGGAACCCCTGAAACCAGAAATGTTTCTTTCTTTTTTTTTTTTTTGCTAGTATAAGTAAATTGACACTGGGGCTTTTGCTACTATAGCTATAGAGGGGTGTGTGTGGTGGTGGGGAATCACACCATTGAGTAGCATGGCTATACTGGCAAAACAGACAGGGCATGGGAATGTCAATAATTTTGATTTCATCTGACCCCAGCAGTCTTTCCTGCCCAAGTGCAGTGGGGCTGGACCCGATGATCTCTACGGTCCCTTCCAGCCCCTAACAACTATGACTCTATGAAACCACAGAGTAAAGGAGGACGGGGGCTACCTGCACCTCTGCTTCTCTGTGTTCACTGCCAGTGTTCATGCTCTTAACCTGTGATAAATGGAAGCTAATCCCGAGCCCTCAAGGGAAGAAGATGAAGGTACTGTGGGTTAGCTTCCGTGTACCCTGAGGCAGTTACTGCAAAGCAGCGGACCCACGGCAAACTCCCCCACCTCTCTCCTCTCCTCCTGGCCAAGTAACCAAGCCCCCATACCCACAGAAATACACTGAGAACAATTCAGCACATATTAAAGTCAAAGCTGACTTTTCAAACACATTAGCAAATACCTTCTAACTTAAACCCTTTGAACGTGTACAAGCGCCCTTTAAGTCTTTGGCTGTGTCTACACACATCATGCGTTCCTGGGGTAGGAATACTGGTGGACGATGTGGGCAGCGCACTGCTAGCGGGAACGCACATCCCTGCAAATCTGTGCTTTCTCCCAGCTTAGTACAACAGCACCCCAGGAGCAAAGGAAGCCAAAACCAGCAACTACACGGGTGGCTTCTGCCAGCATAACTGCATCTGCTATAGTCATACCTCATCTTGCCCCAGACAGCCATTGAAGCCTTCCGTGCTTATTCAGAGGAGACTTCAATGGACCAAACCTATGGGGTGCTGAGCGGCTCAGGATCCTGCTGAAGTCAGCAGGAGCTGAGGGCTCTCGTTGCCTTCCCAGCCCAGGCCTGCAGAGAGCCAAAGCAGCAGCAACGAGACACAGAAGGAGGGCCGCTAATAGATGAGTCATTTCCAGTGATTAAAAAAGGGCTCTTCTTTTTTTTTTTTTTCTTCCTTCAAAAAAAGGAGCGGTGGAAAGATGCCAGTGAACATAACCTCCGTGACTGCTGGAGGAATCATTCCAGGGAGGAATTAACAGCAGGATATTAGTTGCAGGCAAAGAACTTAATTAGCAGATTCAGCAGAGATTCCAATTAAAGAAAAAAAAAAAGCAGCGCCCTCGCCTCATGGCTTTTCTGGAGATGAGGAGAGGCGGAGGGGGACGGCAGCCCTGAGACAGGTTTCAGAAAAGCCTCTGATACAGGGCCATGGACAGAGCCAGGCAGAAAAGACTAATGGGATTACTGAGGCTGGGGTAGCTACAGCGAGAGCCATGGGTGATGATTAATGAGGGATCGGTTCCGGTTAAGCGGCTGCAGGGTCAGAGAGAAGTGAGGCTGGGGGGATCATTAGGAACAGTTGTCGCTGAAAAGGAGGTGGATTGCCATGTCTGCCAGGCTGATCAGGCTCCTGAGAGAGACATGGGTTGTGGTTTCCAGTGCCCAGTGTCCCCTGCCGTTTTAACCCTTTGGATGCTCCAGACAATTCACACTGCCTGCACTCCCTTGCAAGCACACAACATGTATAGACCTGGCTAAAAGGAAGTGGCCGGTATTGGGACACTCTTGCACGGGCTTTCATTTCTCCTAGAGGTGCCTCCGCATGTCTATGACATTGCTCTATCCAAAGGCACCTGGACCGATGCCTCGGGACTTAGCTCCTGCTCTGTGCTCCCATGTGGCTGCATAGACTCATCCACAGAGACATCCCAGGGGATCTGCTATCGTGGCCAGTGTCACACTGGAAAGAGAGAGATAGGCCATGCTGATAAAGGCCAGTTAGGAAGGACAGCATGAGGAAGAGGGATGGTCTTGCAATCTGGATTCAGAGGTCTACATCATGCCCTGGGCACCCTCTTGAGACCTCCATCTCTGACATCCTTGACATGCCCAGGCAAACCTTCACCTTTGCATTTTAGCCTTTGGGGCATGCAAGGAGAATGGATGAGTAGTGCAGGCTCCCCAGAGCACAGGGAACATGAGGTGGATGTACCCTGAACACCCCCTACCTCCCACAAATCCTGGGGGCTTGGATGCAGGGTTTGGGGGCAGTTATGGAGATGATGGAAGAAATTCAGAGCCAGAAGTGAGTGAACTGAAGGGGGAGGTTTTGGTTTGGGGCCTCTCTCTTCCTCTCCTTTCATCGGTCCTTACTGGAGGCTCAGGAGATCAGTCCTTACAGTTGATGGTTTTCAATAAAGCTCAAAAGAGTCAGTTTCTTTAGAAAATCTGGCCCCCAGATCCTCTGTCCAGCTATAAAATGAGGACAGCAAGCTTTCCTTTCTCCCAGACTTGTCTCTGCAGCGCACGGTCTAGGACAAGGGCTGTTTGTTACTCTGTGAAGTACAGCGCCTAGCGCGGTGGGGCCCGTGACGGCGGTCAGAGACTCTAGGTAGCTGTGTATTACGAACAATTAATTCTCGAGCTGGAGCCCGTGTCACTGAAGGATGATGTGTTCTGAAATGCCAGCAATCAGTGCCTCTCCTGTGACCCGTGGTAGCTGGCAGCCCCTGTGTTCGTCATAACGATAATGAGCCGGGAGAAGGGGGAAAAATAAATGGTACAACAACAGGAAAACAAATAAAAGCTACATCTCGTAAGTGCAGCTTTCCCCTCTGTAGTTTTATACCAATCAGTGTTCAACCGCCAGAGCAGACACTAAAAGCAGCCAGCCCGTTATTGCTTGTTAGAAGCAAGCGAAGCCTGGAGGCCTGAGAAACCTGCCTTTCAAATGGAAATGCACGGACAAAGGGAGCGGAGAGAGAAAGCTTGGTGTGTGTGTGTGTGTGTGTATGTGTGCGTGCGTGCAAGCGTGCACAAGTGGGAGAGAAGGTAGCTTGTATTGTCATGGTAACACCGACAAATACAAATATGCCAGTAAACACCACTCACTCTCGCTCTCGTTCCAGATCTTTTATTGAGCGACAGCTCTGAGGCAAAATAAAATAAAACCCACAAAGGGGTGGAGGGGGGGGAATAAAATGGAGATCAACTCTAGTGGCATAAAATAACCTTCTCGATTCCTCCCCCCTCCCTGTCCTGGATGCCCCACGTTCACTTTTTGCCTGCCTTTCTTTCATCAACAGGTTGAAATTGCATGGGACGATAGGGAAAGCAGGGGCCACCCCAGAAGGGAGGGTGGCGAAGGCTGAAATACATGGAGCTGAGGAAGCCTGTGTGGTGTGACCAAGAGAATTTCTTTGGGGTGTGAATGAGATGAGAAGAGGGTTTCTGTGTAGCTTTCCCTCTTCATTTACAAAGATGGCAGCAGAGCTAGTGGAAAAACACAGCAAAGGATGGAGAAAAGACAGGAAAGCACAGCCTCAGCTGCATTTTTTTT
>NW_017729019.1:7085216-7089425 GCF_001723915.1 Gavialis gangeticus | reverse complement strand
ACCAAGGGAATTTCTTTGGGGTGTGAATGAGATGAGAAGAGGGTTTCTGTGTAGCTTTCCCTCTTCATTTACAAAGATGGCAGCAGAGCTAGTGGAAAAACACAGCAAAGGATGGAGAAAAGACAGGAAAGCACAGCCTCAGCTGCATTTTTTTTTCTAATGAGAGCAGAAACCCAGGGACCCATTAATCACACTTTTACTGGTTACACAGGTGGGGGACACATTGATTGGCATCTGGTAGACAGGGACCCGAGTCAAAGCCTCACCTAAACCCTCTTCCACCTTGACGCCTACAGTGGGGTGGTGCAGGCCACCTCTACCTTCTGGAGGTGCCTCTGAACTTCAAGCAAGGGGCTCCTGGTGGCTTGGGACAGGCTGCATGAATCCAGAGACCTGGGGAAAGGAGCAAAATAAGCACCAGCATCTGCTGCATAACTGTTAGGGATGCTCTTTACTGCATCTCAGAAGGGTCTTGCTTTCTCCACATCTTATTCATAGTTTAATGCAGTTGGCTACAGAGGGAAAAGAGAGAGACATACGCACGTGATAGGTCTCTCACAGAGACCTTCCTTCTGTTCTTCCTTCCTTTGCTGTTCCCCTTCCATTTCTAGGAAGTTGCTGTCTCCTGAAGGCAGCTGTCACTTTGCATGCAGCTCAGGCATAGCATGTTGCAGAGTAGGCACTCTCCTAGGCTGTGCCTACATCAGTCCTTTCTGGGAAAATCTCCCACCATTGCAGGTACATCTCCTTTATGGTAAGAGGCCTAGTGTAGGTAGGACTGGGAGAGGGGGGTTACCTCCATATTGTCAAACCCTTGCGATCCTAGTCATGCTATACATAGTGATACACAACTGGTAGGAGATATCGAAGAAGAGACTTGTGTGGCGAAGGCCTTAGAGACCGTAAAAGTTCGTTTGAACCAAGGCACATGAATGCTTGTGGTGTACTGTACAGGAAAAATCAGAGGCAGGCACTCCCCCAGGCTCACAAATTACTCTTTGATTGAGTACATACACATCACCTTCCAAGGGCTTGATGCAAAGCCCCATAAAATCGATGGAAAGTCTCTCACTGACTGTGATGGAGTTTGACTCAACCCCTAGCTGAGACTAAAGCGCACAAAGAGAAAATGAGCCAACCCTGGTGTTTGCTAAATAATGCAATGTGTTTGAGTGCCATGGGATGATACTGCGACCCTTTAGTTGAATTTTTGTCTGCCAGTAAAAAAACCCCTGAAAATGTGACTCTTCAAGAGGCTTATGAATTCATCAGGCATCATAATCACTTTTTTCTCCCCCTAAACCCACTAACACTGTGCTCTTTAAGAAGTTTATTTCCCTCTGGACCAATTGCCTGCTTGTAAATTTGATAGAGATTAAAAAAGAGAGAGAGAGGGAGAATAATATAAAATTTCTGCAATGCAAAGTACCTCCCATAAAAACCAGACACATTATTCAGCATGCACAGCCTATGTGTTCATATAATGGGGGACTCCATCATTTTCCATTCACCCCTATAACTTCTGTCCCAAGGTGGCTATAAAGACAACAGGGAAGGGGGAATAAAAACAGCCGGTCTTTCTACGTATCAGGGGCTGGCAGAGGGAGTTGATCTCTTTAGGTCTCCTCTAACTATGGTTGTCCCTGTATTTTATGGTATAGCCTCTGATTTATTATCAGCTTTTATGGGTGCTGTAAAGCAGCCACAAAGTAGAGGAATAAAGTAACTAGAGGAACATTCCCCCTCCCCATCCAACTTGCCTTGTTAAGGCAGTGGCTGAGGCACGGCAGCAGGCAGTCAGAAGGAGCTCCCAGACCAGCCTTGGCTGCCTGAAATATTTGCAGTCCCTTCATCACTGCGGCAACAGCAAGGCAAGCCACCGAGAGATGGTAAGTTAGGAATGGCGCTTGCATGTGAGATGGAGTCCAGGCTGCTACCAGGATTAATCGGGATTTTATACGAAGGGCTGACCTGCACGTGGTGTCGCACTGATGTAATAGAAAGTACAGGCTTTGTGGGGGTTTAATTAAGCACCAGGGTGTGTGGATACCCCCAAACTCTCCTTGTCCAAAGGCTTTGGATAGGTGATTGTGCCCCGGTGCAATCAGAGTTGACCTCTATAGTTTTACTCATGAGAACAAACTCTCTAAGTGGCAAAAATACCCCATCAGACCACCTCTAGGCTTGCTACAACAGGGAAATAGAGCAGTGGAATGGTCCATGGCCTGGCCTGCGTTAACACCCCCATCTGGGTGCTGTATTCTGAAATTAAGTCACTAAAAATGATCCCGTGGTGAACAGGCCACTCAGCTTCCCTTTGTGGACAAGGACTCACTGCAGCATCCTGCATCTTGCCTGAGGGAGATCAAGGCTAAAAGGTTTCTTCCAGCATGCAGTGTGGGTGCCTATCACGGCAGAACAGGCTGCAAAATGATGGCCTGTGAATTGGCTCGCTACTGCGTCTTCCAGCTCAAGAAAATTATGCTTTAATTGCTCTACAGAGTAGTAGGTTAGCAACACAGGTAGGGCAGCAAATAACTGCAAGTACCTAGGGATAAAGGCAACGGCCAGTTCTCACTCCCACACGTTGGACCCGGGAGATCTGGTAGATGGAAAGTGCCTCCTGCTTTGCATTGCTTAGTTTGCTATCTTGAGCTCATGCTGCCTCTTGGCCCATCCACAGCAAACTTTGTCCTGTTGTGCGCTGCCTTTAAACTCACCTCATGTCTGGGAGATTGTAGAAGGCTTTTGAATTGGAGGGCCCGATCCTTCCACTGGCACTGCCCCGCTCACCCCATGGAGGTGTGCTGATTTGTCTCAGCTGAGGTTAAAGAATCATAGAAAATGAAGGTGGAAGGGAGCTCAGGAGGTCACATCTCGTCCAACCCCCTGCTCAAAGCAGGACCAGCCCCAACTGGATCATCCCAGCCAAGGCTTTGTTGAGCTGGACCTTGAAATCCTCCAAGGATGGAGATGCCACCACCACTCTAGGTGACCCGTTCCAGTGCTTCCCCACCCTCCTCGTGAGAAAGTTTTTCATAATATCCAACCAAAACCTTCCCTGCTGCAACTTGAGCCCATTGCTCCTTGTTCTGCCATTTACTGCCACTGAGAACAGTCCAGCTCCATCCTCTTTGCAACCCGCCTGCAGATAGTTAAAGGTTGATATCAAATCCCCCCTTGGTTTTCTCTTCTTCAGACTAAATAAGTCCAGTTCTCTCAATCTCTCCTTAGAAGTCAAGTTATGTCCCAGTTCTTAACAGATGCCCATGGGGAACAAGAAAGCATCACTCAGCATCTCACCTTAGGCCAAGGACCAATGGATTCTTTCATTTTCTCCTCCCTTGAAGTGAAGATCACCCCCTGCATGAGGCCCAGGCATCACTTAAATCCTAGCTAAGCTCTCAGAATACAACTGGAGAGGTGCGTGCTTCGGCTGGCCTTTGCATGGGGATGAGCTTTGCTTTCCTGTGGACAAATGCAGAACACTACAGACTCGCAGCCCGAGAGATGCACTATTCTCTTACCCCTTCCTATCCAGTGCCATCTACCAGGATGCTAATGTGTGCCACACAGGGTGGAGCCTGGGTTTCCCATTCTCTGTCTCTCGGTCCAGAGGACCACCAGCTCCAGGTGGGAACCCTGGATGTGACTCTGTGCACAGCGCTGCATCCTCGACAGCATTCAGCAAATGACAATAACAACACCTCTGGGCTGAAAAGACACCCTTGGGGCTGGGGCCCACTGTCACACCCCACTGAGGCCCAGAGAATCCAGCAGGTGTAACTGAGAGCTGCAGGGGGTCCATGGACAGCAGATCACAACGTAGTGTGATCAAGGGATCAATCCAGCAGCTTCCCTGAAGCGCTCTCTGCAGAATGTTTGCCTTGTTTGCCTTTCCCGGCTTATCCTCTGCCTGTGCCAGGGTGAATCACACATCCTTGCCTACGCAAACCCTCTGCACTATAAATTGCAATTCTGAGGGCACATTGGCTCCTTTACTCTCCTCTCTCTTGCTCTTTCCTGTTGTCCATTGCTGCGTATGTGTACAGCACCTCACACAGTGGGGTTCTGGCCCAGTTTGGGAGGGGGGGCTCTGCATTTGTATGTATTTCACTGATTTGAATGCAAACAGGCTCTTCCCTAGCCCCCCCCCCCCCCCCCCCCACCCCCCCACCCCTCTTTCTCCTTCTAGAGACCTGCTTCTTC
>NW_017729019.1:7077636-7085131 GCF_001723915.1 Gavialis gangeticus | reverse complement strand
CCCCCCCCCCCCACCCTTCACCCCCACACACATTTTATCTCTTTATAGGAGCTGCATTATCAAAGACAGAGCTTCTGCATGCCTGTCTGGGAGCAACGGGCCAATGCTACAGCTCTGATCTCTCCATTTCCATTTCCGTAACCCAACAGCATGACATCTTGTTCTGTTGCTTTAAACCCATGCTCCCCACCGTGCCGTAACTCTCAGGGCCCAACAGCAAGCGACGTTCTGCCTTACAGGGCTCGGGTGGATTCCACCTCCTCCCAGATCAGCTTTTCCAGCTCCAAGAGTATGCAACCCTCCAAAAGCCCTCGTTAAATTTATAGCTCCAACCCCACCGAGCATTTTATTTGGCTATAAAGGGAAAGCTATGGATCGGTGCTGGGGTTGGGTGGAATGCAGGGGTAAGCGAGCCAGTAAGCACCTTCCCAGTAGGGAGGCAGCAGGAGAGGGAAAGGGAGAAGAGGAGGAAGAGGTCAAAGAGCTGAGTCCTGGAAAACCCCATTTGCTGAGACAGATCAGGGAAAGCATTGGGGCTCGTGCTGAATTGGCCCACTTGTATTTCTCATGGCCAATTTTTCTCGGTGTCATTGCTGGGGAAGGAAGGCTCATTGATCCCCGCTTAAAACAAAACACATGGGGAGAGTCCTGGATGCCAGGGGTAACGTATAGCGGCTCTGCCATGGGCCGGAGAGACACTATAACTCAGGAGCACCCAGGGCTGACGTGAGTTATGACTCTGTCTTGCACAAGTGACAGGCCTGCAATAACTTATTCGGTGCTGCTAGTAAGTGATTTGGTTTATTCTGCACAGGGGAGCTGCTAAAGGGGAGGGGTGATTGCTCTTTGGGTCTGGGGCAAGAGTTGAGGGAGGCTTTTCCAGCTGCTTTTGGTTTATTTTCCTCTTGCTTCCAGCATGCAGCAAAAAGAGTGGTTCTTTCCCTGAATCAATAAAGGGAAAAGAGAAATGCCTGTGTCAAAGTAAAACTGAAATGCATTTCCTGGATGCTGTTAAAGCTTCTAGTCAATGAGCTCCTGTCAGGATGTATTGGGATAGCACCCGTAGGACAGGAGGAATAGGGAAATGCTGCCTTAGTCACTATGTAAAACTCTCATCCCAACAAAAATGACCCAGGTGCAGCATGACGCTACATGCATTGCTTAAGGGCCATCTTAGCCCTCAAAACAAGGCTTAGGGGCTGCACATGTGTTGGGCCGACCCACTACAGGATCAGATCAGTTGTCCATCTAGCCCCCAGCCCCTGCCTTTGATACTGGGCAGCACCGGCTGAGACAGAGGAACGGATCATAGATCTCAGCCCAGATCCAAGGCGCACCAGTCACAAGTGAACCTTGAGCTCTCTGGACACAGGGAAAGCACGGTGAGTTCAGCAGCAAAGGCGGACCCTGCCCCCCCCCGCGTGATCAGCCTCATACAGGAGGAAAATCAGGGAACACACCCACAGGTTTTGCCATCTGCATTTTTGCATGTTTTGTAACAATGTGTGGGACTGTTAGGCATTTCCCAGCCGGCTCTAAAGCAGTGAGTTCCCTCCCCAGGGACAAGAAGAAGAAAAAATAAAACCATGAGTGTCCCCAGTCTGGCAAACAGACCCATCCTTTGCCATCTGGGACCCTAATTCTCTGTCACCCCACACTGGGTGCACAACCTCCAACCAGCACAGCGTGGCCGTGAGACACTGCCAGATGACACCGATTACATTTCAGCACCATTTTGCACTGCCAACGGCGACTGCGTAAAGCACAGCAGAAATCAAGCCTTGGAATCTGCAGCTGCTGTAAACATCTGGCCACATGTTTTGCTGCCAGTCCCAGGGTGAGCTGGCCCTTTAAGTTGGTTGGGAGCTCAGCCTCACCTGTGCTAAGCCTTGCCTGCCTCTGCAGGTGGAGGGAGTGAAGCCCCCAGCATCATGTGATGAGAGCAGATGACTAGAATAAAGCAGGCTAGTGAAGCACAGGGCTGTCCTAAACCCAGTTGGATGGAGTTTGGGGAGGGGGAATGGTAGTGCTCAGTGATACATGTGCTTTCTAGGTGCAGGGATCTTTCAGCAACCACTTAACGGGCTGATAAAGCCCCATTTAGAAGGACTGTGAGCTTATAAGTAAGGCAGATCTAAAGAAAGCAAGGAAATAGAAAGCATTTTATTTTATTTTATTTTATTTTATTTTATTTTATTTTTTTTTAGAGGTAAAGGGCCTGGAAGCAGGGCAGGGCCTGAAGCCAGTCTATGGAAGCCGTACTGCAAAACGTGTAAATGGGAACTGCTGAAATGTTGGACTGTAATATAGTTATAACCAAGGCTCCTCTGTGGTAGGCTCTTAATAGCTGCTACAGTGAGGGAAATGCAGACCAGAAGCAAGTCTCCCAGTGCAATAGCTTTAATGAAGGAAAACGCACTGGCTTTCCATACACTACTGACCAGGGCTGGGGAAGTGGGCTGCTCACAGTGACGTTTAGGGAAGAAGATACTGCAGATATATCAAGCTGACATTTGTTGAGGAGGGCAATACAGCAGGTGGGGTTCACCCACCTGAGGGTTTTGCCCAGCCCTGGGAGGTGGATTTGCATTCACTCTTACCCCTTCTCTACAGCCATAGTTTGTTTGGTTTTTTAGCCAAGGGCAGAATATTTCTGGGCTGTTTCGGATGGGAGGTTAGAAATGGTGTTTTCTGGCCCACAAATTGGCGAGTCTTGACCTCAGTGAACACACCCTGGTCTGGCAGTACAATGAGAGAGGGCCAAAACTGAAAGCTTCAAACCTGCTGTCTCTTACTCTTCTATCAGGGGCTGCTACTGAACAAGTTATTCATGAAGGGCCTCAGCCTCTGCTCCTTCACATGATGCCCTTTTGCTTGAAATCCCAGCGACTGCAATAGCTTGTGGCCCAGTTCTAATCCCAAGGGGGTTTCATTCATTGCAAAACTAAGACAGGTGCAATGGTTTTGAGGTTCAAAATAGGGCATCTGTAGGCCCTCTGTGCAGGGGTAAAATGGTATGGTTCTTGTTTCAAAGAGGGGGAGAGAGAAACACTGGGAAATCTGTTGTGTCCAAATCTGCAATTGGTGCTGGGATTAGAATCTGAGAGCAATCTGCCTGAGGCTTAGCTCTCCATGACCGTGCTGCCTCTGTAACCAGAGCTCCATCTCCTCTGATCACAAAGATTGCCTTCCTTAAGATGCTAATAGCAGGGGCTTAAAGAAGGAAAATCAGGGCATATGAGGTTCTGTAGAATCAGAGGCACGTAAAAAGGCTATTGGAGGGGGGGAAAAAACCCTCTGACTTGGATTTCTATCAGCTGCTTCTTCAGCGAGATAATCTTTTTAACCCCTTGTTCTGGCAGACTGCATTCCAGGTGATTTTAACTGTGGCAAAAGCATAAGAATCGCTGAAGTAGCAGAGAAAATAAATTAGCACCATCTCAGCTAAAATCACACACAATTAAAACCTGGATCAGGATGTACTTGTCTGTGCAGTGATAGCATCTTGAAAATGGCATGCATTCGACATCTGCTGCAGCTCCCCCGGTTAGTGCGCAGTAAAAATGAGCCTCTGAACAAAGGTGGCAGCTGGTGAGGGCCCCAGTCCAACTGGGGGCAAACTCTTATCTCCTCCAAGTGCGCTTAATGCCCGGATGGCGCCAGGGGGCTGGGATATGAGCAGTTCCATCCTCAGCTGCCTTTTTTACGCCATTGCAACTGTCTTGCTGCTGAATTGCCTGAGGTTGACATAAAAGCCTCCTACCCTAGCCAACAGTGTGTGTGGAGCCAGCATTTTTCCTCATCATCCCTTGTCAGGGTAGTGGAGGGAATACCTCACATCCCTCCATGCTCTTTGCATCTCCTACCACCAAGAGCAAAGCTGGAACTCCCCAGTGGACACTGCGGAGCAAGTCCATGCCCTGGGGAAGAGCCTGTGACCGAGGCCTCTCACAGCATCATATTCTGAAGCCCTGGAGGAATGAAGGCAACTAGGCAGCACTAGGGCTGTCCTCCCATCTGGGCTAGGATCTTATTTCTCTCTTACATAGCCCCCAGCACCAAGTATCTGGGCCTGCAGTGCACTTACCGTCATGACATTGTTGTAGCCTAGAGCAGTGCTACTAACCTTTTTGTACTGAGGGAAACTGAGGTTCAGCGAGGCTAAGGGACTTGCCCAGGGTCACACACGGCATTGGGGAGAGTTAAGTGAAGGTCCCTCATGTCACAGGCTAGCATCCCAACCACTGACCCTCCTCTCTCCTCGGCATGGGGCAGGAGAGGATTTAAGACTGCAGTCCTTGCTATGCTTTAAACATTGACACGAGTCCTGGGCTGTGAGTCCATGGACACTGAGCGAGCTCTGCGAGGTTCATTCTGCTCACTCCTCCCATGAGGTTTGCTCACTTGGCTATGTTGGGAACCCGCTGTCTGAACAAGATCCCCACAAAGCCAGCAGCACTGCTGAGCTGTGCGCTGGCAGCTGATCTGCTTCCAGGCAAACACCAGGAGATAGGAAATAGTTCTCTCCAGGCCTTCCCCAGGCCACTGGACTCCTTTCTGGTTCACAATATCCAGTGATAATCACAGCATGCTCATGAATACCGTGAGGGACCAATGCAAACTGTGCTGTCCTGCCACCACCAGTAACCAAGTCCTACTGGCTTGGAAAGGGAGGCTTCTCCATCAGCAGCATACCTGGCTGTACAGTAGAGCACAGAGGGGGGTGTTACAGCAAGGCAGGAAAATTTCTTCCTGAAATCATCATCTTTCCCAGCTACATAAGGAAACATCTGGCTAAATCCTGCCCCCCCGTCACTGACAACCCATTGCAGGATTACCCTAGTGCAATCTGTCCCAGGAAGCGCCATCAGAACCCGCAGGTGCTCCTGTACTATTAATAAGTCTAATGACACAATCACAGCCGGGATCTTGGCGTGTCCTTCTGGTTGCCAGACTCTTTCACTTTGCTTTTCTTTTTTTTTTGGCACATGGGGGATTAAGTTCTTGGATGAATTCGGGAGTTTTTATTGCTCACAGAAGCGAGAACTGATAAGTACTAATTCAACCGGACATAACGTGGGCAGATGCCTGGCAAGCCATCCCGCCCCTGCCGCGTGCATATCTCCAGTGGAGCGCACCTGGCCAGCGATTTGGAATGGGTGAACTGGTTTGCATGAGAACAGCCCAGATTGTCACCCAAAAATGGAACTTTTGTTCTTTTTGGGGTTTTGTGTGAGGTGTCGAATAATTGAATTTCTTTTCCTCGCACACTTTGTTCTCTGCTGTCAGCTGTCCCTATTATTCTCTGTATCACAATGCATCTTATAAGCCAGTCATGCTGACCACTGGACATCTTCACAGCCCCTGCCCTAAAAAGCTTACAGTCCAACTATACAAGGATGGGATGGAAAGCAGGGAGGAGGAAGGATCCTGTCCATGGGCAATCCCAGGGCTGGGAATGGACTGTTGGCCTACAGTTCTCTCCTCAGACCCGCTGCTCCAGATAGAGGTAGAAAGCTCTGAAATACTGTCCCAGGCTGTCCTTGTGTGACTCCTCACCCAGTTTTGTTGATCTAAGCAGTTTGACTCCCAACAGAAAGCCTCCCACTTTTGGAGAGTTCACCTGCTGCCCGGGCCTGCATCATCCTCATCCTGGGGCCTTCTGGACACACAAACTGCAGAGCTGATGGCCTCATATTCAACTGTGTTGAGCTGGGGCACATTTTCCATCAGGGAAAAGAAGAGGACTGCCCCCTTTGTTTCATATATGAGCCCAAAGCAGGTTTGATCCCAGGAGAGTATTTTCTAAAGCTAGGCCATCAGCCCATGGGATGTGGCTTCATCTTCTAAATCACCCCAGACCTTTCAGGGTGATTTTCATGGAATAAACTTGAGCTCCTATTAAAAAAAAAAATCACAAGCTGCCCTCTCTGCAAGGCACCAAGGTATTTTAAAAGGTCTGAATTTTTATGCCCCATACACTCTTGGTTAAGCACAAATCCAAAGCCCGACCCCTTTTCTTCACACCTGGAGGCTAAGAGCAGGAGCACAGTGCATGGGGGAGACAGCTACTGGGTTTGCCAGGCGGGAGATACTCCAGGTGTTGTTAGTCCTGTTTAATGCAGTAGTGGATGACACTTGGGTGCTACAGTCAGAAGTGACCTGGGTAAAATAGGATGGAGTCAGCGGCTTTCCTCCAAAAGCAGAGGAAGCCTCCTTGCTGCTCCTGGGACTGAAGTTGGGCTGCACTGCTCTCTGTCAGATCTGAGGCTAAGCTGTGAGATTAAACTTTGGGGCAAGGGGGTCAAGAGCAGACCGTCAAGTACTGAGAGTAATTACCCAGAGAGTTGAGAGAGAGCAGCCATTAGAGTCCAAATAGCTTCCTGAGAGAAAGATGGGTTCCTATAGCCTGACTCTGTGCCGCATGCATGTTCCCTTCCCCTAGTCCTTACTGTTGCCTGGAGAGTACTACTGCCTCGGCGAGCACCTGCTGAGGTCTCCCACTCCTGCACCAGTGGGAACTCATCTGCAGGAGACTTTCTGCCCATATGACCAAAGAGCTCAGCAGGAGAAATGTCTGCTCTTTGGGGCCCCTAGACCAGGGAACTGGTGTGTACTGGCCCCTAGGTTTTTGGAGTCACTCATGACCTGAGATGCCAACCTAGCTTCTTTTTTTTTTCATTAGCAGCAACCAGCTTTGTGTGTGGGGAGCTCTTTTACACCAACAGCCTTTCTCACTGCCCCTTTGCAGCATATGGGCTTGGGAATCTTGCCCTGTGTAGAATAAGGCAGGCATGTGCCAGCTTGTGACTGTGCTCATTCCCTGGATGGCAGTGGGCCTGATGTCCTTTAAGTTACTTATATTCCCCTGTATGCCTCGTGATGCATTTATCTTCACTGTCTCCTATCCAGGAAGGGAACTGCTATTTTCCATGTTTTAGGGAAACTAAGGTGTTTAGGCACAATACCTGCTTTGAAAACAATGAGACTTAGGTCCTTGATTGGGAGGTAAGCTCCTAAGTACTTGGAGGACCTGGGCCTAAGTGGTTTACCTGACAGGCAGAAACAGTGAACTGATCCCAGACATCCAGCCAGTGCCCTAACCACTGGGGAGCATTCTCTCTCACTATGGGCTTCGGTCCTCGCCAGTGGGCCAGTGATGCAGTTCTATCACCTCTAATGGAAGTGCTTTTAATTTATACTGGGAAGAAGATTCATTTCCCACCTCTTGGTTAGGATTTGACTGTATTTGTGACCCTCCTGCCGACCGGAGCTGAGCACGCCGCTGCCACATACATAACAAATGGCTGCATCTTGTTTATTGATGTAGCACTGAAATCACGCAGGGTCCTGCGCAGCCAGGGCAGGAGGCAGTGCCTGTCGAGTGGCCTTGCTGCCCAAGTGATTTATTATATATTTGACCGTCTAGTGCAGAGGGAGAGTGGCTGGGCAGGGGGGGCCCTTGGGTCAAAGGGGGGGGGGCTGTATTGTACTG
>NW_017729019.1:7067070-7072636 GCF_001723915.1 Gavialis gangeticus | reverse complement strand
TGGGCAGGGAGGTCCCTTGGATCAAAGGGAGTGTGGCTGTATTGTACTGCATGGAGGTAAGCCAGTCTGGGCATGCAGGGAGGGTGGCAGGGGCTGTGCGTGGTGACGAGAAGGGTATGACAACAGCTCTTGATTAGGATTTGCATGGAAAGGGGAAGACTGGAAGGAGAAACAGAGAGAGAAGGTGAGAAAACAAGGGAGAGGGAGAAGTAATGGAGAGAGAGGGTGAGAGAAAAAGCTGGAGAATTAGCAGCTGTGGTGTCTTATATAACAGACTTTCTGCACAAGGGAGAGCTTTCGGCCTGCCACTTCCGCATGGGGTGTTTGCAATATGTATTTTAAAGAGAATTTAGCGTGGGGGAAGGTGCCACATTGACAGCTCCACTGAGACTGGAGGCCTCAGAGGGGCAGAAGGATGGGTGGTAGGGCAAGTCCCCCACTGCCACCACCCAGGGATCAGTGCTTCCCACAGCAGGGGAGGTGGGTCTTCACCACCCAGTCAGCCCCATTCAGCTATGTGGTGGCATCTCCTCTGTTCTTTTTTAAGCTGTTCCTCCTGTCTGTCTCTCACTCACTGCTGAGCTCTTCTGCCTACAACCATCCTCTTCGGCTCTGCTTCATGTCACCTAAGTATTTAAAGAAACAGCACGTGTCTTCAGAGCCCTGGGACCTGCAGCCCATTTCGCAGGGGCCACAAAGCCACAAAACATCCAGCTTCAAGCCATCTGACTTGGTGACATGCTCCTCATCCCATTCCTAGACCTCTTGAGCCATCCAATACCCTCCTTCCCTATGGCTGATGGAAATTCATCTTTGCTCAGTCGCCTCTGGTTTGATCTCATTACATCGGTGGCAAAATCAATACAACTCAGCAGATCTCACTGCCCACAGAAAATTGCTGGAGCCAGAATTTAAACCAGTCCCTGGCCGAATTCACCCTTAGTGCCAGGTTCAGAAGAGAAGGAAATCAAGAACTGCACAGTTAATAGTGTAGTTAATCTTCTGGATCCAAACAAGGAACTTCTTGTGTCCCTCTTCTCTCTAAATGAAAAGACCTGTCTCCATCCTTGATACTTGTATCCAGCCCAACCACACTTATGCCCAACATATGGGGCCTATTAGGGAAGAGTACAATATCTATGCATCCTACATGTATGGCTGTAGGATACAGTGAGATCTCTGGATATGCCTCCCCCCAGATTTCGGTACCATCCTTCCGGAGCATTTTCTTGAGAGAAGCTAGCAGATGCTGGGTCTGGAGATATGGTTCAGTGCAATATAAGGACAGGGTCACCTGCAAACTTCAGACTGAGGTCTGGCATTGGAGTTCAGACATCTCAGGACTTGGAGGCTTATAGATCTGGAGCTAACCCTCTTTCTGCATCTCTTAATGGGTTAAAGGATGCAGTTTGTAGGAAAGATGTAGTGTGACCAAACCAGCTTCCTGCAGAAGGCTGCAGCAAAACTTCCCATGACTTTGTTGCAGGGTCAGGCCATCTCACTCTCCCACCTGCCGGCTAAAAAGGGCTCTCATCACAAGATGCCCTTCTTGTTTGTTGTTAGGCTGACGGTAAATCATATGCTTTATTATAGCATCTCCTTACAGTTGCAGCAATCAATTTCTCAGGTTCCAGCAGCAGCGATGTGTCAGAGAGGACCATAATTAAAGTGGGTCAGATTTTTTAGTGCATTCACTATGTCCGTACAAGTGGAGACCTGCCAAAACCATCACCACAGGAGAGGCAGGATTCCTGGTTGGGCCTCTTGAAATCCTAACTTCCAACCCCCTGTGGTCAACTCCAGGTGCCCTCATTGCCAGGGAACACATCCTGAATTCCTTTCAAGGTGAGCACACAAACCTAGCAGAGGATTTGCCTCCAGGGCTGCCAGAGATGAAAATAGTTTCCTAGCAGAGTCTGGGCAGGAGGCAGACGGGTAGCGAGCCTCTCTGGTGGCAAGTCGTTCACACAAAGGATGAGAAGTGCCTAGAACAGAATCTTAAATGCCCCTGAAATAGCCTTGGGTTCCCAACTATTTTTCCCAAGCTGCCATTGCTTGTCATCTGTCCTGGCTTGGGTACCAAAATCATTTGCTCCACTCTGTTTCATCTGGGATCTCTGAAACAGCCTGTCATTGGACTCATTTGCTATTTGCTCACGCTAGCTGTGGGACTGCATATACCTCAAGAAAAAGGCAGCTGCTAGTCGCAGCCCTCGCAGGTCCCTGAGTGCAGCATCTGCTGCAGCCTGGGAGCTGCAGCCTTGCTGCTGGGTGCTGCGTGAGGCATGGACCCTCCCCTTCCACTGCCTTGACTGTCTCCCGGCATTTGTGCCTGTGCAGAGTAGGCCTGAAATGACCCTCTGAACACTGCCCAGGGGTGAGCCCCATGTTGGGTGTATAGGGTTTGGATGACTTATCCACACTGGCCATGGAGGATTTCCACTAGAGGGAACCTTCCTGCTACAGTATGCGGGTTCATTTCCACTGCTGCCTGCATCATTCCCTTCTGCGGATGGATAATCCAGCTTCACTCGGCACCTCTCTGCCACAGACACCGAACCTCAGGTTCATCCCCAAGGGCAATTCCTGTTGTATCTTCTGTGGGGAACTTGCTGGTCATCTGCGGTGAGCTGCCTGGTCACCGGGCATTAGCTCCTCCTGCTGAGATGTAGGAAAAGAAGCTAAAAATGCCTCAGATGCTTCCCTAGTACCATTTTCACATGGAAGCAGTGGCTGACACTGCCTCCAGACTATTCTTCAGTGGGCTAAAGGTGTCCAGGGATTGGCAATGGCAGGGAGGTGTCCACGGAGCAAGCTCTTTTAAGATATGACCCTCCTGCTAAAGGCTGGGGCTGTTTCAGGATATGTTTGATGGCTGGGAAAGTCTTGTCTGCTATTCTTCCCCTCAGTCTCCAGCAATCTTTTCTTCAGTGCAGCTTTAGGACACGAGCCCTATTTTCAAAGGGGTAGTTGGGAGATCACTGAACTTGCACTGAATTATGTACGTGTTGGAAATGCAACAAGACGGCCAACCCAGCCCTGAACGCCCAGGACAGCTTAGCGCAGGCCAGTTCAGCATCGCAGGGCAACAAGGCCAGTGCTGAGCGCCTCCTCCCGAGTGCTGAGCACCTGTGATTGTGTTGGGTCACTGAATGCAGTGGGGTGGAGGGTGCTAGAATCACTGCAGAACGAGGCCCTGACTGCTTAGCATCCAGCTGATGAGGTGAGGCTTTGCAAACTCAAAGTGACCCCCAACTTTCCCCACCTCTGATTTCCAGGCACAGCAGCAACATCATGGCATAAGACCTTGGAAAGGGTTTCTCCAGCTGACCAGAAGCCCATGCAGTGTGATGGGGAAGCTCAAGAGGGCTTTGCAAAACCAGGAGGGTTGGGCACAGGGAGTGATAACAACAGACCTGATATTGCTCTCATTAAAGTCCAGGTTATTACAGTCAGTGTCTCCTCTGGGTATAGGATCTGGCCCCAAGCTCACACCAGACCCCCCCCAGACTTTGAAGCACTTCCCTCAGGCAAACCTCTGGAGTTTTGTGCATTGCTGTTTACAAAAAGCGCCTTAGAAAGGCCTCCGATTCAAAAGCTGATCCCTATACAGCAAAGCATTCCAGCAGGAGTTTAACTCTGAGCATGCGTTTCCCGGGAAGCATCCAACCTAAATGCTTTGTTGAAATTGGGCCAAGTGAGCCAGAACAGCACCCACTTGGTTTGGGTACACGGGCAGGAATTTGATGCTACTGCAGCATTGCCAACAAAATCAGGTCACTGCAATCCCTTCTTTTCGCTCCCTCTCTCTCGCTCTCTGAAGTGCCTGTGTTCTTCATCCCTGCTGCCCAGCCCACTGCCCCAGGCAAGCGCTGTGGAACAAAGCCAAGTCCCCACCTCGAATCTAATGAGGATGAGAGCCACATACACACAAAGTCCATCGCTACTGTTATTCCTAGGGAACCCGCCATCCAAGAGACTGTGACTGGGGCTGAGAAGGACATGCTGTGGCTCAGACAACTGCTGGCAGCCTCTTGAAAAGCAAATACAGCCAGACTTGCCCTGTTACCCTGGTATGGGGCAAGAGCCAGGCCCCGTAACAAAACCCGAAATCCAGCTTTTGTTGAAGACTTGGATGAGGCTCTGGATCTTGCCAGTAGCCCTGTACCAAAATTGCAGATCTGAACATCTCTGGCCTGCCATAGTGCCCAAGCTCCTATGTTGGAGCTGTCTTTGAAACTGCTCCATTTCGGAATAGTGGCCTATAAGAAAAGGCGTAGATCCAGCCCCCCGGGCCTCGGGAGCGTAGGGCCCAGATCTGAATCGTGCGGCCCTCTGTGGAATAAAGACCCTGCAGAATTGTGTGTGGCTCAGATCGTCTCCTCTGCTGTGGTTTCCACCAAGCTTTCACTGGAAATGGATTGGCAAAGGACAGGGATTGAGGGGTGGGGAACACGGACACATCAGAGCTCACCCACTTGGCAAGCGGAGGCCCAGTTGGAGATGCAGGGTAGAGCAGGGGGCTCCACCTCCCTTGCCTCTTACGAACTACAACCCTACAATGTGGCTGAAAATAATGCCTAACCCACAGCCTTTTGCATCTGGGTCACAAGGTGAATTTTCCAGCCATTTGATGGATTCAGTCTCATGAAGATGACCTGTTGCCAAACTCTGGATTCCTGGAGCGATCTGGCCACAAAGAGGGCAGCTGGCTGGCTCTTCCTTCCTTCCTGTCTTGAGCTTTTGGTCACTCTTCTGAGCAGCACTGACCTCTGCCCTGGCACCATGGCGTGGTGGAAAGTCTCATCTGAACTCATGTAAAGTTGAGGCCAGCTCAGAGCCTGGCTGAACCCTTCCTGGTGGAGCACCTACTGACCCCCAACCCTGCGTGGGTGGCTACCTGGTTTCACTGAAGCAAACCAGGGTGGGGGGAAGTCCTAGGGGGTTTGCGATGGGCGTGAGGCGGCCGCAGGGAGACGGTGAGGGCAGGAGGCTGCAGCAGGACGGCAACAAAGCCAGCCCCAAAGAGGCCCTGTGGTATCTCCAGGCCGAGGCCCGGGGAGGCGGAGGGATAAAGCCTGAGCCACCCTCACGCCGAGGGCCCTGGGGCCTAGTGCCATGAGGGGAAAGGAGCCGTTCCTGGCAAGACGTCACGACCCAGGCCGAGGGGCCACGCCACGGGGGGGGCAGACTGCGGAGGAGGCCGAACCCGGGTGCTGGGCCAGCTCTCCTCAGGAGCCGTCGAGGCGGCGGGGCGGACCCGGCGCGGAGCCGCCGGCGCGGCGGGAGTTAAGCAGCGCAGCGGCAGGAGCGGATGCAGGTGGGTGGCTCCGGCGAGGAGGCGGCGGCGGCGGCGGAGGAGGAGGCAGGCGAGGAGAGGAGAGGAGAGGAGAGGAGGAGGGGGCAGCCGCGGAGCCAGGCGAGAGGGACGCGGAGGGAAGGAAGGAGCCGCCGGCCGGCGTGTCCGCGCTGCCGCCGGAGCTCGGGGCAGCCCGGGACGCAGCCGATGCGGGGCGGCTCGGGGAGCTCGGCGCGGAGCGGAGCCTGGGGGTAAGTGGGGCTCGGG
>NW_017729019.1:7058320-7066833 GCF_001723915.1 Gavialis gangeticus | reverse complement strand
GGCGCCCGCGTGGAGGCGGCGGGAATGATTTTGCGGCGGCTGCTGCCTGTGTATTGCTTGCCCGCTTCCACCGCTGCACACGCACACGTCCCTGACACGCACATGCGTGCGCACACACATACGTGCACACGTGCACGCACACCCCGTACATGCACACATCCCTTACGTGCACGCCATGTGTGCACATGCACGGGTGTGCCCACACACCCCATACGTGCACACAACCCTTACACACATGCACGCACACAATCACACCCCATACGTGCACACAGCCTGTGCGCACACACCCCTTGCACCCACACGCACTCCCCTGGCACACCCCACACGTGTGTCCCCTGCATACACATTCTCCATCTCCATGCACACCCTTGCCCCTCTCCCTCCCGGGAAGGCTCCCAGCTTCTCGTTTCCAGCCTGCCAGAGCCATGCGCCAGATGATTGTGTGCTAGCCTGGCTGAGGGCAGGTAGCACTGGCCTCCGGTTCTAGCCCAGCGACTGGGATTTCTTTTCTCTGCTGACTAGTTGTTGAACCCCCCCCCCCAACCGAGACACCCTCCTGGAGCCTGGGGGCTCCAGGCAGAAGTGGGGGAGGGAGGCAGGACGGTAGCAACTGTGTCCCTCGGTGCTTGGAGTAAATAAGGCAGTGTGCCTCCGTGTTGCTATGCTTCGCCGCGACATCGCTTGTCATCGTCTCCTCCCTCTCCTCTTCTCCGAGGCCAAGACATGCACCAGTCTCTCCCCGTTGCATGCCAGAGCCTGGCACAAAGCAAGGGGGTCGACAAACCTGCCAACTGCTCCAGCCTTTCCCTCGGAGCCCAGGGAGGAGCCCCCCCTCAGCTGCCCCCCACCTGGGGGTATAGAGGAGCTGTAGCAAGGACAGCCAGCCCCCTTTTTCAGGCCTCAGGCATCGGTCTCTTCAGCTCGGTTCTGGAGAGGGTGGAATAGAGGCACCTGGGAGCCACGGATACCCCGGGTCAGGCATTCAGGGCCTGGGAGCATGGGTGGGAAACGTCTTTTGTGGAGGGCTGGGGATGCTCAGAGGCTGTTGGCAAGGAAGAGGCAGGTCTAGGGAAGCCAGGTGCTCCAGTTCATGTGGGTTCAGGAAATACTGATGGCCACTAGCCTCGGGGGAACAGCAAAAGGTGCTCAACTCCCTGGCTCCAATGGCCCCTTCCCTCAGAGGAGGCAGGGTCCGCTTAGCTCGATGCCAGTCAGGCGGTCCGTGTCTGGCTGCGAAGACACCTGTATTCCTAGCAAAGCCAGGGGAGTGTAGCCTGCATGAAAAAGGCAAGGGTTGGAGCTTTTAAATGACTGAATCCTAATCACAGCAGGGCTACAAACCTGGTGCTGGCCAAACACCGCGATGCCCTGACTGAGTACAGGCTTCTCTGCTCATGGGAAATCTGGATTCACCAAGAGGCCCGTGTCCTGAACGTCATTCCCCCTCCCATGCTTCCTTCTCCCCCTCGGGGACAGAAATGTGCAACCTCGCCCCCTCCCCTCCTGGGTCTGTCTACACTGCAGCCACTGCGGTGACTGCGGCTAGTGTGTCGGCTTCCCTGAGCCTGCCCCACCGGTCCTGGGGACGGCTAGCAGCGCAGCCGTGGTAGAGCTCACGGGCCTGAGGGTTTCCCCCCAGCTTCTCGGGCAGGTTCCAGCGGCGCGCGGAGCTCTGTGCTGCTGGGACAACGCTGCGAGCTAGACCTGAGCCGGCTGGCTCCAGGCGAGCTCAGGTGAGCCTGCAGGCATGGCCGTCACGGGCTGGACTGCAGCGGAGACACTCCGTGTTTGAAAACTCCCTGCCCCTGCACAAGGAGACCCGGGAGGGCAAAACCTCAGGTGTCTCGCAGTGCAAGCTCCTGCCTTTTACATCTATTAAACCATCCATCCACTCTGCTTTCTTTCCGGTGTGGGACCTGCATTTCCCCTCCTCCCTTCCCTCCTGGCCATCCTGCTCCTTATCTTCTCCCCTAGCCGTACGGCTGTCATGTCAAAACAAGGTGGCTGCCGATTGCTATCATGGGGGGAGCTGCGATAACACCGGGGCTCTTTATGAAGCAGCATCATTAGAAGCCCGATAAGATCCCACAAGCGCAATTGAATTGGAAGTGGCTTGTTAAGCAGGACCCTTACTACCCAGACAGCACAGATCTGATCTGGCAGTGAGCTATGGTGACTGTCACGTGCCCCCGGAGATGGGTCCCAGGCGTGGGCAGCGGAGCGGCCGAGGGGAAAACAATGGAGGCAGGAGGCTAGCGGTGTGCCAGGCTGCCCCTGCGCTCCACTGCATTGGCACGCTCGGTTTGGCGGCCCCGCTCGGCTCCTGCTGACATCCAGCCTGAGCTGCCAGCTGAGAGGAAGGGGCTGTGGCCCCGAGCTCTGTGAGTTCAGTACCTAAATTAGCCACACGGGGAAGGAAGCAAGGAGTTATTGGGCCGAGGGGGATACGCCTGCAAGCCGTACCAAGAAATTAGGGACGGGGAAACATTTCTGCCGAAGCATCAGGAAGGAACTTTGCTGACAGCGAGATCTAGTAGCCCGCATAATCGTCTCCCCGGGGGAGCAGGATGGGGGAGCCCTCCTCACTCAGCACATTTTAAACCAGGCCGGGGAGGCGCTCCCTCCCTGGCCCTCCCTGCTTGGCCTAGATGGGCTCCTTTCTGCCTCGAGGCTGGCTTACGCTAGCTGAGGCTCTGGCCTGTACCCCCAGCCTTTCCTCTCTGCTCCCATTCTCCAAAACAGCCCCAAGCTCCGCCACCCAAGCAGTGCCAGGGGGGACCTCTGTGGGGCTGGGGGTCAGGCTGGATGGGCGTCTCTAAGGCTGGGCGCTTCTGGGAGCTGTTTGTCACCTGCAGCAGTTAAAATCCAGGGGACCTGATCGGAGTGGCTTTTCTGGAAAGGTTCCCCAGCATCCTCCCCGCTGATGGCAGGGCTCTAGTTTCATTGAATAAACATATGCCCTGGCTCTGTAAGGACCTGGGGCAGTAATAGCAGCTTGGGTAGCAGAGCCATGATACCCCTTTGGAAAATGACCCCCAGGGAAAATGGCAAATGAGATTGTGATTGGCTGCGAGAGGCCCAAACAGGAAGGGAATCTCTGTGACCTTCCTGTCTTTGCATGCAGCAGACCCCAGAATGGCGTGCTAGGGTGGCCCTGCAGACAGAAAGATGCTCTGGTTTGATCCCTGTTGGAAATGCCCCAAGAACAGGCTTGTTTGGTGTTTCTACCTCAGCCCTCTTGTTTCCAGGGGAAGGCTGGTGTTGGGAGGTTGCCATAATGCTAGAAGCACTGGATGGAGGGGAGAAGGTGGAGGGATGTCTCGGGACCCTGGCTTAGGCCAAGGCTGGGTTGCAGGCTCCCCAGGGAGGAATGCTGTTTCCACCCACTCCAGCTGGGGTGGGGGTAAAGGCTGCTTCAGGGCACATGACCAAAAATTAGTGACCGTGGGGTCAAAGTGGGGAGGGATCAGCTGTGTGTCTAAGTGGCTATATGCACGCTTTTACCCTGTTGTAGCTGAGAGAGATGCACAGTGGCTCAGACCTCAATGAAAAGACTTCTGCCTACTGTGGGGCAGGAGCGCAGAGATCGGAGGCAGTAACTCACTTGCGTATCCAGGGCACTGTGCCCTCCGAGGTACCCTGCTGCACTGTCATGCATAGCAAGGCTGAGTCACCTTGAGCCAATCCTTCCTATAACCGAGGCCTTTGCTATCAGGCTAATTTCTCCTCAGTGTTTCTGAGCAAATGGGGTTACCTGGGAACATGGCTGTCCGGCTGCTCCTGGCTGGCTTAGGGAGGACCATAGAGCCGTGCTGTTTGTCACCAGCTCAGGATCCGGCTCCTGGAGCCACGCAGCAATGTCTGAGGGCACCGCGTGAAGGGCTCGCTAATTAATTCCTTGCATGCAGAAACTCGCTGTAACCAGTCCCCCCCTGCAAGCCAGCCCTTTTTGCCTGGAAACACAATGGAGATCTGTGTTGCACTTGGATTTCATTGGCAATGAGGTGTGAGCCACCCGAGCACTGATTGATGATACATCCTCCTGCCTCTCGCCAGAGTGGGAGGCACCGGTGACTTTGTCTGATTCTGCTAAACAGCCTCTTGGAAATGAAATTGCCGTTCTCCGGGGAAATAGCTTCTTCTGCTCTTTGCATTGGGAACTATGACTTCCTTTTCACCTCTGACAAGAGGAGCCCAGGACAGGGAGAACTCTACACCTTGGTAATCAAAGGGGTGGGGGGGATGTTTTGCTCTTGTTGGGTTGCAACTAGAGGAAGGTCAAATTCAGTTGGACCAAACCTTGCTGTAAAAGGAAGGATGACCTTGTTGGTCAAGCTCTGGACCGAGACGTAGGTGATCCAAGGTCAGTTCCTCCCTTGGTGACAACAGGCTGATAAATGGAGCAGGTGACAGCTCTTGGCACTGTTATTTCTGACTAGCTGCAAACTCAGGCAGGGGGGTGGAAGCTTCTGCATCTCGCCTCTGCCAGCCTGCAACACTCATGGTTTTTGAGTAATGGACATAGGGGCGTCTGCTCCAAGGCATCTTCATCCTGCCTTCCTGCAACCCCTGCTTGGACCCAGTGCCTAGACCTCACCTGTGCGCCTCATCCCTGACCCCCTGCTCTTCCTTCTGGAGAAACCCTACAACCCTCCTACCTTGCTTCTCTGCCAGTGCCTCCGGCCTTGTTCCAGTCCTGCCCTGCATCCTTTCCCAGCAGCATTTCCAGGACCCCCGAGCCAGGCGGGCACCACTCCTTGCTACTGCAGGACGGCTGTGCATTTTGAATGCGGCTCATGCATCCCAACCCCCACTTTTTCCAGGGCACAGAAAATGAGAAGCCAGAAAGAGAGTGAGAGTATGAGCTGTTTAAAAGCCTGAAGCTGTTCCAGGGCATCAATCAGTTTATAGGCAGTGAAATATATACGTGCAGGTTTGGAGATTGTTGATGGGGTAGAGGATTTTGTGATAAATATATTTATTGCAGGTTTTGTAAAAGGCTGTTCCAATGAGTGGGTTTTAGTAAGGCAATAAATGGTCAAGAAAATTGCTCCGATTGGATCGCCAAGCATCTAAAACTGGAAGACGGGGTGGGGGGGGGCGTGCAGCTGATGGCCCCTCAGCCATCCAGGCAGTGGCCAGCGGTGAGCAAGGAGGGGTGGTCTGTGGTTGGTAACATGAGGCTGACGTTATGGGGATCACAGCCCCAGCCGCAGCATGGATGGAGGTCTGTGGTAAGCACAGCACATGCACATAGTGAGAGATGGTCTTTACTGCAAGCAGCATACAAGGGTTGGGCAGAAACAGAGGCGTGGAGAGGGAAAGTGATTTGCCCAAGGTCACATAGCTAAGGTAGAAAGCCCAGGCATCCTTCTACCTGGCCTGGTGCCCTGCCCACTGGGCCACGTGGCCTCTCTTGATTCTGTATTGCCCTCCCAAGTTCGTACCCAGTTCTCCTATGAGCCACAGCCCTTTGCACCTACGCCCATGACGCTGACTTGGACATCTGGGCATTGGCACATTAGGTGGTCCCTCCTGCCCAGTTTGGGGAGCCCATTAGACATAAAGGGCCTGATTCTGATCTCGCCAGCAGAGGCATAAATCAGGAGTCGGCACCACTGAATTCATGCAAGAGAATCAGGCCTGTACCTGCAGCTTACACTCATGGGGGCTGAAATTCAGCCCCATGCTGAGTAGTGAGGCCCACGTCATTGCCCTGTGTGCATCCCATTGAGCCTTTCTTTTGAAGCCATTGAAATGGTGCTTGGGTATTTGGCCACGGGTGAAGTTCACCATCTCCTCACAAGCTGCCTGGACAATGGGGAAGGTGGGACATGCAGCTACTTTTTCCCTGACCCTCATTCCGATTTGCAAGTGAACTCCATTTAACCTTGGTCACCTCCCCCGTCTCTCCCCAAGTATTCTGGCCCATGAGCTCACTAGCAGGACAGGTAGTGGGGGGATATTAAAGACCACTTCTGGAAAGAGAAGTTTGAGTTCATAATCATGGCTGTTTGCAGGGGAAACTTTAGTCAAAGAATTCAGCTCCTCCAATCAGGGAGATAGAAGCATAGCATGCGATCGGTGTGTCCTATCTGAGCGGCTCGACTGTCTCGTGTTGAGTGCTTGGAACGAACTGTTTGCAAACAAGGTGCAGCCCAAGAAGGATGTGTAGCATCTCTTTGGCGAGTAATTCTGAATAACAAATAAATAGGGAAAAATTGGGATTTGTTCCCAGACAATTCACAAAGGGCCTAATTGGAACATAAGTGGTGCCTAGGCCTTGCGCCGGCTGGCTGTGCAGGGGTGCGTTCCTCCAAAGAGGGGAAAGCGGCGCGCTGAGTCAATAAATGACTTGCGGTAAATTATTCACCAGCTCTCCTCAAAATGAATGCCGTAGTCTTCTCCTCTCCCTTCCCCCTTCAGCACCTTATAAATACTCTGATATCATCCTGATCCCATGCAGACTCTAGCGGTGCCCATTCCAGTTAAGAGCCTATCCCAGGTTCTATTATGAAGTCGTATTTTGTGGCGTTTATAACCAGCCATAAAAATTCACTCCAAGATTAAACTTGGCATATGAGGTTTGAGCCTGGCTGTCTTTGCCTTCCTGTTTTTGTTGCCTCCTGTGACTTGAGTCAGTGTTCAAGTTCAGGCAAGGAAAATTGTTTTGTCCCAAGAAAGACTTTGGTGCTTGATTTGTTTTTAAAAGCTGTAGCCAGGAAGGAATTGGTAATTCAAGTGGGGGACATTCTGCATTTAAACCACTGCTTCCAAGTGCCTGGAAGGGGAACTCTGGGTTCCTGACTCTGACCTGCTCGTTCTGACCAAGGAGCCAAGCTCCCACAAAGTCGGGGAAAGAGTCCAGAGTCCCGCGCTCTTCTTCCCATTTCTAAATCACAAACTCAGGACTCTGCTCCAGACTGCACCCCAGGAGGAAAGTGGTACAAATATTTGACAACTTTGGTTTGGTGGCAGCGACACTGGAAGATAAAAAATTGTTTCAGGTGAACCTGAATAAAAATGTTGGGTTCTTTTTCTGTGGACATGAAAAGCTTGAGATGATATATTTATATGTATGTCTATATATGTATCTGTGGGTGTATTTATATATTATATATAATGTGTTTGGATAGATAGATAGATGTGT
Organism: Gavialis gangeticus; assembly: GCF_001723915.1. Classification (NCBI taxonomy): domain Eukaryota; kingdom Metazoa; phylum Chordata; order Crocodylia; family Gavialidae; genus Gavialis; species Gavialis gangeticus. The sequence continues at coordinate 7,059,683 of NW_017729019.1, read as the reverse complement.
GTGTGTGTGTGTGTGTGTGTATATGTATATTTATATATACATATATGTATATGTGTGTGCATGAGTATGTGTGTGTATGTATACACATATAGTGTGTGCATGTGTGTGTATATATACACATATGCATATCTATATATACACGTGTGTGTGTGTGTGTGTGTGTGTGTGTGTGTGTGTGTTCAGTGGACTAGATCATTCAGTTTTATTTTCAGTGTCTTACTCCTTTTTTTAAAATCATTATTGCTTTCAGCTCAGTTTTTAAAACAAAACCTCTGACTTGACATAAAAATGTTTCGTTACAATAGTGCCAAAATAGACATTCTGATTTCTTTTCACTGGTTCCCCCTGAAAGCATTTCTTGCATTCAGCCTAAATTCACAGGGAGTTTGGGTATACCTGGGCCTTTCTTGTCGGTGAATAAGTTAGTCCAGTGAAAAATCTCACTCGGGACTAGTTTGGATGGACACCCATTCTCTGTCCCTAACTCCTATAACACGAGACTTTCCACAGCCAGATGTAGAAACTAGGAGTCTTGCCTTCCATTCTAGAGAGCTCCTAGGGAAAGAAGCCAGGAATCCTGAGCCCCACCCCAGGCTACTCTTTTTGGGAAGGAGTTTAAATGTAGAGCTGGCCTACACAGACAGTAACTCCCTGCAGGTGTTGCAGTGCCCGGGCAGCACAGCAGTAAGACCCAGGATATGCAGGGAATGATCTTTTCATCGCTCACCTTGAGCAGGATTAAATCCTGTCCTGAACACTGGAGAGGAGGAAGGAGCTGGGGCTGAGGCTGGCTGTATGGGATGCCCCTGGGTTTAGCTGAATCTCTCACTGACACCATAGTAAGCCAGAACTGCTCCAAAGGGTTACTGTGCGAACGATCCCTAGATTGCACTGGAGTGCCATATTCCACCATTGAGATCTTTTATTGTTCTTTCCTTTTCATTAAACTACTGTTTAAATAAGACAAAAGGAATCTCAATGACACTCTCCAGACATCTTTATGGCTTTTTAATTTTTTGTTGACTCCCTCTTTGTTTGTAAAAGCCCCTTGGGAGCCTCCACAAATATATTCCCCCCCCCCCCCTTGCCTGAGTTTTTCCTTTTCCATTTTGCAAATACTGAATTTCCTCCTCTTTTGTTTTCTCTTTTTAATGGAACTTGAAAAAAAAAAACTGGGGCTGTTTATGTAGAAGAGCGATAACTTATCATGCCTGGGATCTTGCGTCTGTTTAGGCACTAGTGCCACCAAAGCTGCTGTTGCTGCAACATGAAAAATAGTGTTGATTTTACTTTGCTGCTAGTGCAGAATGGGAGGGGAGATCAAAATGATGGTTTTTGTTTGGTGGTGGGGAACTTGTACTGC
>NW_017729019.1:6979735-7053320 GCF_001723915.1 Gavialis gangeticus | reverse complement strand
CCCCCCCCTTGCCTGAGTTTTTCCTTTTCCATTTTGCAAATACTGAATTTCCTCCTCTTTTGTTTTCTCTTTTTAATGGAACTTGAAAAAAAAAAACTGGGGCTGTTTATGTAGAAGAGCGATAACTTATCATGCCTGGGATCTTGCGTCTGTTTAGGCACTAGTGCCACCAAAGCTGCTGTTGCTGCAACATGAAAAATAGTGTTGATTTTACTTTGCTGCTAGTGCAGAATGGGAGGGGAGATCAAAATGATGGTTTTTGTTTGGTGGTGGGGAACTTGTACTGCAAACACCTTTTCTTGTTGTTAGCAGTTGTATATACTTCCCTTCCCTTTCAGATGATCACTGCCAGTATAGATTGAGAACCAGGCTCTTGTATCCCAGACTCAGGCAAGGCTTCCCATATGGATCAGTGGGAGCATACCCTGAGTAAAGACTACAGGCGAGGGTACCTTATGACTAGCAGCTGGATGTTGTTACTGTCTTCTGGCTGTTCAGAAGCAATGAGATAAGATAGGAGGCTATGGAGGGTGATCAATGGCACAACATGGGTCGACAGATGGATAGAGGGATGCGTGGGTCATCGGAGTTACTCCAGATTTACAGCAGTGTCAGGCGTTGGGCTCAATTTATGGACAGTCTCCCCTGTCTGGCACCATTTGATGGTGTGTCGTGTCCTTGGTGCAAAGTGTCCCTTTACAAAGTTGCAGTAAATAACATAATTGCAGAGTTAAATCATGTTAAAAATCCAAGGGAGAGAGAAGTGAAGCACAGGACACAAAAAGAGGAGATGGATGTTGCTCCCCCACCTGTGGCTCTAGTTCTCCCTCTGCCCTAGCCGGCCAAATGTGGGGATGCAACCTGCTTCGCCCTCATGCACTCAGGGCTGGATTTGCTCCCACCCGGCTCCTTTTTCCACCATTTAGATTAGTGCATGGTGGGGGCAAAGCACTCCCATTGTGGTGAGGTAGGGGGCTGCACCAACTTGGTGCTGGGCAGTGGGGAGTCACCTCCTCCCCTCAGCAGTACAGGGAGTAACCACACTGTTGGCTTGGCCCATCCTGCAGGACCCCAGCCCCAAGCCCACTCTGTGTCCTCCCAGACACAGAGAGAACATAAGCGTATACACTCGGGACTACTGCGGGCCATTGCTCTATCTAGCTGCCAGTCTCTGTGACTGGGCAGGGCTTTGCAGCAGAGCCAGGGTTGGGGAGGAGGCCACACGGACCATGCCCCAGTGCTCCCTGTGTAGTGGGATGGCTCCATCATCCCCACTGGGAGTTGGGGTATAAGAATCATGCGCTAGGCCTGTCTGTCCTGGGATGCATCTGTGTGTCTGCAGGCACATCTACACGTATGCATTTATTGCGCAGTAACCAAAATTACTATGCAGTACTGGCACATGTCTACACGTGCACACCTGTACTCTGCAGTAAATGTAGTGGCTTACATTAATTTGAGCATAAACTTGATACTTGCATCATGCAGGTATCAAATTTAGGCGCAATTAGTTACTGCACAGTAACGCATGTGTAGATACTTTACTGCACAGTAACACTGTGTGTGTGGACTGACTTGGGACTAAAGCTTAGTCCCAAGTCAGTCCACACACAGCGTTAATGCGCCTTAATGCTTGCATGTGTAGATGCCAGCCTATTCCCGCTTACTGCGCAGTAAATTTAAGCTGGCATAAATGCATGTGTAGACATGCCCTGTGGGTTGTTTCCGATGGGACCCTCAGCAGGTGCAGACTCCTTATCGTTCCACAGACTCCGGTGGAAGCCACAAGATGAAAGAGAGTCTGTGCTTCTAACGCAACCTCAAAGGAGAACTAATTACGCAAGTAAACACAAGGGTGCCTGGGGAAAGGTGTTGTTTGTGAATTATAGGCAAATAGGGCAATATTGCTGACAGCCACGTGCAGCAGCAGAACCAGGTGCAGATAGTGACTCTCCTGGCACAGGGAGGCAGAAACCATCATGCATGATTGCAGACAGCTTGTCTGGGCTCACGGCTGTCCCCAGCAGCGAGTGCCCGCAGTCCCCAAAGGAGGTGAAGAAGAGAGCAGTGCTTCTGTCTGCTGGTGAGACAGCAAAAAGGGAGTCCACACTGGTGGGCACAGTTTGCTGGTATAGATCAATATAATGCCATGGATTTCAGTGGAGATTCTGGTGGCAAGTCAGTGGCAAAACTCTCTTTGACTTCACTGAAGCTAGGATTTTGCTTCTTGTGCCTGAGGACTTGAAACTGGCTGAGATTTTGGCTCAGGGGCTGCAGGGAGCATTATTTTATTGTGGTGACCCCCAGCCCTTTAGCGTCCTGCTTTTGATGAAGCTGGAATAAGCTCATCATATTTGTGAGTGCTCCGGAAGGCAGATCTGGGAACGAGTCTCATTGAGGGGAAAAAAGGGCAGTCATTCTGAAACCATCTTTGCTCCCCGAGGGGGGAAAAAAGGTCTCCTTCTCTAAGCTGATGCTTATGAACAGAGGGGAGGGAAAAATAGAGAGCAAACTCAGAAGAGGAAAGGTCAGGTTTCTCTGAAAAGCTTGCCAAAATGAATCTTGGAGAATGAGCAGCCAAAGAGGCCAAGCTATTGTCGGTCAGATTGCGAGATTCAAAGGGGGGCAGGTAGAAAATGACCAGTCAGCAGAAGTGGAAAGTGAATTCGTTCCCAATCTCATGTACGGTGCGTCAGTGGCCAGAAAGCTGCCTGACCTTAGCTTGGCCTTTCCAGTCAGGTTTTAGCCTTGCCACTGCATGCTGTCTCAAGTGCAACCACCACCGTGACTTCAGCTCACATAGACGCTCCTAAGGTAGCTTTAAGCTACCCTGCTTGGGTATGGCTGCTCATGCTGTAGTGACTGCAGCTTACATTGACCTGCTGGACTTGTGAGGGTACTTGTCTCTTGTGTCCTTCAGCATACATTAATTAAGTTTTAAAAAACCTCTTTCTATTGTGTCTGTCTCTCAAGCATCTCGAAGGATTTGGGATCTTCACACTTGGAGTCCTTTGTCCAGTTTTGGGCCCTCCACTATAGAAAGGATGTGGACAAGTTGGAGAAAGTCCAGCAAAGGGCAATGAAAATGGTTGGGGGGCTGGGGACTGGGCTTATTTAGTCTGAAGAAGATGAGACTGAGGTGGGATTTGATTGCCACCTTCAACTCCTTGCAGGGTGGATCTAAAAAGGATGAAGCTGGACTGGTCTCAGTGGGGGCAGATGACAGGACAAGGAGCAATGGGCTCAAGCTGCAACAAGAGAGGCTTAGGTTGGATGTTAGGAAAAACTTTCTCACTAGAAGGATGGTGAAGTATGGAAACAGGTCACCCAGAGAGGTGGTTGTATCTCCATCCTTGGAGGTGTTTAAGACCCAGCTCAGCAAAGACCTGGCTGGGATGATCTAGTTGGGGCTGGTCGTGCTTTGAGCAGAGGGTTGAACTAGATGTGACCTCCTGAGGTCCCTTCCAACCCTCATTTTCTGTGATTCAGTGATTTCTGAAAGAGGAATGAGCCAAACCTCCAGTTCAGTGAGGTGTGCATGTCGTCAAGCCCTTTTGACAGAGAGGGAACAGGGAAAACAAGAGATGTCCTGATCGCCCGCCACTTTGCAGCTTGCATCATGATTTATGCTAGTAAGAATGAGAGGCCCAGAAAAGCTAAAAGCAAACTGTCCAGAAGGGCTTACTGTGGAGGGCAGGTTTTCCAAGGCTTTCGTCTTCCACTCGGGCACCTTACTGAGTGGCTGGGTTTCTTAGCACACCAGAAAAAAACCACCCAGGAGTCAGAGGGGGAACTGCTAATGGTTGCTAAGCGCTTGGGAAATGGGTGCCATGGGACTTTCCCCCGATCGCACAATGAATGTGTGGCTGAGCTGAACCCCGGCAGTCCTATCACCTCACCCTTTAAGCACCGGTCAGCACTCCCTCTGCCACGCACAGAATAGGCTAGGATGGAGGATGCACTGAGCTCCCATCTTTTCAGACTGCGGCGTGGCTTGGAAAAATATTCCTTCCTCCTCTCAGCAGCTCACCTGGGAACCCTTGAACCCTCCAGGCATTTCTCAGCACAAGCAAGGAGGTCTGTACTTTTTCCAGCCCGGCATCCCACCCCCCCCCGTACCAGAATACCAGGGGGCTTGTCTCCCCAGAATGTGATTTGCATCTCTGTTGTACAGACTAACTCCCTCACCTTCTCTTGCTATCAGTTCCCCCAGCCCCTCTTTTACCATCGGGCTCCAAGCAGTCAGAGTTAGACAGTTTTAATTTAAAATAAACTGGAAACGAATGTGCTGAGAATAAATAGAATTCCTCACCCATGAAGGGTGAGTCCATCTCCTTCAGTTTGGGAAGGATCTTCATCACTCACATGGGTGCCTCTGAGTTACTGAAGGAGGGTGCATCATTCACCCCGGACGGTGCAGCAAGGGGGTGTCTCAGACTAAATCAGTTTAAACAATACACACTGGATGTGCCTCTTTACAACAACTGAGGTCTCTGCTACTGTTCTCCCCTTATCCCTTCAGTCTGCCTAAGACACGTGGCTAATCCCCCAGTAAGCATTCCCTTTCCTTGCTAGCAAAGTGGCATGGCCGGAAGAGTTTAAGGAGTTTGGGCCGAGACATATATTCAGATAGCTTTGCATGCGGGTCCCGATGTTTGCACTGGTCCTGAGTGCCTATGCAGGTAGTGAAGGAGATTGTGTAGTCCTCTGGGCTGTTTCCTAGAACTTGCTGCAAGGGTAGGTCAGAACATTTCTACTAAACAAAACAGCCGAACAGAAGGCTAGAACTCTTCTCCCTGACTTGTCCCCACTGTGCGGGGTCTATATAACATGCATTGTAGTTGATGTCACACAGCATGATGGCTGGCCTCTTGGTTGGCATGCTGAGAACTGAATTGGGGACCTCGGGAGCTAAGACCCTCCGCTACTCCAGCTTAAACTAAGCTCTGGGGCTCTGTCGCTGTTCTTGTAAAAAAGGTGTCCCCCACCCAGGCAGACTCATTTCACTCGCTCCTTAGGGGCTTACCCAGATTCAATTCCACCTGCTTGCAGCTCCGCTCAAGCTCGCGTGTCTCCAGTCCACTTTCAGGCTTTTCTCACAGCGTCTTTTCATCCTCTGCTAGGGCACAGAGAATACTAAAATCACCCAGCCTGAAGGATTGCTTCCCTCATTTTCCTCTTCTCCCCAGACTGTGCTGCTGCGACTTGGAGAACAAGCCTCTGGGTATCATACGTTCTCCCATCATCTGCCTTTTGTGCTTACAGGTGTCTCCAGCTGCAGCCAGGCCATGTATCCTTTTAAGCCTCATTTCCCTTTATGAACATCCAGGGCTCAGTTTAATCCCACAAAGCTTGCAGGTGCTATTTGCATTTCCTCCACATCTCCCCAGTCCCATTTCTTAACGGTGACGGAAGGTAGGAAGCCCCCTCGCATTAGCGTGGGGACTGCAGGGGAAAATACAATGTAGTGGGAGGAGAGAAGCTTGACAAGGGAAATGGAGGGGTAACAAAAGGGAATGTATTTCCAGTGATGGGAGTCCAATGTGTCCATCTCCTCGCACTAGCCATGAGACTGTCCAGCTCCAGGCTGGCAAGACGAGCTTGATGGGGTCGCTTCTGCAGGGTGTGCAGGGGCAAGCATGGGGAGGATCGCTAAGAGAGGGGGTAGTGCAGTTCCAGAGCAAATACAGGATGACCCCTCAAGCCTATGCTAAGAAATACGAGGCATCCCTTGCTGCTACATTTGTCGTATAGGACTGCTTGCATTTACCGTGTTACAGGGTCCGTTCTGCCCTAAGAGCAGAGCTCAGCATCCCAGACGTTTAACAAAGCAAAGCACTTTAACAGGTGTTATGAAACAATGACTCCCTGAAAAGCTGCCCTCCGCCTCCCCATTCCTGCTCTTCCATCGTCTCCTCTTTCTCCACCTTGAGCTAAGAACGCACGCCTCGGATTTACCCCACCGATGTGCATGCAGGCATAGAGGTGTGCATGCGCCTTACGCGCGCGCACACCCAGCTCCCTACAGTCATGATCAACAGGCGTGCAAATGCACCCGCGCACAGGCGTGGACGCACGCATGCATACACACGCACTTGCACACGAACTCAGAACAAGAGATGCAAGCACGATGGATTAACCACCCCTCGCCCAGCCCCACCAAGGCCTGGCGAAACCTGCTCCACCCTGGCATCCTCCTCCTGCCTGGCGCCTCCTCTGCCCTCGGCAGGCTCCTACTCCCTGCCACCCCGCGTGGCTCTGAGGGGCGCGGGTGCCTTTCATCCCTGTGCACCTGAGGAATGAGCGCGAGCAGCCCCCGGAACATCTCCTGAAAGTTGTAAATGTCAGTTGCCATGACAACCCTGCATTTTTCTTCTGCTTCCTAATGACTTATTGGCATTTGTGGTAATTTACAGCTTTTTTGGCAGCGGGAGATTGACTTGTCTCCCCTCTCCCCCCATCTCAACCCCTCTTCATAGGAGACACGTTCATTAAGCAGAGTGATGAAAGCAGCAGAGCCGGCCCCATGTCCCGCGTGCGTTCGGGGGCCGGAGAACCCGGCGCGTGCTCCCGTGTGTGCAGCCTCCCTTTCCATCTGGAGATGCCTTCGCTCTCTCCCCGGCACTCCTCACATGAAATGAATAGACAGGGATTCATTAGCCAGCTTGTCGTGAGAAGCAGGTGGTAAATCACTGCTTGTTTTTGCCCTGTCAAGGCTGGGAGGAGGTGAACGGGATATCTTCATAAGGGATTTGGCTTTTGAATGGGCATCTCGTCAGGCTGTAGCACACCCAGCTGAACGGTTCCCAGGAGGGATAGAAAATGATCTGTCCTGCAAAACGATGGGATGTTTCTGGGCCTGGTGGCTTGACAATCTGATCCCAGGGAAAGAAACCCCCCTATCTCCATCATGTGATTTTTTTTTTTTAAGCCAGTCTCTCAGTTTGGGTGCCTGGCTGAAGGCTTTGGTTCTCTCGGGTTCGGTGACTCGGAGCCAGCCCCTGCCCTGTCGCTATTCATTCATGCTCTGCCCACTCTAGTGCCCTTCACTGTTGTTTCTGGGAGCACCAAGGGGTCAAGGGGGTGAGAGGGCAAAGGTTGCAGCTTCCGAAGACCCCCGCAGCAGGAACAGCTGCTGGAATAATGCATGCCTCTTGGCTGGGTTCAGCAGCAGGGGAGCCTGCTGTGGCCGGGCCTCCTGCCTGTCGTCAGCAGATGTTCCTGTTTTCGAATCAGAACAACTACAGCGGGATCTGAGAAACCGGAGGAGAAGGCAGCCAAGCAAACAGCAGCAACGCAGTCCTCCGAGGTGCCGTCCAGCTTTGCTCGTGGAGAGCCCTCTTAAATGCTAGGCAATGTTGGCATGTGGGCATGTTGCCATACGTGTGCTTGTGGTGCTCGTGGCAATAGCGTGAGGTGTTTGCTGTGGGTGTCTCAGCGCTGTCCTTTTTGGGTCTGTGAGTTTGTGTGTCCCTCGTGTTATGGGCTGTGATCAGTAGAGGTGTGCCTGAGCGTATCAGGTGCCTACAGGGAAGGGTTGTGTTGGGGTGTGTGCTTTTGGGTAGGCAAGCGAGTGTGCCGCGTAGTGCTTTTGTGCAGGGGTGTGGTAGTAGGTGTGTGTTGGAGGGCAGGGGAGCATGGGTGTCAATGCAGTGATGTAGCACAGGGTGTGGATAGGTGCTGTGGTGTGAGTCTGATTGCACAAGTTCCTTGTGGAAACACTTCAGGCCTGAGTAGATGCTGCTGCTGCTTGTGGTTCTTCACACCACAGTGAGAGGAGGGAGACTTGCAAAGAAAAACATCCTCGTGTAATTATCTCCTGCCTTGGAAGGGAGGGCTGGGGGGAAGGAGGGGAGAGACCATGCCATAAAGGCAGGGCTGGGACCAGGTACAAATGCAGGGGCAGATTGCCCATTGCCTTGAGCCATGCTTTGCTCACACCATTGCAAGGGGAGCGTGCAACATCGCCGCTCCTAGGGGTCACGGGTCACTCTAGTGACTAAAGCACTTGAGAACAAAGCCTGGAGCAACCTGCCTCCATAAGGTTTGTGCAGGGAAGAGCTCTCGCGACTGAAGCATGGATCTGGAACTCACTAGATGTGGGTTTAATTCCTGGTGCAGCCCCAATCCCCTGTGTGTCATACTGTTCAGGAACTGCAATAAAATGACTTCTCCCCAGGAACCATAAATCATTAGCTGCTGTAATGTAGCTAGGCTGGCCAAGAGACTGCCTAGAAGCATCACGCCTGCTCCTTAGCGGCTGGGAAAAGGCCCAGCTCTGCTGAAGCCACTGCTCTGTCCTTTTACACCAGCTCAGGATCCAGCTGGCCTTGTTAGAGCTTGTGGTGCATGTGAGGCTTACTGCAAACCCTTCTGCATAGGCTTTGATCTCATTTTAAATAGCCCAAGCAGCAGGTCTTTCCTCCTCCCCTTGGGACACCAATCTGCAGTTCAATAGACCTCACTGTTAGAGACTTACCCCACAGTATTCGACCTCCATTTTCCTATGCTCAATTGAATCCCATTACTCCTTTCTAACCCCCTCTGGACCACCCTAAGTGGTTTCTGCTGCCCAGCTATCAATAGCATGTCATAGTTAAGTAGAGCAGCAGTATTATGATGTTCCAGCAGTATTAAAAGGGTTACTCGTTGTCTGCTTCCTTATGGGAATTTGTAGACGCCATAGATTATGTGACAATAAATGTCCTACATAGTTTGAATTTTATTCTCCCGGTCAGGTTGATAGAACACCCTATGTTCTCCTCGGTGAGATGCAACACACGGTGAAGATCAATTCTTGTTATCCACATTTAATATGATTTTGGCTATTTTCCCTAGGTTCATTCTAGCCCAGCAGGGGCCAACCTGTAGCAACCGTGAGCCACAAGTGGTGCAGGCAGCCTGTGTGGGGCAGTGGCTGACTGGAGAGGGAGCTGGGAACACAGCAGCAAATAGGGAAGGGAACAGAGCAGCCCATCAGGGAGGGAGCAGAAAGCAGAGCAGCAGTTCAGGCCGGAGAATGGGATCAGAGTGGCACTTGGGGAGGGTCCAGGCCTTACCTTGTGGGGCACCTGCTGAAATGTTTAAGACCCAGCTAGATAAAGCCTCGGCTGGGATGTTGTAGTTGGGGCTGGTCCTGCTTTGAGCAGGGGGTCGGACTAGATATGACCTCCTGAGCTCCCTTCCACCTTCATTTTCTCTGATTCTAAGTTTAGCCTTCACTATTCTGCCTAATTATCTCTCTGTTAGTGGTACCAGTCTCTGCTGGGATGGTTGATGTGCAGCAGTCCCCTGGCTGAGCATAGGGATCTCTCAGTCTTGCTGAAAGCCCTTGTACCTAGGACCATCAAGTTTTATCCTTGGCAAATGTAAATGTTTGAGGGCATTTGCTTTTTGATTTTCAGTGCAGAGGAGACTGTTGTGATTATGTGTATCGCAAACACTTTTGTAGCAAGGATGCTCTTCTACGATCTCCCCTCGCATCAAGCCAGAATGTAACTGGGGCATTCTTTATAGCTGTGGCAGAAAGCCACCTTGGTTTCTCCCCAAAATCTCTGCCCTGTGACACTGATAATATCTCTGTGCTGTGACCATTTGAGTAGGGGGGGCTCAGCAGAGGAGACCACACCCTTACCTTGTCTCTTTAGGTAACTTGAGCTGGCTGCATTCCTGAGGGAGGGGGGAAACCTGCTCCCTCTGCCTACGTGACTGGTACCTGGGTAAGGGGTTTCTACCTGGGGGGTTGGAATCTGCCCGGCAACTAGTGAGGTATTTCAAATGGGTTGGCCGACAGCCAACCGGAGCTCCTCCACTGGCCCAGGTGAATGAGGTCACAGGGGCTATATAAATTGGGACGGCCTAGAAGGCGGTCTCTCTTTGGCCATGAGGTGAGGCTGGAGCCATGAGGGGGGGACTCAGAGGAGCATAAACATCTGAAAGGGCCCTCACCCCCAAAAACTCATGAACCAGGAACAGCCGGACACTAGAAAGGATCTCACCAGCCTCTGGATGAAGCGTGTGAGTAAGCTACTCGAGATCTGATAGATATCTAGCTGGCAGTAACTTAGATGCGTGATCAAAAGGCTACCACAGCCAGACTGTTTTCTCTTTAGGATTTCTAAGATATTGCTCAGTCCTGTACCCTGTTTTCACCCTACCCCTGTACTCAATAAAGTCCCCTTTTTTGTGACTGGTGTGGGAGACTTATTGAGGGGTGGGTCTAAATTATGCCTAAGAGACCCCTTAGGTCTGCGGGCTAAGGGGGACTATACCTTTTTGCCCCCGGACTTGGGGAAGTGCCCCAAGTGCCTGTACTGGGTCGAGTACCCGTAGGACTGAAGGTCTGTGTTTCCCCAAGGACACAGGGCCGCGAGTGAGTCCCTTCTCGGGGTGGTGGCGGTGACATTACCCCCAGGCTAGCGAGTGTGCTCCAGGGAGGCGGTCGGCCGGACATAAGGCGCCCCTAGGGAGGCACTCAGAGCCTGGCAGGTGGTCAGGTGCAGGGAGGTGGGCGGCTCGATGCAGGAGCGCCCCCTACTGGCTCGCCACAATAGCTACCTAAGAAGGACGGGGTGGTTGAATCCTGCGAATCCCACAGCACCACTTCTCCATGTTTGCAACCTCCAGTTTAAGAATCTATAGGCTAATCTATAGGCTTTGGAATATCATTCCGTAAATCCTTCCTCAGCCCCAAGTACCTGCTTGTTTTAAATCCGTGAACCTGTGTATACCCAAAAGTTGTAGTAAACTCACCTGTTGGGGGCTTAGTTTGAAACCTTGGACCTTGATCCTGAAAATACTTACGTGTGAGTAATGGGAATTCAACCCGACCACTCCCAGGCTTGAGAGAGTTTGCAGAACTGGGCACTTCATGCTGAGAACAGATTCATCAAAAGCTTGATCAAGAGGTAGTTCTCCATGTAAATGTTCTAGATTGCTGTGAATTGCACTTAGGAAGGAGTGAAACTTGGGAAGAACGAGAGGAGGAGCTGCTTCATTCAAGCCCAAAGCGGATGCAAGGGCTGGATGTGTGATGTGCACCAGAGAATACATCTTAATTCAATTATTCAATTCATTGCAACCATCAAATCCTGCGCCTCTCTGGTGATGACGTGACATATAAAGTGTGGAACCTAACTGGGCAGGCTTGGGTGTTTCATGCTCGGTGCCTAGAAGCACAGGAGCCCTTTGCCCCCATTTAGACCAGGTGTTTAGTCGCTGAGCTTGTATTAGGCACCAGAGTTGATCTCAGCATTATCAGAAGCACGTTAGAAGCCAGCTACTTGAAACAGGGGTTGAGCTCTTGTGAAAATCTGCTCCTGGGTGGCTCTTTCATGCACCAAACCCTATGTGAGGAACCACTCTGTTTAGGACAAAAGCAGCAACGTGCTGCAGCTTGAAGTGTCCCAAGACACTCCCCTGAAGTTCTGTAACTCAAAGCTTAGGTTTTATTAAAGAGGGGAAGATTCAAGGAGCAACACCAATCAAAAGAGAAGGCTAACCAGCTTGAAGACAGCTCTGTCTCGAACATGACGCTCAGCAGCTCTGGAGCACAGCCCCTTCGGCTTCAGGAAGAGGTTAGTGCTCTGAATGCAGAGCTGGGATTTAGGATCTCCCGTGTGCTAACCCCAGCTTTGAGAGCAGCTGTGCCTTTGGCCTCGGACAAGTTGCTTCATATCTCAGCTCTGATTTTGCTGTGGGTGCCGAGGGGATAACAGGGCTCTACCCAGGAAGTTATTGGGAGCATGAATTGGATAACGTTGTGGTGGACGTAGTTGCATGCCAAAGCTAAAGCAGTAGTTGCAACAATGCATCGCCTTTTATTCTTCCCAGTCACTTGAGACAATAGGAGTGTAGCAGTGCAGCTGAAGGGCACCTCAATCTGTGTGTCTGCTCCATGAGATTAGCATGATTTATTTGTAGTGCAGCAGTGCCTAGGAGCACTCAATTGGGAGCTAGGCCCCTGTGGTGCTAGGGGCTATACAAAGGCAGACCTAAAAGGTGGCCCCTGCCCCCCAAAGACTTTAAATTAACCTTTCTTTTTTTTGCTGGTTCGCAAGATTCAGCAAAGAACCCACCTAGTGCTGTTGAAAACAGAAGAACGTAGTTCTGCATTGTGAGGTAACAAATTGGCACTCATTGGAACACAGAAAGGAATTGGTGCTCTCTCTAGACCATTACCTGCCTACAGACAGGACCAAAATATACGATGCTGCAGGAGTTAGAAAAAAACATAATGCACCTAGAAATGTAAGCAAATGTTGCAACCCTGAGAGAAGAGGGATGCTTCTCCCAGCCCTCTGCAAAAGCACTATTAAACTTGGAAGATGAAACCAGCCTGGCCACTTTAATTAGAATGATGATTAAGTCTATTGCAATAACACCTACCAAGATTGGGGCCCCATTGAGCTAAGTGCTGTACAGTACACATGGTCAGAGGCAGCTGCAGTGAGTTTGCCAGTTAGATAGAGAAGGGGCTGGCAGGGGAACAGAAGCACAGGGGGATGAAGGGACTTGACCAGGGTCCTACAGCAGGTCAGTGGCAGAACCAGGCATAGAATGCAGGGATCTGAGTGCCAGTCCCTAGTATCAGAGTGATTATGGGTTTGCTTAAGCACTGGTGGGGTTTATTTGTATAAACCTAAATCCTGAGCCTAATTAACCTAGTATTTGTGACCTTTTCTGAGCTTGATACAAAGGCAACATTCCTCTCTTGCTTTATGCTCACTGCATAAATCACAGAGCTGTTCATTGGCTTTGAAATACTATGACAGTTCTCTTGGCCTGAGCTTTTATTTTTTTTGTCAGATAGGGAGCCAGTGTCCTGCAACACCCAGTGCTGCCAGAGGTTTGCAGTCTTCACTTGCAAACCAAGAGCAATGATCAGGCAAAGGGAGCACTTCCAGCCCGTCTCTTCCTCTTGGAGGTTGTGGGCCCTGCTATGCTGGCTCGAGCAGTGCTTGTGACTTAGCTTTTGGAGAGCTGCAGTGATGGCACTGGGATAGGCTGCTGGGGAGGAGATCGCCAAGTCATCTCAGTGCTGAGAAGCAAGCGAGCCTTCTGCAGCAAGGGAAGGGTAAGGTTGCAGACGGGAAGGAGCGCTGTCAGGTGCAAGGCGCGTAGGACAGGAGCAGATCTAGCTTGGCCGAGTGTTGGTAGCACGGCAATCATCCTCAGCTCTGACATGGCCTAACTGTGTGACCTTGAGCAAATTGCCTGGCCACCCTGTGAGGCTGAAGATGTGATGTGCAGAACAACTGCGTTTAACCCTTTTAGGCTGCAACCCAGCAATGCACTGAGGTGCCTAAATGAAGGGCATGCTTGAGGCCCAGGTGGGCTCTGCTGGGCATCTTCCAGTGCCTTCAGAGCCAGCCACTAGTACTCATTACTCTGCCAACAGGCAGGTGCCACCAGCAGCAAAAGCTGCTTATCTCACCTGCAGTATCCCAGCCACAGCAACAGATGAGGCTGGATGGAGTCAGGCAGGGAACGGCAATGGTTTCTTTTTAATTAGAGATTAGTCCAATTGAAGCCCTGGACATGGGATCGTGTCACCGTCCTGACCTTTCTCCTGTTCCAGATTAAGTCTAACAGGCTGGGTTCTGCCAGCCTCTCCTAGCTTCCCTCTTTGCCTATGTGCAGTGATGCTGTTGTGCTCGTTGCGGCTCATGAGAAGCTCTGCTTGCTGCTGCTGCATGCTCTGCTGCAGCCCATGCCCTGCCTTGCATCTGGGGCATTGCCAGGCGCTGTGCCCTGAAGAGAGTGCAAGGAGAGCGGATTGCAGCTGGGGGCTGGAGCGCTTCCCTCTTCTCTGGAGGCTTGCTAGCAGTCATTGCCTGTTTGTAAGCAGTTGGAGACTCCACCTGGAAAGGCGACAGGCTTGTTCCCCTCTTAAGAGGCCAATTTAGTCCACAAAAGAAGAGACAAATGAGACAAAAATTGCAATGGACAAGCTTACATGAGGCGGCAAAGTGTCAGCGTCGAAGCCGGGGCGCCTGTCCGGCAGCTCCTGCTCCCCGTGGCTGAGACAGGATTGGAGAGAGTCTCCCTGAAATGAACCAGTGCTGCATTTTCGTTGCTCTCGTCTGCTCACAGACCACGGTGGTGCAAAAAGGCATGGGGACAAGGGGAGAAAGGGCTCACTTGGGGGGTAGCAGGCTGCAAAGCAAAGCAGTGGCCCTCCCCCTCACTCCCATGAATGGGCCCCCATTAGGCTGCTTCAGCAGAGGACTCTCAGTCTTTCAACCCTGACTTCACTAAGTCTGATGTGACTCTGCTGAGTGCCTGCCCTGGCTTCCCGTGGGCATCCCAGCACCTCTCAAAGGAACAGGGCAGAGACCTCATCTGCTTCGTGGGCTTTGTCCTGGTTTCTGTGAAGCTGCATTGGTGCCACACAGAAGTGAGAGCAGGGCAGGGCCACTGCTAATCACACAGGCTGCCCTCTCTGCAGCTGGGTTTTCCACTGGAGTCATGTGCATGGGACAGGAAGTTCAACCGTGTCCTTAAATGCTTCTCCCCAGCCAGACTCGGAGCCCTCTGTCAGGGTGTCGATGGCATCAGTGGAAAAGTGTGTTCAGGGAGTGAACACGGCAGGGCCCGACTGGCTTTGCTCCCTGTCCTCACACAGCGGGCATGGCGTGCCCTTCCAGCACTTGCTGGTGAGTGTCTGGGGAGACTCCCCTTGCAGTGGGTTGCTGTCCCCAGTTTCCCCTGTCTGAATGGACCCCATGTCTCTGTGCCATGTGTGCAGATGCTGCAGAGATCACCTGCTGATCCTTAAATGCATATTCCCCCCTGACAGCAAATCCTCTGCTGACAGCAGGGCAGCACCAGGGAGCTGCCTCCTGAATCGTGCCTATTTGCCCAGTATTGTCTTTGCGACCATCCTTGCCTGGAGCTATGCTGCTTAGCTCGGAAAATAATGTTTCCAACAACACGCATCCCTGGAGAAATAATAGGAGATGTTCCAGCGAGGCTTCGATTGTAATTACCCCCAGGGATTATATATTTTTGGGGCATTGTTTAATAACCTATTCCTCCCCCATCTGTCCTCCACCTCCCCACGCAGAAAAAGTGTAAAGAGCCTTGATGTGTTCATCACAAAGGATTGACATGGAGGCATCACAGTGTCAGAACATGCCTGCCTGAAATACCGCAGGGTGGGAGGCAGGAGCATTGTCTGTTGGGTACTGCACGGGGGTGGAGCGGGTGCTAGGACTCCTTGCTGCTATTCCTGGCTCTCCGAGTGACATGGTGTGTGACCTTGGGCAACTGCCAATAGCCAGACTTTCAGAGGAGGCCTCTGTGGTCCTGATCCTGCAAAGCTTTCAGTCTTCACTTTGTGCAGTTGCTCTGCATAAGACCCCAGCGAGGGGAAGAAGCAGTTTTAAATCAGAGGAGATCCTGGTGTTTAGAGAGCTTGGGGGTCCCGTAAGATCCATCTGTCTGGCCTGGTGTGATGGCTCAAAAGAGCCACCCTGCTGCATGCTCTGGCCTTGCCCCTGACATGCCTCTGTGGCCCCAGCTCACCCTCTACCCTAGGGCTTAAAGGGGCCCTGGGAAGGCAGCTGAGGGCTCTCGGCACCAGTGCTTGCACTGGCCAGAGGAGGGGGAAACAGCAGAAAGCCTAAGTAAGGGGGAAGGTGGAAACTCACCCCAGGCAGCCTGGTAGTCAGCATTGCCGCATGCCTGGAGATTCCTGCAGCTTTTACTCATCATGGTAAAGACTGAGGTAGCCCCTTCCAGGAAAGACAGGGTCCAGGGCTTTTAGGTGCCATCTTTTGCCAGTGTTATGTACCGATCCAAGTCATGGGATTAGAGGAGTGGAAGTAATGCCTTGTTCTGGAGGTATCCTTCCTTGACTCAGCAGGAGGAGATGGAAGTGACTCTCCCTTGGTCTTGCCCTCATCTCCATCCTCTTTTAATCCCTAGCCTCTTCACCTTGCTGCTGCTGAGTGGGATGCAGGAAGCCACCTCCCCAGGCCAGCCTTGACCTTGCCTGGAGCTCCCTCTTATGCAGGCCTTTCCTGGCATCAACTTCTGTCTCTCCTTGACCTTGTGGGGGAAAAGCTCCCCAAGATAACCAGTCTCTGAGAGTCCCAGCATCTCTGCTGCTTGCCTGCTGGGCGGGGTATCGATCATTCCTGTTTCCACACCAATTAGAAAGGCTTGCTGGGGAAAAGTCACCGGAGCTGATGCAGCACAAGCAGTATCTGCAGTGATGATTCCCAAGATAAACATCACATTGGCCATCAGTCTTCTTGCTTTAGGGCATGAACACGCTCAGCAGCTGGAGACAGGGAGGGAGCCTGTCGTCACAATGTGGTGCAGCCTCACACAATTAAGCACTTTGTGGGGTGGAGGCAAAGAGACTCAAATCTTCCTCAAAGGCAGCCAAGCATCAGGATACCAGACTCAATGGACAGTCTCTTCCAATGCTCTCTATATCTCCAGGCAATGGATGATGCAAACAGCTGGTTGCTCCATGCTGATGTGCTGGGGATGGAATTCACTGTCATTTATTTGATCAGATGATATGAAGAAATAAATGTAGGCAGCAGGTAGCAAAGGAGGCCTTGTTTTCATCTGGGTTCCAGATATCAGCGGCTAGATTTTCTGAAGTTCTTGCCACCCAAGAGATTGAAATCGAGCCACTTTATTTAGGTGCTTAAAATGTGAGCTGAGATCTTTGGAAGTTCTCGTCTCAACTGGTTAATTTAGTTCTTGCTCTTTTCTGCAGGCTGCCAGAGTGTGGAAGGAGCCTATTTCCCTTAAACGCACCTTACCAGTCAACAGGATGATCTCTGTATTTGCCATCTATATGTGACCTATGTAATATAGGCACATTTCTTGCACAAAATTATATGAGTCACAATTTCTTGGTAGATAAATGCCTACACAAAATGCGTGCTTATGGTGGGCGTCAAGTTTCCTGGTACATACATAGTGAGTTAGTATGGCTGTCACATTGTCACAGCTTCTACAGACACACGCAGCCACATCACGGTCTAATACTGACTTTATGGCTGAAGCCTGAGTAAACCTCCCCCCCTTTGCTATTTGCAAAGCATGTGGGCAATTGGTTTTAGAGCCAGCAAAGCATTTGTGTCTCACATTATGTAGGAATGAGAAGAAAAACTAATTTGCACACAGGGCTGGGATACAGAGCATTACCATGCATTCCGGAGGGTGGCAGAGTAGACAATGTCTGCATCTGGATTAGGTTTGGATCAGGGGTCTTGGGAGCTGGGGTAGGTTTAATTTGGGATGGAAGCTCAGGCCGGTCAGGGCAGAAATCTTAACAGCCAGCCCCAAATGGAAGAAGTCTCCCAAGATTGACTATGTGAGGGTTCATCATGCTGGACTATGCAGGGGGCCAAATTGTCAGCTGGTGCAAATCAATGAGTCTCATTAGCAGGCCATTCACACCTGCAGATATTCTGGTCCCTGAATTGGACTCATGCTACAACCTGCTTTGGGTTTTGGATCTGCTTCAGTATCTAAGCAGTTGAGATGGATTCAGTCTGGGCATTTAAGCTGGAATTCTCCCTGCATTTGGGATGCTGTTCAAATTTAACACTTTTCTGTTTAAAGCATCCCATTTATCTACTCACTGTTCTCAGCACAGCCTTCACAGCCAGGTACAGGTGAAACAAGGCCCCGTTACTTTAAACGGAGCCAGTTTTCATCGAGGTTCTGTTATGCACAAGGCGGAATAAAATACCCGTGTCCCTAGCTGCCCATGCGTGCAACTCGCAGATCACATTGGTTCTGGGAAGTATTTTGGTTGCAGGGCATGAAACACCAGCCCTCACTGTTATTATATCAAATACAGGAGGGAAATCAGGGAGTTCCGTCGCAGTGCTGGGAAAGCGCACTTGAGCCTCACAACTGATTAGCAAGCAGGAAAGTCGGGGAGACCTCAAGGGTGTGCACATGGTGGAGGACATTGCACGTTTCCACTGACAGCTGTATTCTGCTTGGAACGGGAGCAGCCTGAAGACGAGATGTGGAACATGTAACACCTAGGGTTCCTGTCTATTTGGGTCAGAGGGTGAATGGCCCAAGGCTCCCCAGGCCCCCCGCTATGAATAGAAATGGTGTCCTTCTGTCTGGCAGGAAATAAAAATAACCCTCAGCTACGAGCAACTGAATGACAAGGCACAATTGTTGGGTGGCCCAACACCAGTAGCAATGGCAAGACTGGGTAGCCACAGCGAACTGCTGGAAAAGGTCCCCTGTGTGCTGGGACTCCGGCTCAGAGCTGGGAACCGAATGAGCGGCGCCTCTCCAGGGCTTGAGCCAGACACGTGGCCATGCTGCGGCGGAGCAGCCTGCTCCTCCTGCTCATTTTTCAGACACGACACTTTTCAAAGATGTGCTGAGAAAGGGCCCAGAGAAATTTTTTCCCCTAATAATTGTTTTACTAATTAAAGATGTCAAGAAAAATTACTCCTGCTGCTCTTTTCTTGGGGGATTGCCAGCACCCGTGGCAGCAGCAGCAGTAGTGGAGGGGAACAGTGATTCCTGGCAAGTTTTCCTTGCTGTGGTACAGTCCCCAAGAGGCAAGGCCGTGGCAGCCCTTGGAGATGGGGAGGGTGCAGGGAGGTAGAGCTGGGATGAAGAGAACCTGGGACCTCCCCCACTGCCATCAGCATTTGCACTCTAAGGCCACATCCAGATGAGCGTGGATGTTTGGTTCCCCCGACACCTTGTGCTACTGCTTGTTGTCCCCGGGGAGCACCCATGCCGTGCACCCTGTGGTGCGCAGCGGGTTACCCCGAGTGCAGTGGGGTAGGGGAGGCTGGGGCCACCAACTGTGCTGTATGCTGGCCCCAGCAGCCTTACCTGGGGTCCTGGGGGCCAGGGAATCTGCAGCTCCTGCGGCAGGAGTATGGCTCCAGCTGGTCAGGCTCTGGTTTGCAGCAGGATGTGCTGCCTCCATGTGAGCCATCCTGCCTTTTTTCTGCATGGGTTTTGTGAACCCAGGATTTTCTGGGGTCAAACCCCACCCTCAAACCCTGCTCTGCAAGGTAGCAGTGTGGGAAATGCCTGAATGTGTGCTTTATGGTGCTGCAGATGAGTCTGCAGTACCACATACTGCACAACCGCACTCATCTGGACATGGCCTAAGGCTCATAGGAGCTGAGAGGAGGAAAGGCCTTCATTTCCATCATCCATGCCCATGAATTGGTGAATACTGAGGTGCTCCACTGTACCCCGCCTGTTGCAAGCACAACTTTTGCATCCATGTACCATAGGCTCTATACAGAAAAGCTTATAAAGAGTCTGTCAGCTCCTGCTGGGAAAAGCCTGTGCTTTTGGAGCAAGAGAGCCTTGTTCTTTCTGGGAGCTTCCAAGCACCCATGGCATGAGATGCAGTGGCAACTAGGAGCCACTCAGTGCCTGCTTATTCATCTCTCTGCGTTTGCCCTTTTGCTGTGGTTTTCCCTCTGGGAGCTCACAGCACTTGACAACCCCTGTTTCATTCAGTTATCTGATTGATAAGCTGGGGATCAAGTAGAAGGAGTGACTTGCTTGAGGTCCCAGAATCAATGTATGGCAGAATCGGAGTCAACTCCTAGCCCCCCCTCAGCACTGACCACTGGACCATAAGACCTCCCAAGCTCTTAAGAAGCAACATACCCAGTCAAGGGGTGGAAGGCGATGGTTCCCCAGTTCATGTTTCACTATGGGAGGCATTTCTGACCTAGTCCCTGCAGGACAGAGGCATGTGGGAATAAAACCCAGAATCCCATTCAGCCTCTGGCAGCAAAATCCTGTCCAAGGAGCTCCATAGACTCATAGAAAATGAGGGTTGGAAGGGACCTTGGGAGGTCACATCTTGTCCAACCCCCTGCTCAAAGCAGGACCAGCCCCATTTAGATTATCTCCATTTTAGAGCCTGATCCTAAACCTACCCCTGGCTTTGGATCAGGCCCTACACATCAGAAAACAATGAGCTTGAGACCTCTGCTCATCAGAGGATGGGTATGGTTAGGGAACATGGCAGAGCCCAGAAAACCCAGCAAATGTTTGTGTGAGGAATTGGTGTTGAGGCAGAAACATAGGCCTCAGAAGCTGAAGGTCTTCATTTTCTCTGAAGTCTGCCACCCTTCTTCTCTTTGACATCTCAGTTAAGAGTTGTAATGATATCATGGTGCTAGCCTAACACCCTTTCCTCCCAACCCCCTGCAAACACAGGGCAAGGAAGCTGCTCCGGCAGGGTCAATGTCATTGATGGACTCCTGCTCACGGGCTTGACACTTCCGAGCCCTGCAGCTGCCCAAGGAGGAAGGCAGTTTTCCCAGTCCCCATCCAGCCCCTTTTGCGTAGTGGGTGAGCAAGTAAATCAGAGGGCAAATGCATCATGCCGCCTTTCTTGGGCAAGCATGGTGGGTGTTTCTATTGCACCTTGATGCCTCCCAGGCATTCATTGAAGGCAAGGAGAATGGGCACTTGGAGGCTGTGAAATGCATTGTCAGACAAGTGACTGTAAAAATACATATTCATTCTCTTGCGGTAATGACTACCCTACTTTGCAAAGCGCTGCTGGTTTCTGACCTATGAGCTGGGCAAATGGTGCCTTCCATTATTTTAGCAATGAGTCGGTAAATGAATGCTCTTGCTCTCACACTTTTGCTCCACGTGTTGCAGGGACTTTTCATGTGAAGTGGCAGGGGGCACACATGTTCTGTCTCGTGCAAGGGTTTCAAAGCTCTTGGCAAACACAGCGCTGGTTCTGAGCCCAGGCGGGAGAGGCAAGGATAGAGCCCTGGATAAATGAGTGAGCCTCTAGCATTTGAACTGAAAGACCCAGCTCTGTTCATTCAAAAGTAATACAGACTGAGTCATGAGCCACTCACTCTCTGTAGGCTTCTGCAAACCTAGCACACACAGGTATAAGGTAATTCAACAGTTCTCAGCCAAGGTGACTCAGCTCCCTGGGGTACCACAAGATCCTTTTAAAGGTGCCACAGGGTCCCACACAATATTAGCCCTGGTAGGTGTGCAGACACAGACAAGCGATTCCCAAGATAAACCCAGGGATTTCAAATAAGGATCCATAATGTCAAAAAGCAGTCTGACCTGTGGTAGTTTTTCAAAGCTCTTTTTGCACCCGAAGAATTGGTCTACTAGGTATTTTTTCATAGACAAAAACCAAGAGAAAACGAAGACCTGGAATTTTCTGATAAGAGGAGCCCTGAGTCTAATGAGGGGGTATTGAGTCTCAACAGGTTGAGAGCCATGGAGCTAATGAATCCCCATGGCAAAGTAGAGCAGTAACATCGTTAAAACTCGTGGAAAAATGCCAGGTATTTTTAGTGGGATATTTCTAAAAGAAACAAATTGTAGTTTGTTTTACACTATTTCTCATTACAAAAAAAGAAAAAAGCCCTGAAAGCAAAAATTGACAGAGGTTGGAAAACTGCTTTGGGGGAAATCTTAACAAAAAAAGAAAAAGGAAACCTGAATGTATTTCTCAAACGTGTGTGTGTGTAGGGGGAATTGAAGCAACACCTGAATTTTTTTTTTTTTTTTACCAAGTTTTATTTATTTTTTGGTCCCAAAAACCTTGAAAGTTTTAAACAAAATGAACATTTGCTGCCAACTCTTAGATGGGCTGAAATGTCATTTGTAAAAATTGGTTTAATAAGAAGAATATATTCAGCCAGATTTAATTGTCAGTGCCGTTTTACAGCTGGAAAAACTGAGAGGAAGGAGGCAGGTGGGTTGAATAGTGGGGAAAGATGGTCTGATGGTGAAGACAGTAGCCTCAAAATTAGACAAGGGGCGTTTCGAGCTTTGCTGTGCTACAGCTGTCTTGTGGGATGTCCGGCAAGTCACTTATTTTCTCTGTGCCACCCTGTACAAAATGGAGATGAGAGCCCTTCCTTCTTCCCTTCACAGGGACACTTTGTGATGTGTCCCATCTTCAAACAGGGACCTGGCCAGGGGCAGAGCCCCTGGATCCTGCTGGGGTGCAGCCCCCCGGTGAACCCCCAGAAAGGAGCTTGCTTCCCAGCCCGCCTGGTCAACTAAGCCAGGCCCTGGCTGCTCTCCAAGGTGCTTCATTCCCTTGTGCCGGGTGGAAGGAGCCTGCACAGTTTTTGCTTGGAGCAGTTTAATTTCCTCGGCAGGGTTGAAAGCCAATCCACCTGGGATTGTGTGCAATTAATTTCCCCAATCTGCAGAACGATCAGCTTCTGAGGGAAACAATTAGCCGGTCACAAATTGTAATTGTCATCTCACTTCTGATTTTAATTTGGACTAATGACGGCTAAGTGATTCCATCGCATTCCCCCCCCCCGGACCCCCTGTGACTGGCTCCCCCCGCAGTCCTCACCTGCCGCAGTGATGCCATCAGCAGAATTTAACAGTGGGAGACGCGTGCCTTGATGCTTTCCTCCCCGAGGGACAGAATATGCAGGGCCAGGCCAGTGGAAATCATTAATCCCCATTGTAGGCTGCTTGTTTTCAGATATCATTGCCAATAAAAGTTTTATTTAAGGGAATTGACTGCCTGTGTCCATGTGTTCTGGTTTGTCACAGTTTGTTAGCTCTCCCCACTCGCCCTTTCAATCGGAGAAGAGTCATTTAATCTTCATCCAAAATAATAACCTGACGGGGTTTTTTCTCTCTCTCTCTCTCTCTCTCTTCCAACTTCAGCTCACTCCAGCTTACCCATCTCTGTCTGGGGTTTTGTCCCCCTTTTTCTCCCTTTCCTCTTTGTTTCCATCCACATCACCGTTTAGATCCAGCCATGTTTTCTAATGACTTCATGGTCTCACCCTAAATTGCCTTTCACTTTAGTGCTTAATTTAGATTGAAGAGGGCTGTTCCCGGACATTGAATACCAAATGACTCTCCGATGTAAAGTCGCTTGGGAGATGAGCTACGTCTGTATAAGAAGGGATGGGCAGAGGCAGCAAATTGCTCAGACTGTTTTTGAGGTCTCAGGAACTTTCCAGCTGGTAACCTGAACTGGGCTGCCAAGGCTGTCTCATGTTGTCCCTGCAGAAAGCATTGCCTCAGCCTCTCCTGCCATGCAGAGATTCAAGCCAGTGCAGGATACTTCCAGATTGGAAAGAAGATGCTCTGCAAACATCTGTACTGATGTAACTGCCTGGAGGCAGAGGCGATTCACCCCCCACAAAGTGCTCTGCAGATTCACCAAAGTGATACAAACCCCAGGAGCAGGGAGATTTGTCTCTACCGCTGAAATGCAACCACTTCTAGGTGTGAAATGCAAAAACTGTTGAATAATGCACAGTGCAGGAGGCCATGGGATCCAGATGCAATCTCCTAAATTAGAATGGGGCCAGGGCACTGGAGTCGCACCCTGCTTCTCCTCAAGAGAAAAGCAGCCCTTGTTGACCCCACATCAACAAGATCCCGGTGTCCAGAGCTTATCCGGGTAATAAGCACCACACCGGTGCCTTGGCTCGCTATTGCCTTGTGGAGGGCAACTGCAGCCACGAGCAGAGACTGGGCTTTTAAAAACAGCAGCTGGTGAAGCTAAGTTAGAAGAGGGAAAAACAGGAGCATATTAGTGTGATGAAGATGAAATGACAACTGCATAATAAGATCTCTTAGGGAGAAGTGCCATCTCCACTTTGTTTTTTGCAACAAACTTGTGATGAAGATGAAATATCTTTCAGGATCACTTAAAATAGCCCACATCATTTTCTGCTCATCAAATTTCCCGAGCAGGATGGGAGATAGTCGGTGTCATTATTGTGTGACTGAAACTCCATGCATTACCCGCCACTTTGCTGTCTTGTGATGCTCCCTTGCTAGCCCAGACGAACTTTTTATTTCACTGTTACCAGATTAATCTGGGATGCTGCTTTTCCCCTACTGACCATTAAGGAGTCGAAAGTGACTGTTCCACAGCTGTGCCCCATCACCTGTTTCCCCGGTCCCTGACCTAAATGACTGCAAATGAGCAATATAGACACCTTGGGCTCCATTACTGCTGATTTGGTGAATGTTTCTCATACTTCAGGTCAAAGCCCATCTTGTTCAAAGCTAGAACTAATCGATATCATTCCTGGAAAGCCTGGACCTTTTAAATATGGATCCAGTCAATTCAGTTTGGTCTTTTCTCTTAAAGGGGGGGGTGAAGATTTGATTGCCCCTCTACCACCAAAATCCTTCCCTTATATATGGCATCCAGGCTGCCCCTTCTTTTCCTCTTCTGACCCAGCAGCATCGATAGATAGTGATCACTGCCACTCCTCAATGCTACTGCCCAGTTCACAAGCTCCTGTTCAACTGTCTTGACTTATTACTCTGTAGCTATATCAATAGACTTGCAGTTGCATGGGTCTGGAGTAGGTGACTTCACGAGGTCCCTTCCAGCCCTGCTTTCCTATGACCCTATGAATCAGGGAATCTACTGGGTCCAGATATACTGACACAAGGGGCAAGTATGGCCACATCATAGAGATGCTAGTCTGAAACCTGAGAGATGCAGGTTTACTCCCTTGCACTATCACTGAAGTTCTTGAGCAAGGTGGTCTGTCCCCCTCTGTGGGGTCGCTGAAGGAGTGTGCTCGGAGTGCTTTCCCTGCGGTTACTTGTAATCTGCAGTTCCTTGGCCCTCATGATGGACACAGCGGAAATGAGTCCCTGGGGTTCTCAGCCATAGGCCTGACTCCCTCCTGTCAATAGTACTATGCTTGTAATTCTGTTGCCACTTCAGTGGCATCACTCCTGATTTATACCAGTGGGCGTGCAAGCAAAATCAGGCCCCCAGTTTCTTTTATCACCATTGTGGCCTATGGTGCAGGGAGGGGAGCCACACTCCAACTGGAGAGCCAGCTCTCCCCCTGGCTTGGAAGCACTGGGTTTCAGGCACTGCTCCAGTCTCATGCCATAGGAGGATGATTTACCTATGGGGTCACCAGCACCATCCGGAGACAATGGGCAAAGATAGGCGCACACGCTAGTGGGCCTGGATTGGCCCCACAACAGGTGCTTGCATCCCATGCTTGCTCTCTGTCAGGGGTGTCAGCACGTTTACTCTAAATTGACCAAATCAGAGCTGCATTGTTTCCCCCAGTGCAGCCGTCGCCTCCGCCATGGGTGTCACTGGCAACGGGCTCCTTCCTTAGCGCTCTGCCTGCCATTTGGATAATGATCATCCACTCCCAGAGTTGTGACTCAGAGTTGTGTGGGATTTGGAGTCTCCAGCTGGCCGTTGTTGCAATCACATAATCATGGTGCCTCATCAGGGCCCACCCCTGGGCTCTGTGATCACTTGCCCAGATGCTAAACTCCTTGGTTGTGTGGTGACACTGCTGCTGCAGGAGTGTGTTTTGGGGGTGGCAGGCTCAGGAGTGGCATCTAGGGCCATATCCAGTCACTAATCTAAGGTCACAGGGGGCAAGTCCCAAACCTGTTGAAGTCTCATTGACTTCAGTGGGCTTTGGAATAAGCCCAAGGTCCTTCCATCCACTTTTGAGGAAGACACATTGGAGTGGATTGACTAAGAGGGACCTGGAAAATAATGAAGAGCATTTGTGGCTTAAAACCTCCTTGTATGTTATTTCACTGCACACATTTGATGTCAAAGAATCATAGAAAATGAGGGTGGAAGGGCTCTCAGGAGGTCACATCTAGTCCAACCCCCTGCTCAAAGCAGGACCAGCCCCAGCCCCAGCCCCAGCTACATCATCCCAGCCAAGGCTTTGTCTACCCAGGTGTTCAAAACCTCCAAGGATGGAGACTCCACAAAGTCTTAGGATACCCTGTTCCAGTGTTTCACTATTTTCCTCATGAGTAAGTTTTTCCTAATATCTCACCTCAACTTCCCTGTACCCTGTAGCCCCACCACTGTCGTTTCTGAGCTCCTCACATGCACTAATGCATTTGTCACTCTCATGTCCCTGTGAGAAAAGGAAGGGCCATAACCCCAGAAGGGGTTGCTGCATTTAATGAGAGTAGCGGTGAGCTCCATAGAGTTCAATTATTGCAGTTGGGTCAGAAGAGGAAAGGACTTGTGTGCTGTCTGGAAGTGGGGTTGCCAGCCTAGATGTGGAGTGGCAGCAGAAAAAGATTGGGTGTCTAATGCTCAGATTTTAAAAGCTCTTTGGAAGTCTTTGGACTGTTACTGACTGTTTATCCTGTACAATAGGGCCCCCAACTTGATTGCAGCCTGTGGGAACTAGCTATAAAGAAATAATAGTCATTTTGCTCTGCTGCAGGCATCCCTTTATGGAGGATGGACATTAGCTTCAGAGTCAAGGACTGGTTTAAGGCATTGTAGAAAGGTGCCAGCCCTGAGAAGGGCATGAATGGGCTTAACTCTGACTTCAGTAGAGCCATTTTAATCTACGCAACACCCAGCCCCAGATCCATCTGCTCCATGCCGCAGTTTTGAACTCTTTTTGGTCTTCTCCCCATGGTTTGCATTAATGTGTTGGAGGCGGCGGCACAAAGCGGGGCTTTAGAAAGGGAAATCTGATATTTTATTATGCTCTATGAAGAAGAATAACTTAGCATGTCATTTCCACGGTGGATTTTTGTCCAGAATATGGCTCTTTGAATTTCCATTCTTTATCTTCTCTCATGCTTTTTTTGTTAAATTACTTTTCGAAGGGGGTGTGCATGTGTGGGGGGGAGGTTATAGCTTTTCATATCCATAATGACACATCTAAAAGCTCCTCTAAAGACAGTGACTTTCCCTTTTGTTTCTCACATGAATGGGTGAATATCTCTTCACTGCTCATTCAGCCCCAAAGTGATTTTCAATGTTTTAGAAAATAATATTTTGTCAAGATCCACTTAGAGGTCTAGTTTCAGGCGTGTTTTTTTCCCCCTGTGTATTTACCTGGCCATATAGACACAGGCAAACTGAGGGTTGCGGGGGAAGCCAGAGGGAATCTTTTTTTAAGGATTGGAATAATATTAGGGACATAACATTTGCATGCTGTGCTTGCCTCTCACAGGTTGATATTCTGCCTCATTAGCAGGGATCCTGGTTTCCTCTGATCAAAAATATCCCACAATTTCTGATTTAAAAAAGTAACCCACAATCCACATTTTCCCATAATTAAAGTGAAACACCATTAATATATATATATATAATGTGTGTGTGTGTGTGTGTGTGTGTGTGTGTGTATGTATGTATACACACACATATATACATACACTATATATAGTGTGTGTATGTATGTATACACACACATATATACATACATACACACTATATATAGTGTGTGTGTGTGTGTATGTGTGTGTGTATGTGTGTATATATGTGTGTGTGTGTGTAGCATATGTGTGTATATATGTGTGTGTGTAGCATATGTGTGTATATATGTTGTGTGTGTGTGTGTGTATAGACACACACACATACTATATATGTGTGTGTATAGTGGTGTTTCATTTTAATCTCAGGAAAATGCGGATTTTGGGTTACTTCTTTAAATTGGAAAATTTGGGATTTTTTTTATCGGATAAAAACAGGAACCCTGCTCATTAGAATCATAAAAATAGCACAAGAAGGGACCTCATGAGGTTTTCTAATCCAGCCCCCTGCTCAAGACAGGATCATCCCCATCCAGACCGGGCCAGACAAATGTATTATGGTCATGCCTGAGGACCCACCCAGTGAACCAGCTGATGTCCAAACAAAAGTAGCCCACAGCCTGAGGACTAAAAAATGTACAGTCTAGACAGCAGAGTCCCATCCCTGTAGTCTGCCATTTTGCACACAGTAATTAGGCTGGCACACCCCCTAGTATGCTTGGAGCCAGGCAGGTACATTTCTGTTTGCACTCGAGATATAACTGTGCTTTAACCATGTATTTGAAACACAGCAATGCCTTGGGCCCAGGCTTCAGCGTATTTGGGGACAGCAGCTAACACATCCCATCACCGCTACAAAATGGAACCGTGTTGTGACCTAGTCCCTTGACAGAGGTGAAACTACAGTATAGACAGGGACTATAGGCTGTGGTCCTACTGAAGCAGAAAGCTTGAGCCTGGTGGTATGAAGAAGCTAGGCAACGTATACACCAGGCAAAACCATATTCAGTTCACTCTCCCTTTTACCATCTGCTCTCTGCCACTGTGAGATGCAGGATAGCGGGCAAGATGGACCGATGGTCTGACCCCATAAAGGGCAGCTCTTACGTTCTTACAACACTCTGCTGAGAGACCCACCTTTAATGCTCACAGTTTGCAGGGCCTGGGTGGAAGTCGATTCCACTAAGCATCTCCTTGCCATGCTGTGTTGGGTGGGGAGCGTAATATATCCCTCCCTTCCTCCCTTTCTCAGCCTGGCCCTGCCCCCTGCATTCTGGAAAGAGCCTTGGTGACAGGCCCATCAATGATGAATTGATGGGTAGAGACAAGATCTTGGCTGGTCTCCATAGAAACATGGACTTAGCTCCCTGAAGAGAAACGATGTGAAAATAAGAGATTTCTTTGTATGAATGAATCATTTTGAAGCAGTAAATCACACTGTCTGTGAGGGTTCATTTATGCTGAGTGCTTTCAGGAAATAGCACGCTGGAAACCACCGCGTAGACACGGGACTTTCCTTCAGATTCACTGTGGGCAGGTCTTATCTCAACAGAGACCCTTCAAAGATAGGCACTTCGAGAAAGGAGGCAAAATGTTACCTAGCGCATGGCCAGAAAGGATGGCATCCAGGCTCTCAAACTCCACTGGTGCCAGATGGGGTCTACGTTTTTTCTTCAAAGCAAGAAAGAGAGAGCAGAGGAAGGAAAAGGAGAGAAATCCCAGCCTACAGCTTGGTCAGAAAGACTAACAACTTAAGAGTCTAATCCTGTGGCTCAAGGATCAGATGCTTAAGTCACCTCAAGACCCATCAATGAACCATGTTAGAGATCATCCTCAAATTGAGGGATTGCCACTGATGAAGTCCTTTTCTACACTGTGGTTTCCAGTCCTAGAAATAGCTGCCAGTTTAGCTTAGTGCACTCCTCAGGGACCAGTGATTAATTCACCAGTCGTGGTGGCTTTGTTCGTCTTAGGAGAGGACACTTGTCTTCACCCCTTGGAAACTCCTCTGTAGCAGGGGGTGCCTTCAGCCAAGAGCGCACGTGGAATATAGGGGCCCCGTGATCAGAGTGCATCCAACAGGGAGCAGTGCACTGGGAATGGATCAAATGGAAAAGGCAATATGATGTGAAAAAGCATCCGTGCATGCGCGCGTGCTCTGCCTTTCTCTATCAGTGCTTGGCTTTTGCCCTCTTTTTGCTGCTGGCTTCAACCCAGAGGCTAATGCATCATTGTCTACAGCCCGTGTCTGCTATGTAGCTTGCAGTTGCGTGCAGGGAGCACATAGGGGCTTTACAGATTGGTAACCAAGTGTTAGATTTCAGTTCCCGAGAATCCCAGATGCTCAAAAGGGAGCTCTGCCTAAAATGTACTGTGTGCCTGGCTGCTGCATACCTGCAAGCCGTGGTGGGTCTAGCTTAGCACAAATGAAGGAGTCAATTAGGAAACAGATGCAGTGACACACATCCATGCGGTCGAGGGCTGTATGTACAAACAGCTACTGCCTGATAAATTATAGATTAGCTGTGTCATTCCTGAACGCACCCTTTCTACAACATGGCATCCCAGCTCAGTAGCTCAGTCCAGCTCCCTGAAATAAGGACCCAGGGTAGAGCTTGATTTGAGCAGTAAGAAAGCCTCAATTTGGCAAAAAAGAAAAAAAAAATAAGATTAACTTTCCGGGTGGCTATATTACACCCAGGCTACAGGGAGAAACCAGGACAAATCGTCTCAAAAGTTATCCCAAGCTTTGTCCAATCTCTCACGCTGGACAACGTCGTGAGCCCTGGCTGTCTCATTGAATCTCTGGCATTCCTGTGTTTGGGGGGGAGGCAGGGATACCATGAGATTCGGCCCGGGGTGAGTTTCTCCCTAATTGAACTGGTGATAGCAGCTCTCTGGCTCCAGGCCTCAAATGGTTAATCCTCAGATAGTAGAATAAACAGTGTTTACTGGCATTTGGACTAGCTGGGTAATGGGCCTGCTTAAATCAGTGAGAGCTCCAGCAAGTCAGAGAGGGCAGAACAATTAGCAGCCAGAGCGCTGCCTTCCAGTTCATGGAGTGTCAGCTTTTGGAGGGGACCCATCCCAGGTGGCTCACTTAAGCATGCCTCTCCCTGAGGGCGCGCTCATTAGTCACCTCCAGGAGGCACTTGGCAAAGCCAAGAGGAGCTGGAGAGGCCACTAGGCCAGGAAGCTCTCTGTGGGTTTGGCTTGTGCTCCTCGCGCAGCTGGGCGAGGGGAGGACGGTGTCAGTAAAGGCCGTGCCGGGGGGCAGAGAAGGAGAGAGGCTGGAGAGGAGCCAGAGCACTATAGATGGGCACCCGCCAGCCCTGGGGCTCTGTGGCATCCGTTCAACCCGCTGCAGCTGGCTGCAAGGTCCTGGCTCGTGAGACCTTCTCCCTGCAAGCTCAGGGCTACCTCAGCCGCAGGGTTTGGGCTCTGGTTTATGCTGCTAATGGCATCCGCACTGGGGGAGGGAAGGGCTTCGCTCCACTGTTTCCCCGTTTTGGCCACAGAGCAGACACCCAGGGCCAGGCTCTGCCATCGTTCCGTCATACTAATTAGCCCCTTGCTCAGCGAGCTGTCCCATCCACTTCAAGGAGGCCTTCCAGGCAGCGAGGCATGTCAGCCTGAATGAGTCTATCAGCATCTGGCCAGGAGGCATCTGTTGCCTTTGCCTCATACGCAGTTTCTGGGATCTGCTTTGCCTGATCTTTTTACGGGATCAGTTATCTCTTCCCTGCCAGCTGCTGCCTGGGACTCTTGCTAATCGTGTCCACAATGTGCAGGGCTGAGAGGCTCCCCCAGCAGAAGAGCTGTCATTTTGTCCCACTAAAGGCACTCCCAGCCCCAGAGAGCAAAGTGGGATTTTGCTACTTGAAATCAGGCAGTGTCCTAGAGTTCTGAGATGAAATCCTGACTTCCACATACCTGTCCCCTCTCAGAGTGATGCATTAGGACGATATTTTTCAATTGAAAAAATTCATTTGGAGATGCATCACTGCAGCGGAAATCACGGGAAAAGATGCACTGAGCCATGATGACGCTTGACCCTTCCAGCCGGGGGTCATCAGTGTTTTTGCAAGTGCTAACGGACCTCTCTTGATGGCATCCCCTTTGCCAGGCCATTCCTATAGCTGGTGATGCACCAGCTCAGTGTCAGGGTTGGCAAGGACCCCTAAAAGCCCTTGATCCCGGACCATTTCTCTAACTGAAACATAATTCCCCACATTCAAAACTCAGTGCCTACAACCCTTATTATGCCCTAGGACCTGCTCCTGAACCTGAATATTGCCTCTGTGCCTGTGTGGACATCTGTGCCTCTGCACTGACTCGGGGTGATGGGCTCCCAGAGCCCACTGAAGGCTCAGAGCTTTGGGAGAAGTCTCCTGCTTGTGTGTTCGCCCCAGATTTAGGCCACCTAAACTGTATTGCAGGCTGTGTCTCAGTGGGAGGGCTTGGGGAAAGCATGGCCCGTTGCTGTTTTAGCTGTGGTGCTTCAAGGCAGCAAGGGCTGCTTGCTGTATGCTTAGTGGGGCCTGCCGGTGCTGTTGTAAAGTCCATACACAGTCATGGTGATTGCCATCAGCACCACATAACAGCCAGTCATGCCTGTCCTGGTAAGAGAAAGGACTCGACTTCAGCTGCATCTTAACATAGTCTCTGTGTGCATGCATCTCCCTTCCCAGCCCTCGGCCAGGGGTGTACCAAATCACCTTGTTGTCAAGCCAGGAACTCTTTAACTAGGTGAGACAAAGGTGACAGATGTTTTCCATTTACATTCCAGTTCCTATCTGGGCATTTTTTTATTATTATTATTTTATTTTGGAGCCCCTTTGAGTGACATCTCTATCAAAACAGCTCATTTGGAAATGTCAGGTCCATTCTTGATAAGTCATCAGTCATCGTGATTGGTGCTGACAGCTGCCCTGTAACAGTGCAGTGGTATCTAATATACTGTGCTGCCGCCTTTTGTAATATCACGTTATTTTATTTATTCAGCATGGCATGAAATCCCTCCTGCAGGAACAGGGAGGATAAGCATTAACCCTTGCTGTGTCCTTTTCATTTCCTCCTCCTTTGGACGGTCTCTTTTAGGAAAGCATCACTATTTAGGACAGGACTCCCCCACCTGCTTAATTTCAAACACCCATTTGAAGCCCATGGGATTTAGGCACTTGCTTAAAATTAAGCACCTGCTTGAAGTCAAATTCCTGAATCAGGGCCACTTCTTTATTCATTT
Organism: Gavialis gangeticus; assembly: GCF_001723915.1. Classification (NCBI taxonomy): domain Eukaryota; kingdom Metazoa; phylum Chordata; order Crocodylia; family Gavialidae; genus Gavialis; species Gavialis gangeticus. Next base: position 7,021,042 of record NW_017729019.1, on the reverse strand, counting down.
CCTCTCATCTCCCTTCTGCTCCTCCCTGCTTTCTATTATCTTTTCCTCTGTTTGCTTCACTGGTTCTCATTGTTTCTGTTTCTCTGTCACACTGTTTTTCCGGCTTCCTTCTTGTCTCATAGGGGGCATTCATAAGCCGTGTTATTGCTGGCAGGTGGACAGATTTTGCTGTTGGATGGAAACTGCTCTATGAAAACAATATCCAATCTTCCCCTTTGTCCTACAGTGCATTTGGGAAGCATCACTCACACTGAGCAAACTCAGGGCTCTGGTCTTATTAAGTGGATTGGAGGAAAAGCATTATGGATTTAGCCAAGGCGGGGAGAGAGAATCTTCTCTGAGGCCCTAGTTCAACAGGATGTTCTAATCTAACCACACACCAAAAATATTAAATACATATTTATTTTGAATATTTTGAAAGCCCCCAGAACAATCCTTTCCAGCTTCAAATAGATAAAAAAAAGAAAAGTTTGTCTCTAACCAATAATAGCAACAACAATTTATGATAATAAATAATATAATGTTACCACTTCATTCATAATACCAGGCTCCAGTTTGGGGAAATGAACAGGTTTTCCATCTTGGCAAAGCAAGGTTCTGGCTGCAAAAGCTCTTGGAAGGCAGCAGAGTTTGGAGGATTTCCATGGCCTTAAGAAAAACTACCTGAACTGAGCAAGCATTTTTAAGTGCAGTGTGGGGTGAATCCCACTCCCCCAATTTGGTTCTGTTTTTCAAGCTGTTGCTCTGCAGTTCTACTGATTTAAAAATATATATATTTTGAAATGTTGGGTTGATTCAGAAAACTTGAGGTACAGCATGGAAACACTGGAGGCTCAAGGTGTTTAGTTGTGACTATTCAGCACAGCCATAGACTGATTGGTTAATCTTAGAAAGTAGTGATTTTCAACCAGGGTGCCATAGCAATGTTAGCACTGCCAGGTGTGTAATCATGATAAACCCAGAGATTTCAAACAGGAATTCAGTGTTAAAACCATTTTGACCTGATGTGGTCTCTTCTCTCAGAGCGTTTTGCAAGAGAAGACTCAACCCAGTAATTTTCTGTACTCAAAGATGAGTGAAAATTAAGAAGTGGCATTTTCCAGGGGGCAGTTTTGAGTCTAAAAAGTCCTGTTATAAAGTGTATCAGTGACCAAAGTAGAGGGGCCTGAGTCAGATGCAGCTTCAAACTTTGCCTGAGTCTGGAAACATTTGAATCTAGAAATTTTGGTTCTGGCCTCATCGCCTTTGAGACCAAGCACCTTTCTGAAACGTGTGGTCATTCTTGTGGTCATGAAGTTAAAAGGAGGATGAGCAGAGTTCATCTCTCACACTCTTTTTGGTAATCGCAGGCTGGCCTCAGAATACAATTATCCTGCCTTTAACTTCACTGCACATTTGTCTTGATGTATTACAGAGAGGGCTTTGTCCTAGTTGGGTTTTTCTGTCTGTCAAGCTCTTCTTCCATGCATCAGGAATTAGGCAGGATGCCAGATTTCAAGGTGTCCCCATGCTAGATTTCACCCACGTGGTGTCAGGAGTCCTGTTCTCCTGGACATACATGACAGACCTGACCCTTTGCTCCTTTGCACTCAGTATAAAATCCTGCTGTGTAGATCTTGGATCGTGGTGATGCTTATGTGGCCCGGATGAAAGTAACACTGGGAATGTCTATACATTAATTAATGCACCGTAGCTACTGCACATTTAGTTTAGTACTTGTTTCAAAATGCACTAACTAAATGCGCAATAACTAGAGTTACTGCACAGCAGTGGCAGCACACTCTTTTTGGTGATGCTTACTGAGCATTAGCCTAATAACCCTGCTCAGCAGGTGACTAGCACAGTTTTTAACCACCACGCTACTTTGCAGTGTTATTAGGCTAATGCGCAGTAAGCGTCTCATGTGGACGCGCCCACTGTGAGATCCGGAGAGTTCAAGTGGAACCACACAAAGGTGGCTTATTTGGAAGTGCTGCTTGCTCTAAAATGGCTTCTTTGCCCATGAAGCGCACCGTGATGGCTGAGAACACCGGCTTGGCACACAGTCAGTGCAAAAGTCTTTTCCTACCGTGCGGGGAGAGCTGCAGGTCAGCCACGACCCTCACACTCTGCCCTTGGGGGGACCTGCTGCTCCCGCTCTGCCTTTCCAAGGCTGCAAAAGAGAAATAAAATGTGTAAATGGAGCTGCTGGAAGGGAGAGCTCTGCAGGCACCATGCCAGCTTCATAATTAGAAGCTGGGCCCCCAGGGGATGGCTGGGGAAGTTGATGGGGCCTTTTCATCGTGGGCTCGGCTGGGTCTGAAATACCAATCCTGGCATGCTCGCATGTTGCTGCGTTGGCAGGCGGGAGGCCGAGGCCCCAGCCTTGGGCTGCGCTTTGAATGATGAGCAGAACCTGGGCGCTCAGCCCCTGCCTGGCTGCGGGGCAGGTGCCCCCACGAGGGCACAGCAACGAAACCTCGCCCCCTTCCTCTGCTCCGTGTATTGTGAATGCCTGTCCCACCTGCCTCCTGGTCTCATTGGTTTGAGCAGAGCGATTTGCTCTGTCACAGAGACGACACGAGGTGATGAATCTCATTCGGGTTGTAGCTGCGTCTGTCAGCCCTGATGGTGACAGACAACACACTTCATACCCAAAGCGGCCAACCACTCTCCCAGTTCAGCTGAACCTTGGCCTACGTAGCCATTTCTTGATGATTCAAAATCTGTTGAGAAGCTGGCAGCTCTGGGGCTGATGGATCATTCCCTTTTCACCCCCTCTCAAATGCATGTGGGAAAACTATCATTCCTCAGCTTTCTGCCCATCATCGCATCCCTTCGCTCTTCACCCTCGGAGCTTCGGTGAAAGGTCAGAGGGGAACTGTTTGTATTATTGAACTGTATAGTCCCAACCATTGATTTCCTAAGAAGCACTCTACCTTTCCAATAATGCACATGGTGTCTCTCCATTTCAGTCATGGCTGCGATTGCCTTGTGATGCAGACATACCCAAGCTATGTTAAGCTAGCCAGGGTGCATATCAGTGACCACAGAGTCATAGAGAATTAGGGTGTGAAGGGACCTCAGGAGGTCACATCTAATCCAACCCCCTGCTCCAAGCAGGACCAGCCCCAACTAGATCGTCCCAGCAAGGCTTTGTCTAGTTGGGGCTTGAAAACCTCCAAGGATGGAGATCCCACCACCTCTCTGGGTAACCTGTGCCAGTGCTTGCATAGTTTCAGTTTCTAGGGTTGGAAGGGACCTGAGCAGATCATCTAGTCCGAGCCCCTGCCATGGCAGGAAAGAGTACTGGGGTCAAACAACCTGCTGCTTTACTACCCTCCCTTCAAGGAGCCTAGTTCAGACACAAAAATGACTGTAAATACTGGGACAGTTTCCCTGCATAGAGCTCAGTGTTGCCCTGGGGACCTGAAAGTTAGTTTACAGCTGGCTCAGGTTTGTCCACATCACACTGCAGTCCCAATAGTGGTTGCAGTGGTGGTGTACCCAGAGTGGAGGGAGGACTGATTCTGGGGTCTGTTCTCTCCAGATCCCAGGGATTTTAGGGAGGCGATGAGGGGACAGATAATGTTGAGCCTTTAATAGTTGCAGAAGAATAATTAGGATGGAGCAGCAGCAAGTGCAAGAAAAATCTGCCTACCTCTCAGCAACAGGGATGCGCAGTCTCTGCGTTGAAGGGCTAGGATACAGGAATGACTGAAATGGGCTCTGCTGGATGGTGCTTGCCGCTGACCTGGAGCCACATCCGCTCTCTCAGTGTCATGCTCCCGGGGTCGGAGCAAGAGGGTCTGGCTGTCACCTCCAAGGGGCTCTCATGTGCATCCCTGGAGGCTACGTCATTAAAGTGAGAGGGCTTTAGCCTTCTGTAATGAAAGGCATCTGTCCTGGGAGCTGCTTTTCTGCAGGCCCTAATCTGCATCTGGGAGGCTTTGTTTGCTCTCATTAAAACGTCTGCAAAGTGCCTGATGTGTGAAATATCCTTTTTATTAGCCGGAATTGACAGGTCCATCTGGGACTCACGTCTGCTCTACTTTCCCAGGCTGGGTCTCTAAATGAGCCCGTGTTCATCTTGTTCACTCTCTAATGTGCTAAGGGCTGAACGTTTAGCACTTGCTGTTGTATTGGTCCTTTCCTGCAGAGAGGGAGAGGGCTGGGAAGGGATCCCAGGTGTCTCCCACTTGTAGCTTCCTCCGAGGATCATTTGGTGGTCAAGTGGGAGACCCCTTACTGAAGCATCCACTTTTAAAGATGAGAAGAAACAGTGGTACCTAGTGATTAGAGCCAGGATCCCTGGGTTCTTTTCCTGGGTCCGTAAAGGACCGTGGTCAGCGCAGGCAAGGAGTCAACAGTCATCAGTCCTGTTCTCATCTCTGCCCCAGGATTTCGGGCTGGCTTTGGGTAGGTCATTTCAGCTCTCAGAGCTTCCATTTCCCATCTCTAAGATGGACTTGCCGTTGGTCCCCAATATTGAGTCCTTGCAACGAGAGGACCCTCCAGGCTGGCGGCAGTGAAATGGACTTTGTTAATTAACAGAAGCCAGGAGAGACATTTCATGTCGAACGTAAGTTATAGGTTTCTGGCCTACATTCAAACCCAGCCTGAATCTTTCCTGAGCTTCAAGAAAATCTGATGAAACCTGTTTTCATTTCCCCATGCCTCTACTCTTCAGGAGCTCTGGGGCCAGGAAGGGATGTATCAGAGCCAAAACAACACAGCAAAGGCTTTTTTTCAGAGGCATGCTAAGTCTGTAGTGCAGGTCCAGCCATAATCCTTGGGTAGTTATCGAAAGTTGGGATAGGCCAAGCCTGTGTCTGCAGTTAACCCAAACAGGACAGCACATCTCTGCTTCCCATATCATTACCAGATGGTTCTGTAGGGACCCAAACCGCTCCCCCCAAAACCTCCATTCCTGCTACAGTCTGTGGGGCCAGCGTCGGAAAACACTGGTAGGCTTTCCCCTGGAAGATCAAGGTAAATCCAATACCTTAACCTCCATCTTTTTGCTCAGGGCACTGCAGGCAAGGCCAACAGAGTCCATAATAGCTGTGTGTGTACCTTTAGCCTCCGCTTGTTCTCTTCACCCACCTTCATTGTTAACATGTATTTGTATTGCATTAGCACTTAGAGGTCAGGGCTGAGATCAGGGAACAACTGGGCCAGGTATTGTACAGATGCATCACAAGAGGCATCCTCTGTCCTAAAGACCTTTCAGTTTAAATAGACAAGACTGCCACAGGACCCTTCCTTATTATCCACACTGTACAGGCAGGGAAGTGAGGGCAACACTGACAAAAAGGACATAAGTTATTTAGTTGCCTAAATCCTATTTAATTGTCAATGGGAGATCAATGCCAGGCTTTCCAATGTGCACAGCTCCTTTTTAGAAAGCAACATTTACCTGTCTACAGGAATCATAGAGTCACAGAAAATTAGGGTTGGACAGCACCTCAGGAAATCACATCTAATCCAGCTGCCTGCTCAAAATAGGATCAGCCCCCAACTGGATCATCCCAGCCAAGGCTTTGTCAAGCCGGGTCTTAAACACCTCCAAGGATGGAGATTGCACCACCTCTCTGGGTAGCCTGTCCCAGTGTTTGACTACCCTCCTAGTGAGAGAGTTTTTCCTAATATCCAACCTAAACTTCCCTTGCTGCAACTTGAACCCATTGCCCCTTGTTCTGTCACCGCTGAGATCAGTCCAGCTCCATCCTCTTTGCAACCCCCCTGCGGGGAGTTGAAGACTGTAATTAAATCCCCCCTCAGTCTTCTCTTCTGCAGACTAAATAAGCCCAGTTCCCTCAGCCTGTCCTCAAAGTCATGTCTCCCAGCCCCTGAATCTCATTGCCCTCCGCTGGACTTTCTCTGATTTGTCCACATCCTTTCTGTAGTGGGAGCCCAAAACTGGACATAGTACTCCAGATATGGCCCAACCAGTGCTGAACAGAGGGGAGTAGTCTTCCCCTTCAGTCTACTGGCAATGCTCCTACTCATGCAACCCAGGATGCCATCAGCCTTCTTTGCAGCAAGGACAGACACCCTGTTGGCTCATATTCAGGTTATTCAGGAGCATGGCAGCTTCCAGATATATGACCCTAAATTGATTCAGTAGAAGGTCACACAGAAGGCTTGGGCAGGTATGATCTGATCCCAAATCTCCTGAGCCCAGCCCAGTGCCCTCACTACAAGAATGGCCTTTCCCACTCTCTTTCTCTTTCCCATTTCATGTCTCATGCTCCATTCGTTCCTCCCCAGGGTCTGGCAGCATCAGCATCAAATGCAACTGAAAGGCAGAAGGGAGGCAAGAGGCTTCCAGTCATATCTTTGCAAACTCAATCCCCTTGCGAAAGGCAGTTTCATGAACATTAAATCTTGGTAACTGGCTTAGTAATTATTAAATCCTCTCTCTGATGGACAAGCTTCTTCCGAATAAGGCGCATTCTTTGGCTAGTCCCCCATCACGCCTGCCACCCACCCACATGCTTCTTCCCCCCACCCCCCTGTTGCTTCCCATCCTGATAGCTCTTGAGGCCCCTGGGGGAATTCGCATCACATCAGCGCAGTGTCTGTCATCAAAGGCTGTCACAGAGAACCAGAAAATGACAGGAAATGGCAGATAAAGGGCCATGATAATGGAACGAATGACATTACCGCGCTATCACTCACCACCGGCTGTACTGAGGCTGGCTGGCTCAGCGGTCTTGCTTCTGGTGGCAGGGCTCCATCAGTGTTGAATTCTTCCTTCTCCCCGCATTGTGCGGCCCGTGCAGCCAGAAGGCATCAAGCACATGCAGAAGCACAACTTTCTTGGCAGCATGAAGGGCAGGGTGGAGTGGCAGGTGTTGAAGACGAATACAGAAGGGCTACTGGATCAAAGCCGAGGCCAAGGCCCTTGGGGTGGCTAGAAGGAGCTGGATGGGGAGTCGTTGGAAGCTGCCTTGAGATAAGAAGCATGTACAGAGGTTGCAAAGGGAAGACAAAAGAGCATGGGGATAAGCTGGAGAACTAGTCCCTTGGAGGGGCGAGGGAGAAAGCTGAAGCATTTTGGTGGCAAGCAGGGAGGGAAATTCTCCCAGCGTGTCCTGGTGTGGAGCCTGCAGGCTGCCACGGTTCCCGAAGCCGCCAGCTGTGATGGAGGAATCAGCCCAGAGGAGCCTGGAGCCAGGGGAGCAGGGAGGACTTGCTTTCTCAGTGGGGTGAGAGGTGGTTCCGCTCCCCAAGGTATGAAATTTGGTCTTGTGTAGAGTGCTAGCACCAGGTCTGTGCCTCACTTCATCCTTCGAAACCAGGGGCTGAGTGCACGGTGCTGTCAAACCAACCTCTGCAGGGTCTGTCTGTGCATGGCTAGGTGCTGTCACACAGACAGCGCCTGCAAAACTCCCCTGTCCCCAGGCTCCCAGGATCCTGGGAGAAGAGGCCCAGGTTTAGCACTTGGAGTTACCCGTGCCTCATTGCACTGCTCTTTCTCTGGCCTCATGGCTCCCAGTTTCCTGCTTGAGCCTGTCCAGACTGCAGAAGGACGTGGAAGGAGAAAGGAAGGTGGGAGAGAGCTAGGGCCTGATTTTCAAAGGTGCTGAGCACCCACAGATCACATCAGTCTCAAAGGGAGCTGGTGAAATTTGTCTCTGAAAATCACATCCAGGGGGTCCAACCCCATGCCCTTTTGGAGCCATTCCCAGTGGGCACTGCCAGGTGTTGCCTTTTCTGTCTAGTGGGATGGAGTATATATAAGCATGTTCTGGCTCTGTTCATTGCAGGGGGTGGCAGCATAGATGGTTTATCCAGTCTCATAGCTCACAAGGCGTAAGGAGTGGGGCTTCAGGGGCTGAAGCACTACAGGAAGAAACCGTGGTTCATCTTTTTCTCCCCTAGTCACACTGGCATGCCCTCATGCAACCCCTCAACCTCCATTGCCAAAGGCATGCGCTTTCTCTCTCTTTTTAACTAGACCAGCCTAATCTCTTGTTTAAACTCAACATTTGGTGCATAATGACTCCTGGCTGCTTGCAGAAAGCTCTCTGCAGTCTACTGCTGGGACCAGCCGCCTGACCCCTCTCCGCCTTTGGCTATTAATAACCTAACGCAGGCAGTAACCTGTGGAGGAGAGGGGAAATGGAAAGAGCCCACCAGGTGTCAGCTACAATTATGCAGGAAGTAAATATTTCTGGAGCGATAATCCCAAACTGAAAGCAACCAAAGGAACCTGCCAGGCATGATGGAAACGCCCGCCCTCCCTCCCTGCCCGCACTCCAGCATCCATTTGATGCTGAGTGCTGAATAAGTGGCACGGGGCAGTCCATGGAGACGTGTTCATCCGGAGGGGTCTAGCAAGCAGCCTTCTCCTAATGGAAGGCTAAGGGCAAGCCTGCCAATATAGCTCAACCAACAACTCCTTCTTGCAAGCCCTGTAAGAGCAGGGGGAAAAAGGCTTCTCAAAGAGCTCGGGAAGTGGCCTGAGCTACTGTAGTTTCAGGTGGTGACCCTGCATCCGCATTTGAGTTTCTACCCAGATGTTGGACAGAAATAAGCATCTGTGAAGACCTGGATTCCAAGTAGGAAGCCTTGTTTTGGGGGAGAGACACACTTCCTTCACACACTTTCCAATGGCAGCAGCTGAAATCCCCCAGCTTTTTCCTTCCCCTTGTTTTATTCAGTCCTGCTAGCTATCCAGCAGGTATGGCACCCCTGTTTCACAGTGGGGCTGGGCCTGTGGCTGCCCTGTGCGTGATGCCCTGTCCTGTGCCAGTGCTCCCTTTGCCAGCATCCTCCTCTGCTTGCTACCGCCTCCAGCTCTGCACCTCCAGTGCTCCAGGGAGCATTCCCATGGGGAGCTGATTCGTGAGCAAGGCTGGTACCCATCCTGCTGACAGAGGGATGCTTTGCTAAGGCCACTGGCACGGGTTAAGCTGGTGAGATCCTTCCACAGCCAGGTGCATTTGAAAGTAGCATCACATCGTGCAGGTCCAAGGAGCCGCCTTCTTATAAGAGGGTGCCCGTTTGTTCTCCTCCTTTGAAGAACGCTCCCACGTCTCTCAGAAGCTGCTCTATATGTGTTTGGAGAAGCGTTTGAGTTCACCTGTGGTCAAGTCCCCAGCCGTTCCCGCTTCACTGGCCTTGGATGGCTGGTCCATAGTGAGCTCATTAGGAAGGACCTGGAGGTATTTTCTAGGCAGTTCAGGATCTCACCTGAATTATTTAGAGCATTGCAGTACATCACGGCATGCGGGAAGAACAGAGGAATCTCATTAAAGGGCCCCGAATGTTTGTCTCCATCTGATAGGCCTGGCCACAGCATGGCGATAACAAGGAGAGAAATGTGTATGCAGCAAGACTTCTTATTACCTCACAAGTGGGAGGCCTGGGAAACTGTTTGCTGGAAGGAAAGCCATGCATGCTGATTTAGAAGCAAATCTGTTTGGAGCAGGACCGCAGGAAGTGAGCCCTACCTACCAGCCCTTGGGCTGGACGTGCCCTGGTTCTCCAGTGAAAGGGGTCTCTCTAGTTGGTCTTGCCCAGTGGGTGTTTGTCCACATCTCAACCCCACTGCTCATGTGGCTTAGTTTTCTGGGAGCAAACACTGGGCTGGGGGCTTTGGCAGAGCTCTGTGTGTGGATAACCTAAGCCTGGAGTAGCAGGGCAAGGACTGGGCTGGAAGTCAGGGCAGAGGCTCTGTGTCCGAGCTGCCTCCAGGGGCGCAAGGTTTGAAGAGCGAGGGAAGCCAGGTCTAGATTGAGGTGCATCGGAGCAGCCACTCGCTATGATAAAGAGTGCTTGCGTATACAAAAGATGCACCACTGTGGGGTACAGCAGCGGGGTGAGGCTGAGCAGGGTTGGGGGTTACCCAGGGGAGGACAGATGGCACAAATGGCCAGGAGCGAGGAGCACAGAAACCTGCAGCATTTGTATCCTCCTCCTCAGGGTGATACTTGAGCACCGCCCCACCGCCGCTGCCCTCTCTGCCACTAACCCTACCCACACTGTTAGCCCAGGAGGGCTGGGCATGCCAGCCCCACCGTCCAGGCTCTGAATCCTGGTGGATACCCATTCCTAAGCTGCGAGTAGTGGCAGCATGTGGCCCGTCATGCTCTCGGCAGCCTGCCCTGGCCACCCAGCTGCAGGGAGCCAACCCACGGGTTACCACAAGCTTCCCCTTCTTGGGGACCCCGCAGCCAGCGCTGCCATTAATGAGCACACCGGAGGGCAGGCTGCAGAGCGATGTAGCCTGTGTCCTCAGCTGGAGGAGCGTAAACTGGCCTGTTTCCATAGCTACAGCAGCGGAGCCAGAGACATGCAGAGAGCAGCGTTGCAGGAGTCATGCCTGATCATGGCAAGGGCCTGCTGGGGGTGGTGGGGAGGGGAGGGGAGGGAAGGGGCAGAATAAGGCAGAGGACACAAGACAGGAGGGAAGAGAGAGGTGGAGGGAGCACGAAAGGAGATGGGGCAGGGGATGAGGGCCAGACGCCCCTGCCCTTTATCCCAGACCCACTAGACTGGGAGTGTCCTTCCTGAGCAGAGCTGCCCAGGATGACCAAGCCCTTCTGTCCGGTTCCCCCGTGACTCCGAACCGGGCAGCTTGTCCCTCTTCAGGCAGAGTGGGAAAGCAACACCGTTCTCATGCCAAAGGGCAGCCGTGCGCCCTAGAGCTCGCTGGAGCTGGTCCAGCCTGGGCTTGGGAAAACTCTTCCTGCCAGAAAATGGGATTTTGCTTGAATTGGCTTTTTCGACAGGAGCCTGTTGAGGTCCCCGAACAGTTTGGGTTCCCACTGGAGCGAAACAAGATGGGAACGTGTCCTTTTGACATGCTGAAGGCCTGCAAAGCAAGGTGGCAACCCGTTTTCTATGATGGCACGCCCATACCAACAGACCGCTGGCATTAGCCCCCCCAACCCTGTGCAGTAGGGAAGGATTATTACCCACATCTGAGGCAGCAAGGGGCTAAGTGCCTTGCCCAAGCTCATCCAGGCAGCCGGTGGAAGAATGTCAGAGTCCCGCCCTGACGCCAGAGCCCTGAGACGTTGTCCCTCTCTGAGCGGTGACAGTCCCATTCAAAGTGTCTTGGTGACTGCTTCACAGCCATCTTCGCCCTTCCACGTGCTCCATCCAGCTTGAGTCAGCTGGAAACAGGCATGTTTCCCATAGGGGGAAAATGCCACTTCCCAAACAGCCCTAAAGATCACGTGCAAATTCCAGCGGCACCCTCTGTATGCCGGAGCTGCGACAGGGCCTCTTAGATGCAGCACCTGACTGCTGCCCTGGCTCCTGACAACCACACGGTGTTCAAGAGCTGCTAGGTTTCTCCCTGGATAAGGCCTTGTCCTGTCCTGGTACGGGTGCTTTTCGTTGCATTGGGTTTTCTTGTAAATAAACAGGTATTTGATGCAAGCAAGATGGTAGTGGGATGCTTACAGAGATGAGCCCCTTCTGCTCCTGAATACCAAGCAGCCACTTGCTATGATGAAGAGTGCTTGCGTATGCAAAGGATGGGGTGCTAGGAATAAACTGCTGCTGTCGCCAGGGTGGTTAGCTGCGGAGGGCCACTGCGGAGAGCTCCAGGGCTCCCAGGCAGCCAGCTGGAGCGACGGCCCCAGCCCTTTGCAATGGCCAGAGCCACGATTCTGGAGCCAGCCTTGGCTGAACGTGGGCAGGTTTCTGATGTGGTCGAGTGCCTCATTCAGATTCTCCTCCAAATGCAACAGGCCTAGGTCTTCTCCCCGTCTGGCCCATTTTATACCACTAGCTGTACTGACTTCATGAGAAGCTACCCCAATTTATCTTAGTGCGCAAGCCCAACCCAGCGGTCCTGTTTTCCGCTCTGCCTTCACACACAAACTGTCCTTCCCTAAAGGTTTTACAGGGGTGAAAAACTGTAAGGAGGCAGAGTTTTCAAAGCTGGGGGTCTCGCATCATTTCCAAATCCCATAGCTGAAGGCTCAGATCAGCATTTAGCCAATAAGTGGTCAAATACACAGATGATTCCCCTCTAATGATCTTAATGGAAGGTGGTCAGCATTGGATTTAGCACAGCAATGGCCCCTTCGCTTGGATGGTCAGCATCTCAATCCAGCTGTCAACACCATGTATTATTCATTATACACATTAAGGTAGCCTCCGAAGGCCCCAGCGAGGATCATGGTATTAGGTGCTGCACAAATGCTGAAGACAAGCTATGCCTGCCTCCAGGGGCTTACACTTCTTAGGACTTTTCTATATTTCCAAGTTGTGCCATATGCTTCTTAGGGCTTTCCTATGTTTCCACATTGTGCCTGCAGGGTTGAAGGCTCTTATTTAGACTGTGAGTTCCTCAGGGCAGGAACCATCCTTATGTGCTGTGTTTGTATAGCACCGAGCACAGCAGGACTGTGGTCATTAGGGGTTATGATCATATTAATAGTGAGAATAAAAAGGTGAAATTAGGGAGAGAGAAACTGAAACATATGAGAGAGAGGGGGAAGAGAGGTATTTCTAGAGGCAATATGAAAACAGAGGGGGGATGAGGAGCTTATTCAAAAAGCAGGAGCTGAGGAAGGGGGCTTGTTCCCCAGTGCAGTGAAGGACAGGCAGACATTGCCAGAGGTGTGAGGGGAGCAGGGGAAGAGAGATGAAGTGTAGGTGTTTCCCCATCTCTTATCAGATCAGGGAAAAGCTGCTACCAGTGAAATGGGCAGAGGGACACATTTCCTGCAGAAGACTGGAGCTAGGGACAGACATTCAAAAAGCCAGAGCCTGGATTGATTCAATCTTTGCAGGTTAGTCTAACCTGCCTAGGTTGAACCAGTTTGTAAGAGTACAGACATTCCCTCTGGAATGAGAAACTGTGGGCACATGCCAGTTTAGTTACTTAGCTGCCTGGTTCCCTTGGTCTTAATTTTTGGGCCTGGCTCACTGGCAAGTCCTGGGGTTGGGGGCTAGACTGGCTAATTTGTCTCCATATCTCCCCACTCAGCATTTGGCTTTCTGGCAGCCTGGGTGAAGAGGAAATTCTCTTCCATCCCATCCTTATCTGCCCACTGCCACTTGTGTCCATCTGGGGACCGAGGATAGCCCAGACCACACTAGGTGGGTCTTTCTGTCATTTCTCTGCACCCCTTATGTGAAGCCAGTTGGAGTTTCTAAGAGAGGAAAGGATTTGCTCTGCCTGACAAATGTGTGGGGAGTTTTAATCCACCACCCATGCAAGCAGGAGACTGTCAAACCTCTCTTGGTTTTACTGCCTCCATTATCATAAACAGTGCCCTGTGCCTATTATCAGGTCAGAGGGGGGTTTTGTCGTGTCACACTGTCCTGGAGCTTGAGCTGACGGCTTAGCATTACTGACGTGACCCACAGTCCATTAAAATCCCTGGTAGAGGCACCCATTGCCTTCGGTGAGTTTGTGCCCCCACCCTCCCCCGGGGCTGGAGGTTTGCTGATGATGCCCCTAGTCTTTCTTTTAACCTGTGGTTTTTAGTAATGTCTATAGATGTCTGAAGCAGCATAGGAAAAACGTGGGTTCGGAGAGCAGCATATTGGATTGTCCTCTGTAGATGCGGTCGAAGTACGTGGTACGACGAGTTCAGTTCCAGTGGGGGTTGAGCAGTATCTGCTAGTCATTTGTGAAGCCCCCCAGAATGCAATGTGATGTGCTCCAATGCAGCATGAATTCTGTTAAATGGAGCACATTCGTATAGAGCAAAGAACAATTCATCTACAAGCTGTGAATAAGAATCCATCTTCCCCGGCTTTTTATTTATTCAGGCGCACCAAAGCAGAGATCTAGCCCACTCTTTTGGTTTGCTTTTGCACAACATGTACAAATGCAGAAGTTAACTGTATGACCTATAAACTAGCTCTGTGATTCTCGGGGATAAAATGAGATGGCCTCAGGGTTCCCCCCGCTAAAAAGAGAGAGCTTTGGGCCTGCTTATCCATGTGTAATGATTTGAGGCTTCCCACATACACAAACAGCCCGGTTGCTTGCAGGCAGCATGGGTAATAGGACGTGCAGCTTTCAGAACCAACAAACACTGGGCTCCTGGTACCACTTGGTGCTAAGGGAGATTCGCTACTAGCAGTATGGGGCCAATGACACATAGCTAAGCAGTGCTCATTGTGGTTAGTAGGGGTGGCAGTCACAAATGTACATATGTAAACGCACACACGCACAGAGTCTTTCCTGGTTTCCCTATAGTAAATATTGCAAAGTGATAACCATTCCACTAAGATAGCACAACATCCACATCCCGACAGCATTGTGCACTGCAGTTGCTGTGCTCTTGTCCTTTCCTCTTCATCCTTCCTTCTCTGTTCCCAGTCGGAGGATTTTTGACCTGTCTCCCATTCCTGCTTCTCTTCAGTTTCTCTCTCTCCCCTCCTCCCCTAGCTCCATCTCTCTGCATGAACACACTTCTCAGGGGTGCTTTAACTCCTGTTTGTCCAGGGAAAGAGGCCCGCTTCCTACTATGGCTCTCTCTGACTCAAAACTGCCATGCTAGGCTGGCTGAGACATGGCACACCTGGGCTTAATCCTTGGCTATTCCTGGCCACACTGACTGAGGGTGGGCTTGCACAGACATCCACATGCTACCTCATTATCAGTGCTCCCCAGCTTGTGTTCAGGTGCTGCTCTTATCCTTCCACCCCAAGCCAGCCTCCCTACTTCTTCTGCTTTGGGGGTTTGCAGCTCTAGTGATGGCTGGTGTCCAAGCTCCACTGGAGTATGGCAGGGGCATTGCTCCCAGTGGGAGGGTCTTTATTCAGACCCCACCATTTCCTTGGCATCTGCATTAGCTGTAATAAGAGGTCCTCCTTACATCTGTATTTGCCAGTGTTGCTGGTTCCCATTTTACAGAAGGGAATGTTGACCGCTGGGATTTGCCCATGGTGTCACAGAGGGTCTAGGGCAGAGCATGGACCTGAATTCAGATTACCCAAATTCTAAGTCACTGCCATACACATGAAGCTGACTTCCCCTGAAAAAACCCATCTCAGATCCATGCCATCCTCCTTGGAGGCCCTTGCAGTTGTTCCAGAGGCCTGTGGGATGTCCTCCGGACCCAGCAGCACCCCAGATCCACTTTCAAGAGCCCCAAATCCAAGGGGGAAAAGGAAGACATGACACGTTTTACAGTCCTTCTCATTAAACCCACACAAAGCAGAGAGAGAAAATCAGGAGAACTGGGCACAGTTCCTACCCGTCGGCTCTGGGAGGATTCAGAGAGATAACAAGGTGCAGCCAGCCGAGGCTGTTTATTTAACACACTCACACAGCAGCTTTTTATCTCCCGGCTTCCTCCTAGACAAACAGAATTAGTGCTATCGCGCTCCCTACCAGGAGATAGGCGGGAGAAGGCCTGAGAAGAGCTTCTCAGCATCTTGCCACACAAAATACAGGAGTTAACAAAAACATCGAGTGCTTGGAGTAAATAAGACACTGTAATAAGAAGCACATAAACACAGGCTTTGAAACGGTTTATTCTGCCCCCCACCTCCCTTTATGTCAGTGTTGGCGCAGTGGGGCCTCTGCCACCAGTATGCTGCTCCCCAACTCGGAGAAAGGAGGAAATAAAGGGTAGAGTCCAACGGATGCATCTCCCCCCTTAATTCAGCCTGCCACTCACTGCTCCACGCGGAGCAGCTGCTACTGGGCCTGACGGCGCCTGTTCCAGGAGGGCGCTTCAAAGCAGCGGCAGGAGTCTGTGCAATGAATGGCTCAGTAGCAGCCACTGAGCATAGAGAGAAGCTTTCAAAGAGGCTGGTAATGAAAGATCAGGGCTGTGATGCGTTGCCACATGGCCCTGCTGGATTTCGCTTGAGATCTGCGGCCTGGGGGATGGGACCAAAACATCAAGATGCCGCATCGCCGGCTTTCGGGGTGCTCTTTTCTGCTCACCAGCCTTACGCCCCCATACCTTCCTCCCCTTCCTGCGCACACAGCCAGGCAGACAACCCTCTGGTGGACAATAGACTTGAGACACGTGCTTTTACACGTGCCTAAACTTAATGCGCATTTGCCTAATGCAGATTAAGGCAATTTAGGCACACAGCTACACATGCACACACTAATGCGCATTAATTTGGGTGTGCAGACTGATTTGGGACTAAAGTTAACCCTAAGTCAATGGACACACACTGCATTAATGTGCATTGCATTAGTGCATCTGCACGTTTACTAATGTGATTTAGCTATTCGCGCATAAATGTGACACCAGTTTTACGCAGGCATCAAATTTAGGCTCGAATAGCTTTAAATCCCCATTTTTAAGGTGCTCAGGCTAACGTGCATGAAATGCACACATGTAGACATGCCCTTAGAGGCCTAAGTGCACTTTTTTCCTGCCATGTTCACACCCCAGAAAAATCTGTTGATGGATTGCCTTTTGTAACGTGCTGTCATCTGACCGAGTCACAAAAAAAGCAGCAGGGAAGAGGAGGAACCACCCACCTTTTGCATGAGCAGGTTTTCAGGGACTTGAGCAGGGTGCAGTGAAATCACACCTAGGCATTTAAATCCGTTTACATACCTACCAGGTGGAGTAGGATCCAGCCTCTAGTGTCTACATACAGATGTGGTGCCTAACTTTGGGCAGCCCAGGTCTGCTCCCCACAGATCTGGATAACCTGTTGTCGATAGGGGCATGGCTTTTGACTGAAATAGATGCACTGGTGGAACACCCAGTTTGGACTCCAGTATAATGGGGTAAAGATGCCTTTTGGCAGCACAGCTTATTGTGCCTCCTTTATCAGAATGTGTCATCGCTTCTGTTCCGGCATCCGTCAATAGGGGCTGCACCTCTTTACTGATGCCTGTATAGTCAAAGCAGCACAATATTGGCCTGCAGACAGGTTAGAAATGCAGGAGTGAAGTAGCCCTTCCTGCACTGTCTGAATGCTTTACAGATGTTGAGCTAAATTATCCCTCCCGGAACCAATGTTGTGATGCTGGGAGAGTATTCAGCCCATCCATTAATGATTAGTTACCACTTCCCATATCCCATTAGAGAAAGGATGTGGACAAATTGGAGACAGTGCATCAGAGGACAACGGAAATTGTTTAGGGGCAGGTTGCATGACTTGTGAGGAGAGGCTGAGGGAACTGGGCTTATTGAGTCTGCAGAAGGGACAACTGAGGGGGGATTTGATAGCAGCCGTCAACTCCCTGCAGGGTGGATCCAAACAGGATGGAGCTGGCCTGTTCTCGGTGGGGGCAGATAACAGGACAAGGAGCGATGGGCTCAAGTGGCAACAAGGGAGGTTTCGGTTGGATATTAGGGAAAACTCTTTCACTAGGAATGTGGTGAAACACTGGAACAGGTTACCCAGAGAGGTGGTGGGATCTCCATCCTTGGATGTTTTTAAGACCTGGCTGGACAAAGCCTTGGCTGGGATGATGTAGTTGGGGCTGGTCCTGCTTTGTGCAAGGGGTTGGACTAGATGTGACCTCCTGAGGTCCCTTCAACCCTCATCTTCTATGATTCTAGGATTATCCATAAGTAATATCCCTACCTCACTTGGAGCAGAGGTGAGGTGGAGAAAGGTGAAGCAACTTGCCCAAGGTCCCGCAGTGACTCGGTGTCAGGGCTGAGGGCTTGCTCTTGTCACTACAGCACTCCATGGTCTCTGGCTGGCTGGTCGAAGGGGAGATGCTCCCACGTCTCGCAGGGGGAGACGTCTTTGCTGACTCTGGGCAGCCAGAACAAAGAGCCGTGTGTGTCGTATGCCCTAATGCAGTGAGGAGGGAGTGGGGAAGCTGCTTGGAACAGCATTTCTGAGCCAAGCCAGCCTGGAAATAATGCTACCGAGGGGATTTTGCACTGACCAGGTGGGGGGGGTGCTTTTTTTCCTCTTCCCCCATCTTGTCTCCTTTGTTTTGCTGCATTTGACACAGCAGAGAAGGTGGCAAGGCCCGTTCGCAGCTCTCTAAGCAGACAAGGAAGACGCAGCGCCGCATAATACAATGGAATTTAATAAAGTGCTTCTAACTGACAAAGTTTTTCCTTTGCCAGCTGCTTAATTAAATTGCCTAATGCTGCTCGCGATCACAGCACAAACTCCTGTGTTTAAAGAGCACGGTGTTGCCATGGTGCTAACCCAGTGGATGGTGCGAGGCTGTGACAAAGCATACAGATGAGGAAGGCGAGTGTCGCGGCAGGAGGATCGGTTGCCACGTTACAGGGGAGGCCCTGCCGATTGTGCGAGGCAAGGGTGAAGGCACTGCTGGGCTCTGTGGCCAGGCCCTGCTTTGATCTCAGCGACGCTGCATCCGCCTGCACCTTCTGCCCGAGGGTCCTCAAGCCTCTCGCTCCGTGAGTGATGCCTTACAACGCGGATGCTGAAATAGCCTGATATCTGTCTTTCAGACAGGTGACGGGTCTGCTGGCAAAACACGGCTCACGTGATGTCATAGCTGGAGGGGCAGGTGCTGAGCAGCTCCGAAACTCAAGCCCCAAGAAGCTTGCCAAGGTCACAAAGTGACTCAGGTGGGAGCAGAACCCAGGAGTCCTGACTTCTTGCTTGGCTGCTTTGATTAATCAGTCATTAGAGGACGAACCTCTCTTCAGTCAAGGTGGGAGGTGAATCGTAAGACTAAGATACAAGAGAGCCTGAGTTAATTAACCTGCCCTGCCACAGACCCCTTGGGTAAGTCACCTAGTCTCTCTGTGCCTCAGTTCCACAGCTGTGAAATGGGCACGACAGCCTTTCTGTAAGTGATATTCCAAAGCTACATTTGCGCCCAGGGAGTTACATCCGCACGCGGCTCCTATCGATTCCAGCCACCACTGAGCGCTTGTCTTGACCTCCGCCATTTAATTGAGACTTAATAACACAGTTATTGCATGTTAAATAACAGTGGGTCATTAAAAACATTTATCTAAGATTAACAGCTATGTAATAGACACTATTAGCCTTGCAGTTGTGTAAGTGGCTCATCCACAATGCAGGCAACTTAATGATCCCTGGGGGTTTATTTACCATGCAGTAACTGTCATTTGAAATCTAAGGTCCGGGGCCCCCTATGTGCCTTTACCCTGCTCCTTGTGCTATCATTTACAGCTGTGTCAGCGGGAATTAAATGCTGCTTTTCCCATCCGGTAGTGGGTTAAACCCACTGGTAAATATGTGGGCCCAAAGGTACAAGGCAGAGGAGAACCAGACCCGATAGACAGTCCAGTCTGGATTAGTACAGGGTTATCAGCTATTGCAACAATCTGTCTTAGTGCAGATGCATCTTCTGCTGGCAAAAATGGGCTAGTTTATATCAGTTCTCCACAAAGAAAGGGCTTTTAGGCCAGCATCTTTGCATCTACACAGGGGCATTTGCTGAGGGCAAAGACATTATCTCCTTTCTTAATCCTTCTCCCACCAAATTACCAGCCTGATTTTGTGCACTGCAGGAAACACCCAAGTGCCAGTTGCCAGCTCTACCCACTGTAGCTGGATCCTTGTGAAGTCTGGTGCTTTTCTCAGCGCTCCAGCTCCTGGAATCATGTGATCACTCCCAAATCTCAGCCTCCGTGTCTTGTTTATTGTAAGCGAGTCCCTTGCTTTGATAAGAGCAGAGAAAAACCCCTCTTGGCTCAGAAACCAGAAGGCCAGTGAAGAGAACCCACAAACCATCATTAAAAAACCAGCTTGCAGTTTTAAAGCTGATAGGAGGCAGGGCCCGACTCTTGATTTTCGACTATTTAGGGCTGACAGTCTTGTGGAGCCCCCATTCTCAACGCAGGTGCATCTGATGAGAACGGGAGGTCCAAAATCCCCATCGAGGACTCCATCCGCCCCAGCCCAGATCTTTCCCAAGACACCTGCCACGGGGGTCCTGCTTGCTGCTGCTCCTCTCTGGTCTCCAGGTAAAGAGCGTGAGCTGCTCCTTTTGGCACTTGCAGGTGTCAAGCCTTAATGGAGAAGGCTCCAACTACACAAGCAGAGTTCGCTGCCTGCCCCCGCTGCCGTGTTTGTTGACCCCATTTTATTTTTTACCCATGCTTCATTCCCGCTGTCAATTCTTATTGTGCACTTGTGTGTGGATGCACTCTGCCCTTGGAAAGCACAGGCGGGGAGAGCTCTCTTCCCAGAAACCCGTCACGTTGCTAGGGATGGCGGAGTCTCAGAGCCTTGCCTTGGGTTGCCTTAATGAACACTTAGCTTGTAGCAAAGGGGCTAAGAGAAGAGAGTAGCCTGACCCGCTGTGCGTGGCTGAACTGAACCGCGCAGGGGGGCCTGTGTCAGAGCAGAGAGTCGGCATCACCCACCCCACATTCTCAAATTACGAGACTGGCTGGGAAACCCAGGCGGGTGGCTTAACTATTGTGAGGTCTTTTTGTTCTTTTAAATAACTCCTGGCCCCAGGTCTCGGAGCCTTTACAATGCACTTGGGTCCTATCTTCAAGCTTTTCTCCTCAACCGTGAGATATTAGGATGTTTCATAATTATCCTGAATCATAGAATAGTAGACCTGGAAAGAGCCTTAGGAGATCACATCTAGTCCAACCTCTCGCTGAAGGCAGGATTGCCCCTGTCTCAGTCACTCCAGGTCAGTGGCTGTCTAATCTGCTCTTACCTCCAAGGATGGAGATCCTGCAGCCTCCCTGGGTAGCCTGTTCCAGTGTGTAACCCCTCTCAAGGTGAAATTTTTGCCTAAATTTCCCTTGCCACGGTTTAAAACTGTGGCACCTTGTCCCGAGCCCTGTGGCCACAGAGAATATGTGGACGGACTGAGATTTTCACATAAGCCCTGGACTCCAGCAGTGAGGACTATACCCAAGAAAACACCCAGACCCTGCCGGTGTGTAGACACCTAGATCCCAGCAGAGATCCGCATCCGGGTGTCGTGAAACTCAGGACCCAGCACCTGTGGAGATTGGACAACTCTGCTGCCCTTGATTCTTACCCATGTCCCAGGCCCTACCCCATGTACAGCCCAGCGCATGAACATAGGGTCCCTCAGCAGGTTTGCTGGAGGGGATGCTGCCCTAAGTGGCTATTGAAGAATACGGTTTCCCCTAGAAGAGTCTAATGGCCCCACTGCTCAGATTCATGCAAGTTGGCATGAAAGCTGGACTTGAACAAAGCTCGCTGTACCCCACTGATATGCTCCCCAAAGCCCTAACTGGACCTTCACATGATTTAGAGCACCCTCAAGGCTGCTCTGAATTGCAGCCCCCAAGGTGCTACTGCAACAGGGGATGCCTGGAGACAGAGGTACTCTGAACATAACCTGTACCCGCTCCCTGGGGACTGGAGGGCAGGACAACAGTGCCTGGTGCTGGGTCCAGCCCTGCAGTAGTTAGGGTTGTCTCCATGCCAGGAGTGGTTCAAAACCCTGAGATGTGGCCCCAGGGGTATCCAGAAGGAGAGCATGTTAAGAGCCTCCATTAGCAGAAGCAGCTATAGCTTCACCGGTTCCTCTGAAAGCTTTGGGCTGGAGGGCCAGGCTGTCCCAGCTCCTTTCAAGACCCGCCTTGGCCAGCCCTGTTCACTTTGGTCTCTCTGGTCCTTCCCCAAAAACTGAGTTATACTGAGGGCCTGTATCCATGCCCAGGGATATTTCAGTTCTTCCTCCTCCTTCCAAGAGAGAAAATCATCCTGGTTCAATCATAATTAGTTTAATTTCATGTCTCTGAAGATTATTGACTTAACTAAGAGCCACTGGCACCTGCAGCGGATGAATTACATTCCCCTGCGGGTTCAGAGGCAGCTCCTATTGACCTCAGCCTGAATCCTGATTTCAGAGTGTCCCCGCCAGCCTTTCACCAGGGCTGCCCAGTGCAGTACTGTAAGCCCCAGGAGCAAATCCCAGAGGAGGCCAGACTCGTGCAAGGGTCTTTTGCATGGAGCTTAAGCAAGGCACTTTAATGCACAGGCTCTGGGGCAATGGTGCTCTCCCCTAGCAGACCTCAGTTGCCTCTTTTGTGTGGAGGTTCAGAGGGGGAGGCTCGGAGGGGTTAATCCTATATTTCATAGGAGCTGGACATTACTTGCTGCACATCTCGCCTGCCCTCATGACCCCATGTGAGCACTGTTATTAGGAGAAAGAAAGCTCCACTTCCCAGAAACATTTCCTGATAGAGAGACAGGGGAGGAGGGGAGGCAGAGACAGAGCCTGTCAAAGAGCAGGTCCAAGTAATGCAATCCTCTCAAGACCTGGGGACCAGCAAGAACTTCATTAACCAGCTTCATTAGCCTAGGGCTCATCTGGAGACTGAACAAATCATTAGTGACTGATTCCACTGGGGCTGCCTCAGGGTCAAGCACTAGCAATCACTGCACACCAGGCCCAAGCGTGGGGCTGCTGCTTTTGCCATGAGTCCGGAGCAAGGCCAAATGGGTCATCGTTAATTAGAACCCAGCTTTTCCTCTTCATTAAAATCTGCCTTCAGTCTTTGGAAAGGGGATCTTTTGGTATTGATTCTGAATCTCATTTCATCACCATTTTGATTATTCATGCGATGGGGAAGAAGATTTGCTGGTGTGGGTGAGGACTGGCTGGAATCTGATGGTTTCTCTTTCTATGCTCATTTATTAAGTGATGTGAGCCACAAACAGGCATATAGTGAGAGGGAGAAGTGTGCATCTGTCTATGTGTCACTCAAGATCTGTCTCTCTGTGCATTAATACTTATCTCTTCTCCGTGCTTTTCATCAGTGGATGTCAAAGCCCTTAAGTCAAGGGTGGGCAATTATTTCGAGGGTGGAGGGCCGCTTACTGAGTTTTGGCAAGCCATTAAGGGCCGCATGACAGGCAGCCAGGGGCAGATAAATACTAATTTTCTAAATTTTTTAGGGGCCCCACGGGCTGGATAGAATGGCCTGGCAGGCCACATTCGGCCCGTTGGCCACATTTTGCCCGCCCCTGCCTTAAGTCAATATGCTTATTTCCATTTTGCAGATGAGAAAAGGGAGGTTATGTTTAGCAACAGACAGATGAATGCCCTGTGGCAGACCTGGGTGTCCAGCCTCCCTAACCCATATGGGGAACTTTGCACAAAGCAGATCATGGGCATGTGGGTAGAGTCTGGTCTACCTGCTGTGCACGGGGCCAGCTAGGATGTGTTTAAGGTTGCGCTGGGAGCTTATCATTCCCACAGGAACAGTTCTGGCCATGGGGCACTCTTTGGGCTGCAATATGGAAGCACAGCCAGAGAATTGAACTCATGGCTAAGGTCACTCCTCTTGACCCAGCTGGGGATGGGACCTCACCATTCAGGATGGAGAGTCAGAGGCAGCTGAATGAGACGTTGACTGTATCACTCCGTCATGTTGTTGGCTTCAAACACTGGCCTGCCCCAGCCATGCCAGCGAGGCTGGGGTGCTGCAAGGCTCAGGTGATGCTTTGACCTTCATGGTGTGTAGTGGCTGTACCAGGCACAGGAAGTGGATATGTGGGGTCCAAGTGAATGAACAGGCTTATCCAAGCCTAAACTTCCCTTGCTGCAGCTTGAGCCCATTGCTCCTTGTTCTGTCATCTGTCACCACTGAGAACAGTCCAGCTCTGTCCTCTGTGCAATCACCCTGCAGGGAGTTGAAGGCACAGCAGTGGTCCAAATGCCCACACTCTGCCATAGCGAACCAGCTGTGCTTAGACCGAGGATGGCAGCACATCTGGACTGCTCGTAGGCAGACCAGAGGTCCCTTTTTTGCCTGCTTATTTTGCCTGGGTGTGAATTTGGTCCTGATAGAGAGGGAGAGGCTGTAGCTGGAATGGGCCAACACAGTTTGGGGGTCCCTCCTCACTGCTTTCAGTAAAACCAGGCCCCAAAAAGCATGCTTATAATGCAACAACACATGGAGCACTGTGGCTAAGTTAGGTTTGTGGCACTCAGACAGAACCGAAGTCCAGACTAGCCTCGTCTCTCCAAGCTCGGGCTCTTCCAATGTGCCAGACTTCAAAGCTGCCAGCTCCCAGGAGCAGCATCTCTTGCCCGAGCTGGCATCAGCAGTTGCAAGTGGCAACACCGAGAGGAACACGAAGCTGAGATGAGAGGGCGGTGGGGGGAGACTTCTCCTGCAGCAGCTGACTGCCACTTCCAGTCGCAGCGTACCCACACGCTGGCAGTGCTACCAACAGGGCTTTGCAGGCTCAGTGACTGTGGAGAACAACCAGGAAGCTTCAAGAGAGACATCTGGGTTGCAGGCACTGGGGTGTGCACTAGGGATGTCCAGAAAGATGAGGCCTGGGTGGGAGTTAGCATGGACCCGGGGAAGAGGAGCCTCTCCCTAGTAGTTTATTGCACTGTTTCTCTCTCTCCACATCACAGAGACCCAAGGAAATTAGGAAACGCTGCCAGGAGGGTGGGGCTGACTCTGGGCAACTCTCCTTCTCATGCGGCTGCTCTGGAGCATTTCATTAGCCTGTCTCCAGAGAAGCGCTGTCCAGCTGCTCATCAGCACTGCTGGCGCACACACGTGGTCTTGCGTGTTGTTGCTGTGACCCACGGCTAGGCCGAGTTCTGGGGGAGGGCACTGCACAGCTGATGACCACCAAGAGAGTATGTGCGCCTGCCTGCCTTGGCCTCTGCACTTCCCCTGAGCTGGCTCAGCTGTCCCAGGCCTCACAGCCCCACATGGAGACACCCAGAGCCCAGCCCAGCTCCACCCCAGAGATCCCGAGCAGCTCTGGCTGGCTAGGAAGCCAGGGCAGGGTAGGGAGTGCAGAGCAGCTGACAGCCTCTGGGCCAAATTCAGATAAGGTGCAAGCGGGATGGGATAGCAGCATGCTTGCGCCTGCTTACGTTGGGGTGAGATCTCATCCATTCTTCATCTCTTTCCTTGTTGTTCCCCAAGCATCTGCCGTCCACCGCAAAGCCACGCATAGCCCCGTGCAACAGCAGAGCAGACGCCCTCCCCGTTCTCTACAGGCCGTATCAGGGCTGCTTCTGCCCTCCGCTCCCAGCACCCGCCCAGCGCGGCAGTGACAGACCCTTCTCACTGCAGCAAGGGAGAGGGGGGAAAAAGAGTGGGACTCAGCTGCAGCCATTTATCTCCCAATGCTGGGCTATTAGACAGATGACAGAGGGAGAGAGGCAGGCAGCGCCGGCACCGAGACCCAAGCTCCTTCCACGCCGTGATTTATCTCCCGGCTTCATCTGGCAAACTTGCTGATGAAAGGACTCTTCCCTTCTCTGTGCCTCATCAATTCTCATTCTCATGTCATTGCTTTTCCCAGGCTTTCTAGTTTCTTTTCATTTAACGGCTTGTCCCCTTGTACCCCCCTCTCCCCCACACCACAGCCCCCTCTCATTCTCGCTCCTGCCTTCTTGTTCTCCTGCTCTGTCATTTCCTTTTCCTCTTCCTCTCAGTCGCTGTCCTTTTTCTTTCTCCCTCATTATCTCCAGTCCTTTCTCATTCGCTCTATCTCATTGTCTGCCTCTTGTTCCTTCTTGTCCTTTCTCTTTCCATCTATCACTATCTCTCTGCTTTGTTCTCTTGCTCTCCTCGTATCTGGCTGGAACGGAGAAGGATGCGCCTGATCCCTTAAGCCGCACACGCATGGTCAGCACTGACAGCAGCATCTTGGAGCTGGATGAAATCCCAGCCAGGAACTTCCAAGCTGATGTTTGCACCGTGATTCTTCACCCTCCCTTACTGCCTGCGCCCTCCCATCACCACTGGAGTTGCAATCAGGCATCTGAAATGGCACAGTTATAATTATGCCTTCAGTTTTGGCTTCTTCTCTGCTCCTAAATGCAATCTTTCCTCAAAAAAAAAAAAAAAAAAGGAAAAAAAAGAAAAAGATTTTTTATTTTTTTGCAAAAATCTAGTTGGTTTAATAAAAGATATCACCTCTACCGTGAGCCCTGATTCCTTTTGCTTCTAGACCAATACGGCTACAACCTGGATACCTGACAGTTTCCCTCATGGCACTGGAGGCCTCACACCCCAGAGAGACCTGAATGTAGCTGAAATAGTTTCAGCTCAGCACTTTACCCAGCACTCAGTTGCCTTTGGGGAGGTCCACAATTATCCAGATCCTTCTTTTCTTTCAAGGCTTTCATTTAAAGGTGATCTGGCACGAGGCTGGGACTCAAGAAATGTGGGTGTGTTGCTGGGCTTTGCTCTGGGCAAATCTCTTGATCCATGCAGGGTATCTTTTCTCTTGTAAATGGGAGAAATCCTTCCCCCACTCCAACAGTGGCTGAAAGTAAACCCATCAGTGCTTGTGAGGTGATGATGATGACAGCTTTGTAAGCAACTCCTTAATAGAAATGCATCAGAGAGTACCTGTTGGCTTGATTTCCCCTTTCATTCAGAAAAGGTGGGGAGAAGCAACCAGGCAGGGGATGCTTATGCAGTGTGATCCTCCCAGCCTTTTCTGGTTCACACATTTCTAGTTTAATACCACCTTATCATGAGCAGCTGGCACTGCTTCCTGCAATACCTCAAACCTGCTTCTGCCCCAAGCCTGACTTCTCACTGCTTCCTTACCTCATTAGCACCCTGGCAGAAAGGGTGTCACTACTAGGGACGGGCCAGGGGTGGAGACTTCCAGCCTGCACTCTCACAGCTTTGGGGGGTAGGGCATCAGTGAAAATCTCTGCTTTTATTTTGCAGCTTTTAATGGGATTCAAATGATCTTTTTTTCCCCCGGCGCTACATCTTTATGACCGCCAATCAGTCCTCGGGGACTTGCAAAAGAGGTCTGTTGCAAATTTCTGTGCCCAGGCTGCGAGCTCATTAACTCGTGCAAGAATCATTCACGGCAATATATTTATCAGCAAATTATCTATCTAATGGCTGGTAGGTTTAAGGCCTGACTATCATTTTGGTATATCTGTCACCCCCATAGTGGCTGCAGCTCACAGCGATGATACAGGAAGGCTGTTTGGAGGGTGGTCCAGATGAACTGTTATACTAGAAGTGTGGGGGGCTCTTTCTGTTCTGTGTCTGTACAGCACCTAGCACAATGGGGTTCTGGGCTATGGCCAGGTGTTATAGGTGGCATGATGATGATAACAACAACAACAACAATAATAATATCATTGTTATTAATAATTATGTTATTATAATAATTAACAATACTAATGATAGTAGTAGTAGTGGTAATAATAGTAATGTCATTATTATTAATCATTATTAATAGCAATGATAATGATACTACCACCATTCCTCCTCCTACTACTACTACTACTAATATGCAGTTATTTAGATTTGGCCCCAAAATGCTGCTACTCTTCCTGTGGGTGGATGCTCACCTTCCACGCCAAATGTAGGCTGTGATTGTTGGGATCCATGCACGCCCATGGGGTCAAAGAGTGAATGACCTCTGCAGTCCCTGCCTCCCCCCACCACAATCTTCCCTGGCGAAGCGGTTTCTCTACTCCTCTGCCAGCATTGCATTCAAGGTCAAGGAAAGGGATTCGCATTTCTTTTGGCGAATGGAGCAGTAGCGGCGGCCAGGTGGTGCCTGTAATGAGTGGCAGAGGGGAGGTACAAAGCAGATCAGGTCTGCAGTGTGGGCCCAGGGATTAGCCTGATTATTTCCTTTTTCCTTTTAAAATAGCTACTCCCTGCCATCTCCAACAATATAATTAGGCAAGTCTCCCCTCCTCCTCTCTCTCTCTCTGAAGGACTCTGGGAGCAGGGAGGTTTCCTGGAAGCATGACCTGACACACATTCCCTCCTCCAGCATGGCTCGGTAGGGCTCCCCATCTCCTCGCATTGCGGACGGGCAGCACAGAAGCTGCAGTCCTCCATGCTGCACAAAGGCAGGAGCAGATTGTGATGGCTGCGTAGCGCTGCCAGTCGTCCCCAGCGTATGGGCGGCCAGCCTAGCCAGCCTTCTGCACGCGCAACACTTGCTTGGCTGTGACCCCCACAATCTGCATGTTCCCTCGCCCTGCCTGGAGGACTCCAGCTTCCCTGCTGCACCAATTCATCCAGCCTCAGAGCCCCGTTGTTTTAACCATATGGTGTTTTGCAGTGAAGATAAGCTGCATATTCGTACACCGGGTTGTTCTACCTAAATATGATTTGGGAGGGCCTAGCATCACCAGTGGGGATGAGTGCACGGAAGAGCTGGCTCAGCATTGCAGATACCTTTATAAACCATCTCAGCATCCTAGGAGGACAGGGGTGGTTGTGAGCAGGACGTGAGCAGTTGGGGGTTGTGGGCCTGGTCACTGAGCTGTGCAAGTGACTGATTTTTTCAGGTCACCAACCTGGAAAATGTTTATATCCAGGCAGGCCGGAACGAACAGTTTGCATTTCTTCAGGTGAAACCAAGCATTATAAAACAATGGTTTGGGGTCAGATGAAACATTTTATTCCACCCACCCCATGACATTCTGTGTTTAAGCTTTTCACACTTTTTAAAAAAGTGAATATTTCAGACCTAAACAGCAAAACATTTCACCTTGCTTCCATTTTTTTCTCCCTTTTTGGCTGATCTGTTTTGACAAGCTCCGCGCAAAATTTGCAGCACCGTTTGGTCTGTCGGCATCTTCGGTTTCCAAAGAAAATACATTTCAACCCAAGCAATTTCCACTCCGCTTTGGGTGGGGGTGTTGATAGGTTGGCAGTCCCTGCTGGGGAACAGCCTGAAACAGCAGACAGGGCTGCAGGTGAGCATGGAGACACCTTGCTAGTGCAGTGGTGGGGAGAGAAAGTAAGAGTGGAATAGCAAAGGAGAGGTTTGCAGGTTGAGCTGAAGCATCCATGCCATTGTCTGGGGTATGCTTATTTATGCATGAGCCTGCTATCTGCTTCTCCCTTCCAGAAGAACCACGTGCATCCAGCACCGATTTTATTCAGTGGGAGAAACGGGGACATGACCACTTTTCCCTTTGAGCACTGATTCTATTGACTTTTAAAAATAGGTCAGGGTTGTGACCATAGCCCATTATTTAGCTTTATGGAAAGTCTTCCCTCCTCCAGCTGTGCCTGGCTGTCAGGACACCAGCTGGATCAGTCTGTCTTACAGTGGAGACAAAAGTTGGGCTCTTTGGGAGGTACAAATGACCCCACCAGCCTCCGCAACTGCCATGGCCTGACCCCTCTATTTGTCAGGCTGTCAAAATCTTGTCTCCTGCAGCTCTAAAGGGTTGTTTTGTGCCCTGAGCTCTGCTAAGAGGGTTAGCAGGAGGCCATCTCCCCAGCACGGTCAGGGCCACCCACCCTGGAGCACTCCCCACCTCTCCCCGGGGGTCTCTCTTCTATAGCCTTCCCTTTCCCAGCCAGGTATGGGCTACAAAAGAGGGGCTTCTACCTGCACAAACCCTGATGCTCAAGCATCTCCACAGTGCTGTCCTCCCCCCAGCATAGG
Organism: Gavialis gangeticus; assembly: GCF_001723915.1. Lineage (NCBI taxonomy): Eukaryota > Metazoa > Chordata > Crocodylia > Gavialidae > Gavialis > Gavialis gangeticus. The sequence continues at coordinate 6,991,810 of NW_017729019.1, read as the reverse complement.
CTGCATCTCAGCTGCCACTCGCTGAAGGCAGCAAGGGCTTGAATAATGAGTTGCCAGGTCCTGGCTGGCTTCTTGGCTGGAGACTCGTGGCTGTGGCAGGGCTGTGCAGCTCGAGCGGGTGTGACACGCTTCCTCCATTGAAACCCCAGTCACATAGGAAGCACTCGTCTCTGTCCCAGCCTCCAGCACGCAGCGCTGCGGGGTGAGGCTTTCGAACCACAGATGACGATAATAAAAACATCTCTTAAAACCTGGAATCAGAGCCTACAACCCCCTGGAAACAGGGAAGAGTGGAGTGCAGGCAGCCTGCAGGGAGCCCTGCTCTTCCCCGGAGCTAAGGAGGCAGCGCCTTCTCCACTTAGGCCTAAGCTTGGTGCATCTCCATTGAATTTCCTGAGAGCTGCCTCAAGCCATCTCCCACGTTTCTTTCGACTCAAAGCACCTGGCTGCTTCAAAAGCATCACCTTGGCTTGCAGTTGCAGCCATTTCTGGGGTGGAAAGGACAACAGGCTGAAGACTGCACCCAGCAAGGACGGCAGAAGGGAGATGGGTTTATTCTGTCTGGAGCCACCGGTCAGTACAAATCTAGCCAGAATGGCGAGATTAACAAGCTCTTGTGGGGGAAAAAATCCTTGGGATCTTCAGTAGGAGCAGACGGGAAAGCCAGCCCTGCCACCAGCCAGCCCCGGGTCCTATCTCCAGTCGGCCAAGAGAGAGACGCCTTGCAGTGGGGAGCCGGGAGGTGTAGTGAAGCCTTTGGTTCACCCACCGGACTGGCAGCTCAGCTGGGTCTGGAGCCACAGCATTGCGAACACTGTACAAGCTGGCCAGGGCCCCTGTCACCTTCTGGGTACGTGGTCCATGCATGGTCAAGGGTGGAAATCCCAGTGGCGGACCCCCTAGAAGGCGAGGCTGCAACACTGCTATAACTGCACCTAAGTTACTCCAGGAGACAGGGCTGCCATAGGCATAGGGAGGATTCACGACTGCGTCTCGGACAGACCCTGTGGTTTCTCCTGGCTCCCAGCCCAGCTAACAGCCTGAGCTGGATTGCACAGTCATGGAAGGGGCTGCAGGATGCATAATCCCATCTCCAGCAAGGGATTAATACCACCCCCTCCAGCTCCATAGAGGGCTTGGAGATCCTCAAGTGGGAAAAGGACTGCCCCCCTCGCATCCCAGAAGAGACCGCTCTTCACAGCGCCATCCCAGCGCCAGCATCTCGCCCGGCACTCCCCACACCGGAGAAGCTTCCCCGTCCCCCCCGCAGCCACTTTTTGGTGCAGTGCAATAAAACACTAAATGACTTTGCATGCTACCTACAGGCATCTTGGGTTCCTAATTAAGAAATAATGAGGCAGACTTCATTCCAGGTTGCATAACTAATAAATGACGACCAACAGGCTCCTTACCACCCGCCGCAGTTTTATTTCAGCTCAGGAATTAATCCTGCCACTCTCCCAGGCTGGTTTTTCTGGAGCAGGGTGTGTAAACAAGAGAGGGGGCGTCATTTGAGCCAAGGGTGGTGAGGCTAGAGTGGAAACCTTGCTCGGCTGGTGCTCTAGGCAGAGACCATCATGGCAGTGTCTGTTAAGACAAGAGTTTCTCAAATCCCATCTTGTTCTGGAGGCACTTGCTGCTGCTCTGGAGCTCTTGCACTGCTGTGCTTTTGCCTAATGTGCCAGTCAAGAGAGGTTTCACTGAGGGCAACAGAAATGGTTTGGGGGCTGGGGCACATGATGTATGAGGAGAAGCAGAGGGAAGTGGGCTTGTTTAGTCCGGAGAAGAGAAGACTGAGCGGGGATTTGATAGCAGCCTTCAGCTCCCTGCAGGGGGGTTGCAGAGAGGACGGAGCTGGGCTGTTCTCAGCGGTGGCAGATGACAGAACAAGGAGCAATGGGCTCAAGCTGCAGCAAGGGGAGTTGAGGTGAGGTATTAGGAAAAACCTTCTCACTAGGAGGGTAGTAAAGCACTGGAATGGGTTACCTAGAGAGGTTGTGAAGTCTTCATCCTTGGAGGTTTTTAAGACCTGGCTAGACAAAGCTTTGGCGGGGATGATGTAGTTGGGGCTGGTCGTGCTTGGAGCAGGGGGTTGAAGTAGAGGTCCCTTCAACCCTCATTTTCGCTGAGGTCTATGGGGGCTGTGGGTGTTTACCACCTCAACACAGAGGACCGTGGTCAGGTGGAGTAGATTGAATTGGGACCATCACACAGGGCTCTTCAGGGACTCCAGGCCCAATGGCTGCTGTAAGTTAAAGTGACTGAGGGCTGATCCATCTTACACCCAGGCTGTTGTGGCTCATCTAGTCCCCCTGAATCTGGAGGGTGGGGTGATGGCTTAGTGTTGCCTTCACCTGCCATAGCCCGTCGGCATTGGGTGTCCTAGAAACTCAGCTCAGGACTGCTCTCTTGTTCCAGGGGCTGCTTCCTGCGCAGATCTGTCTTTGACAGGGGGACACAATTGTGTTGCAAGCTGCTATACCGGGTGCTGGACTGGGCTGGGCTGACCATAGAAACAGCCCCAGGATCAGGTGCCCGTCATCAGCCTGCTGCCTCCACTGCCCAGTGGATGCAGCACCAGCTGCGGGCAAGTCCCTTCTGGTCACACCTTTTATCACTCTTCTCTCTCCTGGCTTCCAAACCAACCTGGGATCCTTGCTGGCCTCTCCCACGATCCTTGCACACTCTCCACCCTCCCTGCTCCAAGCACTACGGAGGCAGAGCCCCTTCACAGCTGCCGGCTCGGTCGCAGGCAGCGGTGATGGAATAGAGAGGGCTAGAAAAAAAAAAGCACCTGGCAATTTAATAGGTTCAGGGTAAAATATCAGGCTTCATACAGCCCAGCAGGAGCCCTTTAAGGAGTATTTGTCACCCGGAGTGCAAGTGCTCTGTGTGCAACTTGCCGGGTGCGTGCTCCCCTTTCCCTCCCTCCCTCTCCTTTCCTCATTGCTGCGGTTTATCTCCCCACCAAGAGATTGGAGTTTATCAAAGTTAAACTCGATTACTCCGGCCATATGTTTGCGACGCCTCAGCCCAACACAAAGGCTGTCGCAGTCAGCACAACGCGGGCCGGGGGTGATCCATCACTGCTCACAGCTGGAGTATGACTGTTGCCCTGCTGGGTTTCTGCAGCATAAGCCAAGCCTCTTTGGGGAGGGGGGATGAGGGGGAGGACAAAGCCAGGAAGGGGTAGGGGGGTGTCTGCAGGTTTCTGCCGGTTTCCTTCCTAGTTTCATAGTTTCTAGGGTCGGAAGGGACCTGAGCAGATCATCTAGTCCAACCCCCTGCCATGGCAGGAAAGAGTACTGGGGTCAAATGACCCCAGTAAGGTGGTCATCCAACCTCCTCTTAAAAATCCCCAGGGTTCAGCCCACTCAGAGCCTCCCAAATGGCCTTAAGAGCAAGAGGCAGCTAATGGTAGGAGCCTGGGGTGGACAAAGCCTGCCCTGAGGAAGACTCAGGTCCTCAGAGTGCTGCGTTGTGGGGGGAGAGAGCAGCGTCTGCCCCTGCTTTGCTACGGACCAAGCCGGACTGATATGAATGTGAGATGAGAGACAGGGTGAAGCTGCGACCTCAGGAGCTGAGCTCTGTCTCGCGGCAGAGAAGGGAATAACAACCTCCTGCACTGCCCTCCTCCAGCCTTGTACCCAAGGCCTCTCCTCTGGACCCAGCTGCAGGCCGGCTCCCAGGTTTGGGGAGCCCAGCGCACCTGAACATGATGCTGGCTTCATCACTCCCCAATGTGCTACAGACACAAGGCACCTCAACCACATGGCTCCGGTGGGCTGTCCAGACCTGGGACGGACCTTGAACTTGGACTGTCATGATTGTACCCTCCTGGAGGTGCCCATCCCTGTGGAGCCTGATCCCACCCGTCTTGGCTTAAATCCGTGCTCATCCCACAAGATCCCAGTGGGTGCCAGCGTGCAAAAGCTGCGGACAGTATGCAGGTGCTTTGGCAGCGCTGGCACGTGGGGAGATAAGTACGAGCACAATGTGTACAGACTACACGGGAGTGAGCAGGACTGCTCTCCTCCTTTCCATGCCTTTCCATGCAGCATGTTCAAGGTGCCTGCCCTAGTGACCTAATACACTGCCATGTCTGCTGAGCTGTGGTTCTCCTTGTCCTTCTCCTGTGACTTGGTACGGACCCCACCGATGTCATGCCCTGTCTGCAGGAACTGGATCTCCATGAGTTTATACAGAAGCAATACAACTGGCACATATTGGTCATGTAGTTCTTGTGGTTGGTCCAGACTGACTTGAGCTTCTGCTTGGATGCCAAAGACAAACTCTGTTTAAAAATAATGCCAGCTTTCACTTCCATCACTGTGGCAGCCATGTGCCCCCCCCCACTCCCCCACCTGGCAAACCCAGTCCCTTTGTTGACAGCAGGAGGAAGCCCAAGAGTGAAAGGTGACTTCTCATTCTGGAGAGGAGCTGATATAGAGCAGGGAGGCTAAAGGAGCTGTCATGTTATTCAGGCAGGGTCAGCACAGAAGGACAATTGGTAACGAAAGAAGAACCAACCCAAGATCCAGATGTCCGTGGACTCTGGAAACAGGTTCACAGTGTTAAAACCTGCCTATTGTGGAGCTGTTTTGCATGGCTGGGTGTTGCCAGCAGCACGCTGCTAAAATCCTGTGGGTGTGAGAGCGAAGGAGTCTACATGACAGTGAAGATGTGGGTAGGAGGGAGTGCTTGTGAATGCAATGGTGTAGGTGTAACGGCGCGGGCGTGAGAGAGCGAGTGCCGAGGAAAGAGGGATGGTACAGAGAGGGTGGTGAGGGTGTGTGTGGCTTGCTCCATGAAGTGGGTGGGATGGTGCAGGTGTAGCTGCAATGGTCTGATGCAATGGTGGTGCGAGGGGGATGGAAGGGCTGCAATGCACAGCTGGGCTGACTGGGTCCTACAGGTGTGACCATGCGGGCGTGAGGGGGCCTGCCTGCAGCGCGGACGGTCTCCCCAGCTCAGTGACTGTATCAGCAGCATTTGCAGCGAGTCCCGAGTCTTCCTAGTTCCAGGGGCTAAAAATCTTCCTACTGACTTCCAGCTATGCAGCAGCAAGGGTTGAAAAGGCTGTGCTGAACTGCTGGGGCTAGGCATGAGGGATGTCAACCAGCCTGCACAGACATGCCCGCACTCCCCCTCACCCCAACCAGCCGGCTGGGATTGCTGCAGGAGCCTGTGCTGCCAGTGCCTGGGTCCTGTGTGCAGAAGCTCCCTTTGCGCCGCGTTGTCACAACATGGTGGTGGTAGAACCTGGCAGCTTTTCAGATGATAAAAGCCTAAGTGGCTTGTAAGCATTTCCTACCAGAGCTGCTGAACAAGTGCTTATCCGATCAATTTAGGACAGGAGAGAGAGAGAGCGAGAGAAAGGAGAGGACATGTCCTGTAGCCTAATGCTTTATAATCTACGGGGAGCGCATTTGATGGAGCTTTACCTAGGGCCACCTTCTCCGTAGCGCTCTGCAAGGGAGAGCAGCGTGGTTTGGAGTGTTAACAAGCTCTCACCTGTTGGGACCTCAAAGAAGACAACGGCAACGTGAGAGAACAGAGGGGGAAGGAGCTGCCTAGAGCCTCAGACAGAAGGCGCCCCGTCCTCTGTGCATGCTAATAGGTAGGCAGTGCAGAGGAGCACGAGGGAGCGAGGGACTGGGCAAAGAAGCAGGTGTGGAATATCCTCACATGGCCTGTTTTGTATCCTGTCCTAGCGTGACTGCATACAAGCCTCCCCCGATGCCTGCATTGCAAAGTCACCACTTGAGCTCAAGTGGGAGAGGTTCATATTGAAGGTCAGAAGTTAAGGACGGAAGAATAGCCGTACTGCTTCCAACCGGAGGACCGCCTAGCCTAGGCTCCGGTTTGTAACAGTGGCAAGTAGCAGATGCTTTGGAGAAGGGGTATAAAGAACAGGGGCCTGTGTAAGAGCCATCCATCCAGTCACCAGCAGTTGGTTACATCCCTGGCTGTTCTAGCTAACAGCCCTTGATTGATCTACCTTCCTTAGATCTGTCCAAGACGGGTGTTGGTCCATGTGTTGAAGGATATGCATATTTATATGTGTGTGTGTGTATTTGTGTGCATGTATGCATACATCCATGTATATGTAAGTGTGTGCATTCATACACACACACATCCACAGAAGAAGAGCTTGTCTGCACATGAAAATCATTCCACAAGAGAGGAAGGGCGTGAATTTAAAGCAGGATAGCTGTGATCTTGGGAAACATGATCACAAAAGATAGGCAGGTGTGTGTGTGTGTGTCAGAGGGAGAGAGAAAGTAAGAGTGAGTAAGAAGTGCTATGTAAATAAAAGCCATTATCATTATCCACAGATTTCCTGGTAAAGTGTTAAACTCAATCATTTCACTAAATAAACAGGGAACCTGCTGCTAATGGCTTTAGCAAGGCTGCTAGTGCAAAGAGTTGCTCTTACCTGCTGTGGCAGATGAGATGGTGTTGCAGATTTCAGAAGACATTATGGATGAGGAGTTGTTTTTAATTAGTTTTTGATGTCCATTATTTTGCTAATGCATGTTCCTGCTCAACACTGTGCCACGACACCTCTGCCAGTTCAGGAGGTGGTGACCAGAAGGGGTGATCAGGCAGGATCCAGACCTGTGAGCAGAGCTGGCTGCATGGAGGAGGACAGCCTCAGGTTGAAGTGCCTTTGCAGGCCTGGGGGAGGGACAGGAGGACCAGGCATGGAGCTGTGAGGTGCTGCAGGGTGGGATGGAGCCCTGTTGTGAGAGTCTTGTGCCCAGGACTGCAGCAGGGATGAGGCTGTGATTCAGGGTTGTGGAGCACGGACTGATCTTCACAAGTTGGGTGGTTGTGAACCCTTTGCCAAAACCCCTCCACTCCAGCCTCTGCAAGCTCTGTTCTGGTGCTCTGCCTATCATCTGAGGGCTCATCTGGCAACGTGAACAAACCAACATAGGAGCCTGCTCTGCTCTACAGCCACCCAGCACCCCCAGCTGCTGGGCCATGCCTGGAACCAGCTCCACAGACCTCCAAGCATAGTGACAGCATTGCTCCTTCAGCCTTTCCTCTGAGCCAAGTCTACGCTGCTGGGAATAAAGGCTGATGTTTGCATGTGGTAGCTGGTGAAGGTAGACTCATGGGGGGCACAGGGTTTACCTTGACCTTAGCTAATACCTGTTGGAGCTATAGTTTGCCTGTCTTCTCCAGGACCTTAGCACCAGTTGGTCAACACTTTTTCCCTAACAAAGATAAACCCAGAGCATCCTGAGAGCAGGGGCAGACCTCCCCCAGAACTGCAGCCTCTACATCTACAAACCCTGGCCCCACTGCAGTCAACCGCAGCTCTGGCCTTGACTTCAGCAGTCCCGGACCATCACCACCCTGTACATTAAGCAGTTTCCCTTTTCCTGCTGCAAATGTCTTGCCATCCCTCCTTTCACTAGTCTCTCCAGCCTCCATTAATTGACATTAGGTAATTAATTGACATTAGGAAATTATCTGTAGTGCAATGCATTAAATAGTACGATGCCCTGAATCACTGGATGGTTAAATAAAGGGACAGCTGGGGGCTGGCGGAGACCAAAGGGACTCTCCTATAGACAATGGTTAGCAGGGCAGTCTTGACGGGGTGAGGGGAGCATGCAGGCAAAGGGTGAAGGACGACAAGGTGGAGAGGGCATTGGTTTACCTCCTCTCTAAGCACCCGCAGCGAAGGGCATGTGCGCACCCAGTCCTGCTTCCTCCAGCTTCTGGAAACCATTGTGTGCAAACTCCCTGCTGCTGGTCGAAAACAGGAGAAGTAGCAAGCAACAGTCCAACCGGGGAGACGCAGCGTGTGAACCTGAGTGTCTCAGTCATAGAGAAGTAGGCAGTGAATGGAGGAGCTCTGAAGAGAAGAAATGCAAAGGCATAGAGTGGGGGCAGGCCCCAGGTATGGTTGGGAAAGAAAGAAGGGGCAGGGGTGCAGGAGGAGATAGCAGCGCACCCAGGGGTCACCAGGGGAGGAAAAGGGAAGCAAACAAAAGAGAGGGAGACCTCAGCACCTCCCCGCCTGATCCTGCACCTCCTCATGGCATTGCAGCCAATTAGGAGGCCCTTTGGCAGCAGTTACGGAGCGTACAGGTGCCGTGCGGTTTGAATGCTGATGGCCTTCATCGGCTCAGTGCTCACACGCCCAACAGCATTCGCGGCACTTCGGTGCAGCACTGGTGTTGCGTGCACACGTGCAGATGTGGGATTGAGATGTGTAAGGGCCTGTGTGCCAGCACAGATGTGCAGGGAGCGTGAAAGAGTGGCATGGCCCTGGTGGGACCATGTTACACCAAAGTGGGGGTAGAGGGTAGTGGCTGTGAGGACAGAGGGAACTACACTGGCATTCACAATCCCTGGGGCTGCATCACAACACTGCAGCTTTTGCCTAGCTCAGCGAGGGATACAGCATGCTGGCCTAAACATTAGGACCATCCAGGCCACATGGCCAAACCTGGTTGACCACAGTGGGCACTTGCATCCCTCTGAGGCTTGCTCTGTGTTCATGGATGACCACGTCTTGGAAGGAGCTTGCGAGCAACTTGCAGGACCTGGTCCTTGCTGATCCCCATGCCATTACCCAGATCCAGACCTACATACTTCATGATGCGCAGTGACTTATGTGGAAGGTTTCAGCATTCAAGCTGTATCTCTTGGGACCCTTGAAAATCAACTTTTAGCCTAACTCTCTTTGGTAGAGAGGTTTCCGAGGCCTCGTCCATGCCAGCACTTTGAGCCAAGAGCCTCCAGCACAATGGGCCCAAGCCTCAGTGGGAGGTACTGCAGTAATATTAATACACAGTTGCATTGGGAACACCTGATCTGATCAGACCTTGGCTCCATCCAGGGCCGCATCCTTGTTCTGACTGTGGCCAGGGACTTTAGAGGAAGCTGAAACCACATCATTGAGATGGATGCAGGGTAAACTGTCCCGTCACCCTAAGTCTCATGGAGGTTTCTAAGACTTAGAGGTTGATTTAAAGCCTGAAGCAAGAACTTGAATATGCACAAGTCCCAACATTTGATACCCCCAAGCATTTGTCAGCATTTACTGTTATGGTGTGGGGGTCCATCCCTTGATGAGCTCTTGAACTCAACAGTCTCCTGTGGCAGTGAGTTCCACAGGCCAATCCTGGGGCTCTGAAAAACCATGGGAAAAATAAAATAATCTAATGATAATGCAGAGCCCAAAATGTTCTCAACAAAAAACCAGGGCTTCTGCCTCTGTCCCACAGGCCGGGTTTGAATGGCTGTTCTTTTTCTGGGCTGTTGTTCACAATCTTGGGAAATAGAAAATGCTCATCCCTGCTATTTTTTCTGAGAGGAAAAAATTGCTGTAGTATTGCAGTGGCCCGGGAGATTCACCACAGCAGAAGCCCCCTCACACTTGAAAAGAAAGATGTAGGTCCATCAGGAATGATGCAAAAAGCAATATTGCCTGCCCCTTCCTGAGTCCTGTTTCTTCGGGAGATGGTTTAAAAGCCAGTGCCCTCACAGTGGGAAAGTGCACGGGATCAATTTGGGTGCAGGGGCTGGTGTGACTCGATGCTGAATAAATCTTGCATTGGAAGACTTTTATAGGGAGAGCAGGGGAGCCGTAAAACAGAGCGGCTTTCAGAGGACCCTGCCTTCCCATTCCTGTTTGCTGGTTTTTTCTTTTTATGGCGTGCAAGGGTCTTTTTTGAAATGGGGGAGAGCTTCAGCGGCGGGGGTTGATTTCTATTTTACAGCGTATGTCAGAGCGAAGCTGGAAATCAAAGGCCAGGGCTGGGTTCAGGTCTGGCTCCTGTTTTATTTGAATCTCAGCATTTGAGAGAAAAGGAGATGGCTTGATTGCTGTGACTGGGAGCACAGCTCGCTAGGTACCATCCAGCTGTCTCCTGGAATTGAACCCGAGACAAAGCATGAGCCTCTATGGCTGATAGACTAGGAAGGACTTGACATGGGAAAGCGCTACTGATAACCCTGAAGCAGCATTTCAAACCAGTAATGGAAACTGGTGCAGAATCCCACCTGGACACTAATTTGCAGCTGAGCGGCAATATAAGTGGGTCCTTAAATAAATGTCAGTTGATATGAACAAGCTTTGATCCACCGCGAGAGAGTCCAGCCGGCCTTTGACTGGCCTTGCTGAATCAGGTCAGGTTAAACCGTGGAGATAAGCTGAGTTCCCTTGCCGGCTGCAGTACCCATCAGCTCCTTGGTAAATCAGCCTGTGATGCATTGAACACAGTTTGCTGAGACATGGAGCAAGATGCACTGCCTGCCAGCGAGGTCCTTTTCAACTCATCTCTGCTTTCAAGGTGCCAGAGGGGGAAAGGGCCTGGTTGAGGTATCTCCAGCTTCCAGCCAGCCAGATGCAGCTTAGCGCAAACTAGACCAGCCGTGAGACCCCCTGATCTGGGCAGGCCAGCCCCAGAATACATGTCAAAAAAGTGGCCTCAAGCTACCTGTGCCTCCTCCCTGCTGGAGCTAGCCAAGCCAAGAGAGATGGGACTGGGCGCCATTAGACTCTACAGCAGCATATTAGCAAGAAAGGAACCACTTTAATTGTATATTAAAAAAACCCCAAAGCCATTATTCTGGATAGGGAATGAGGCAATAACCAAATCTTGTCCAGCATAGCTGGGGTTAAATATTACCTGCTTTCTTTCCTGCAGGGGAGCACTTAGGATCCAGCTCCTCAGTGAGCCACACCTGGGAGCCAGGAAGTGTTATAAAGAGGCTGCTCCCAGCAGGCTATGGGGGTTTGAAGGGAAGGAAGCTGTTTGGTGTGGGGGTGAGCTCTTCACACATTCACAGAGGGGTTCTCAGATATGCCACAGAGCAGGCACCTGGGCTTATGCAGGGAGCATAGCTAACACTATTTGCTGCACTGGGTGCATGCACTTATGTAGAGTGCAGAGCACAGGCAGTCAGGCCCCTCGGCCGGAGGTGGGTTTTTCACAGAGAAGTAGATTGCAGGGTTTAGACCTATGGTTACATCAAGGCAGCAGGGAAGGTGAGGAGAGGGGGATGGCATTGATAATGTAGTCACACACCCATGCCAAAGGCAAGCACACTTTATCTTTAGCAGAGGCTCCAAGAGTCCCAGGCCAGGCACTGTTCCTGTGACTGCCTATGAGGCATAAGGAGCTGACATCCAGCTCCTGCAGCCTTGGCCAGAAAGATGAGTCTCCTCCACTGCATCTCTCCTCCTCACCCTGAAGCCTTGTAGGTAGAGCTCATCTATTTGCAGTGCCCAGCAGCTTTGCTGTTGCAGTTACTCAGTGCTTGAAACCAGCACCTGTGCTTTGGGGCGGTGGCTGGTAAAGGGATATGGTGGCATGTAGTTGAAGGCAACCCTTGGGTTACCCCAGGAACACTGAGAGCTTTGCTGCACAGGCACCAAACCCTATAGCAATCATCTGTGGAATGTCATCTGTCCATCACTCATTACCCATTCTCTGCCCATCCTTCATTATTACTGATTCCCTGCCTGTCACTCATGATTAGCACCAGCACTGTATAGGAGCCGGTCAATTGGTGTAATGGATCTAGTAATTGCAGCTAATAGAGAAGCTAAAGAAGAGATGTGATTAGCAAAGGGCCCACAGAGGGGAGCTTGCTTCATACAGCCGCAATTTCATTATTTATTGATGGGCTCGTAGCATCTCTAAAGCCCCATCCTTGATTAAGGCCCTTTCTTGTTAAATGCTGTATATACACACTCAGACACTGTCATTTCCCTAAAGGTTGACTTTGCAGTCTATTGGCAATTCCCTGAGCCAGCTGGTTCCCAAAATACTTAATGATTTTTAGAGGTACAGTATATCGCATGTAATGGTATGTCCTGCCACGCGATGAGAGGTGTAGCAGTAAGTGGCTGGTGCCTGCGGAGCCTCCTCGTGGCATTGCCATAATATTTAGTACTGGAGACTACTATTCTCAGCTGCCTTATCAGAAAGCTGGGAGTCTGTTGTGAGAGCCAAAACTAAAGCCTAGAGGATGATTAGCATCAGACTGAAATGCCTGGTGTTCCCTTTCTTCTTAAAAAAAAAAAAAAAAAAAAAAACCCTT
>NW_017729019.1:6972591-6979511 GCF_001723915.1 Gavialis gangeticus | reverse complement strand
TTCCCTTTTTTTTTAAAAAAAAAAAAAAAAAAAAAAAAGCCTTGCCTGTGTACACAATGAAGAGGAGTTAACTAAAGCTGAGGCAATCCTAACTCAGCCTTGGGGTAGGCAATAGAAGGGAAAACTAAGGATTGATTGTATAAGCCTTCATTTAGTCTTAATAAATCTGTGAGGTACTTGGCTAAGTGGTATAAATGCACAGGAGGATGTGATGGGTGCAAAGTCAATGATGGACTGGGCCGATGAGGCGCACATGAGTCTGTATGGGGGCAGAGAGAGCCTATGTACCATAAGATGAATTTCAGAAATGGTGTTTTTGTGCTCATATAAGTGCCTTGTAGAGAAGCCCATGCCCCAGAGCTGCCCTGCTCTTTTGGCAAGTAGAGGGGCAGGTTACAGAGTCCAGCTCTTGCCCCCCTCTGCTCTTGTTTCCTACAGGTCTCATTTGCTTGCCGTGAGTTTGGTTATAATCTACTATTTGTTTCTGCATCCATTACTATATGGTGCTTAGGATTGAGGTATCCAACGGGGTGGGGGGGGGAATAAAAGTTGAAAATCAAGCCCAGTTCATTGTCACCTGCTCCCACAGACACCTGAGCCCCCTGTAAAGAGGCTTGAGAGCCTCATGCTGAAACAGCCTCCTCTACTCCTCCCTGTGTTTGCCACCTGACACCTTTCCCTCCTGGGTTTGGCCGTAAGGGAACACAACAGCACAGAAGCACTGAGTCCTACTGTAACCCCTCATCCCTTTCTGGCATCCTCTCCTCCCATAGCAGCCACCCATACAAAAGTCAGTGGCAAAGAGTAAGCAGCATAAATTACCAAGAGGGAAAGGTGTGAGAAGTAGAGCCTGGGCTCCATTATGAGAAACAAGAGCCCAAGTGGTTGAGACGCAAGCTCTTGGACTTCAAGGGCCTTGGTTAAAACCATGCCTTTGGACTCAGCAGGGTGAGCCCTATTGGGACGCCTTGGAAGGGGAGCTGAAGAAGCAAGGCATGCTCATGGAAGGCAATTTTCTTGGTTGGCATAAAGTTCTTGGCATATGATTTACATGCCTGTAATGTCTGTGGTCCTCACAAGTCTCCTGGGTCTGCAACCCTCCAGTTAAGCCTCCTTTCTCTGAGTCAGATGGGGGAAATGAAAGCAATCTGGAGGTTTAGGACATATAGGGGAATTTTCAATATATCCACTCTCCCAACATTAGCTACCTGGCAGAGGCTGGTAATTTAACCAGTTGGACAAATCTGTGGAGGACAGGTCCATCAGTGGGGATTAAACATGATCATTAGACGTGCAGCCTCCACATTAGGACTTTCCAGGCCTCTGAATGCGAGAAGCTGCAGGGGGAGAGGGAACAGGGGACAGATCCGTCTGCCTAGGCCCTGCTTGAATACTCTTCCCCTTAGCATCCACTCTGAGCCCCACAGAGACACGGGCTCCAGGGATGATTAACCCATGGTCTTACCCAGTCTGGCATGGCTTGTGTTAGGTTAAGAAGACTGGACTGAGATCAGTGAGCAAACAGTGGTTTCCCCCAGCGCTGAATCTGTCTGATCTTTTCCCCCCAGAAAGATCTGCACTCTCCCCCTGTATTTAGAACAGAAAACAGCTGGTGCGTCAGAGCCCCCGCTGCACCGTTACCACTAGCAATTACCATCTTTCCGATGGCAAGGGGCAATCACGGTCTGACTCATTCCCCTCATCTCCTTTCCACGGGGAGCCTTGCAGGGCCCCACAATAATCACAGCGATGGTGATGCCAGGGGGGCGGGTAATCAAGGGGCAACAAGGCTTTTCAGTCAAGATATGTCTCGCCCCCCCCAGGAGGCCTCTCTGATTAGAGTGCCCCCCTGGGCAGCACCATGCATTAGTCACACTTGACCGTGGAGCGTCTGAAGGATTGCCTGCAGGCTGCTGTCTGAAAGTGTGCAAGTCATGCATTTGCCATGATCTTCCTCTTCAGCAAATGAGGCGCTTCCTGAGTTTACATCTAGCTGCCCCCCCACCCCCCTTCATTTTGTCCCTCTGGATAGAGGGAATGGATGGCAGGGTTTTTTATCACTCTTTGAAAGCTTTCTTCCTGCTTTGGGGTCACACCAGCAGATGCTTGCTTGGATGTAGGATTCAGTCCCCATAAAGCCCCCACACCCCATTGTGCCCCAGTGCTCACGCATCGCCGTCCCTTGGTTCCCGGCTCAGTCCACAGACATGTTGATTCTTTCAGCCCTTTATAAAGACCTGCTGGAGCTACTGGCCTGCCTGGATGTGGCCGGAGACCCAGCTGGCCTAGCAACGTGCCCTTGCCCATGCTCCAACAGCAGCTCTTTCAAAGGAAGGTGCATGAAGTTTTGCAGGGAACAGTTATGGGATAATTTCCCTTGGGGACACATTTCTCCTTGACCCAATTAGTTGGCCTATGCCTCCAAGTCAAAATCCCCTTCCAACAGCCTTGTCATATTGTTTTTTTTCCTCCAAATACCCTGTTACACCACGGTTACATTCTGCCCTGACTAACAAGAGTGAATCTAAGCTGCTTTCCTCCGTAGCTGTAACATTAGCCATTTACATTAGCAGAGATGGGTCCAAGACAAGATGCCTGGTATTTAGGCCTGAACATGCTCAAAGTCCAGGGAACGTGGAGATCCAGAGGCCTGGGTCGGCTAAGGGACCCATCCCAACGCTTGGAACAGGCCCTGAGACACTAAAATTGGATGCAGGGGTGGCAGTGGATATAGTTTTCCTAGACTTCAGGAAGGCTTTTGACACTGTCTCTCACCCCATTCTCATTAGGAAGCTGGGGGACTGTGGCGTAGACACCCACACAGTCCAATGGGTCGCCAACTGGCTAGAGAGTCGCACCCAGAGGGTGGTAGTGGATGGGTCCTTCTGGACCTGGAAGGACGTGGGAAGTGGGGTCCCACAGGGCTCGGTCCTTGGGCCTGCACTGTTCAACATCTTCATCAGTGATTTGGATGAGGGGGTGCAAAGCACCCTGTTCAAGTTTGCTGATGACACTAAGATGTGGGGGGAAGTGGGCACAATTGAGGGGAGCAACAGGCTACAGTTAGACCTAGATAGGTTACAAGGATGGGCGGAGGAGAACAGGATGGGGTTTAACACAGACAAGTGTAAGGTGATGCACCTGGGGAGGAACAATCGGCACCATACATACAGGCTGGGGAACTCCCCTCTTGTCAGCACGGAGGTGGAAAAGGATCTGGGAGTCATTATTGACTCCAAGATGAACATGAGTCGGCAATGTGGGGAGGCAGCTAGGAAGGCCAACTGCACCTTGTCGTGCATCCACAGATGCATCTCGAGCAGGTCCAAGGAGGTGATCCTCCCCCTCTATGCGGCACTGGTCAGGCCGCAGCTGGAGTACTGCGTCCAGTTCTGGGCGCCGCACTTTAAGAGGGATGTGGACAGCATCGAGAGGGTCCAGAGGAGGGCCACTCGTATGATCAAGGGACAGCAGGGTAGGTCCTATGAGGAAAGGTTGCGGGACCTGAACCTGTTCAGCCTTCAAAAGAGAAGGCTGAGGGGGGATCTTGTGGCCTGTTATAAACTGGTTAGGGGGGATCAGCAGGCGCTGGGGGAGTCCCTGTTCTCCCGAGCGCCGCAAGGAGTGACCAGGAACAATGGTCACAAGCTGGCGGAGGGAAGGTTTAAGTTGGACATCAGGAGGCGCTACTTCACGGTCAGGGCGACTAGGGTCTGGAACCAGCTTCCAAGTGGGGTGGTGCAGGCTCCCACCCTGGGGGTTTTTCAGAGGAGGTTGGATGACCACCTTACTGGGGTCATTTGACCCCAGTGCTCTTCCTGCCATGGCAGGGGGTCAGACTAGATGATCTGCTCAGGTCCCTTCCGACCCTAGAAACTATGAAACTATGAAAATTGAGGATGCTGATTTCCAAGGTCTTCATTCAGACTCTTCTCTGTTTTTTAATGGAGCTCAGTAAAGAAAGGGATGATCGGCATTTGTATGACAGCAGCGTCTAGAAGATGCTGTTGAGATCAGGACATCACACATTCACATAGCAAGAGATAGGCCCAGCCTCAAGGAACAGCCTGGACAGACAAGATAGACAAAGGATGGGAGAGGAGAAGTATGAATCCAGACCCCTTGTATAGAAAGGAGGAGGTGCAGAGATGACACAGTATTTCCAGAGTCCCACATATAGCCTGCAGCAGAGCCAAGAGCTCAGCCCAGATCTGCCCTGCTTGGTGCTTCAAGCACGACGCCAGCCTTCCCCTTGTTCTCTCCATCAGCCTTTCCCCCCATCTCACCTGTTTGCCCTTTGCACGATTCTCCTCTCACACACCCTTGTTTGGTCTCTTTCAGGAATGACCTTGAGGAGGAACCCCAAAAATGCAGCCACGTGCCAAAATGATTGGCTTCGGGAGGAGAAAGAGGAGAAGCTTTGACTAGAGGCCCACACGCTGCCCAGCGTATTATGACCTCTTCCACTGGGAAGGCCAGGCTGGGCCGCCTTGCACGGGGACAGTAGCACCCTGGGAGCACACTGTGAAGGGTAGAGGGCCTAGTGGGGCGTGGGTTTTTCTTGTTTGCTCTGCTTCCACCACGCCGTCTCCCCATGCCCAGTTCTGGATGTGCCCAATGAATGTTTTCATCTTGGGAGGAGCTTGGTCTTGCCCATTAAAAATGAGACACTTTCAAATGAACTTGCTTTTCCTCTGTGTGGCAACTGTTGCAGCCATCCCCATCGTGCCCTGGAAGGTCAAATGCCCGCTGCAGTGCATCTGCCAGATCAGGCCATGGTACACCCCCCGGTCCGCCTACAGGGAGGCGACCACGGTGGACTGCAATGACTTGTTCATCTCCACGGTGCCTGAGAGCTTGCCAGAGGGGACCCAGACCCTGCTCTTGCAAAGCAACAACATCGCAAGGATCGACCAGAGTGAGCTGGACTATCTGAAAAATCTCACCGAGCTGGACCTGTCGCAGAATAGCTTCTCCAGCGTCTGGGACTTCGGCCTGAAGAACATGCCCCAGCTGCTGAGCCTCCACCTGGAAGAGAACCAGCTGGCCGAGTTGCCCGATAACAGTTTCTCTGGCCTGGCCAACCTCCAGGAGCTGTACCTGAACCACAACCAGCTGCACAGGATTTCCCCTAGGGCCTTCTCGGGGCTCAGTAACCTCCTTCGACTCCACCTGAACTCGAATCTGCTGAGGACGGTCGACAGCCGCTGGTTCCAGATGCTCCCCAGCCTAGAGATCCTTATGATCGGGGGCAACAAGGTGGATGCCATCTTGGATATGAACTTCAGGCCGCTGTCGAACCTGAGGAGCTTGGTTCTGGCTGGGATGAACCTGAGGGAGATCTCAGATTATGCCCTGGAGGGCCTGAGAAGCTTGGAGAGCTTGTCTTTCTATGACAACAAGCTGATGAATGTCCCCAAACGGGCACTGCAGCAAGTCCCCGGCCTTAAATTCCTGGACCTGAATAAAAACCCGCTCCAGAGGATTAAGCAGAGTGACTTCACCAACATGCTGCACCTAAAGGAGCTGGGACTGAACAACATGGAGGAGCTGGTTTCCATAGACAAGTTTGCCTTGATCAACCTCCCGGAGCTGACCAAGCTGGATGTGACCAACAACCCCAAGCTGTCCTTCGTCCACCCCAGTGCTTTCCACCACCTCCCCCAAATGGAAACCCTCATGCTCAACAACAACGCCCTAAGTGCCTTGCATAAGCAGACAGTAGAGTCCCTACCCAACCTGCAGGAGATCAGCATCCACAGCAACCCCATCCGCTGCGACTGTGTCATCCGCTGGGTCAACAGCACCGAGAACCACATCCGCTTCATCGAGCCGCAGTCCACGCTGTGCGCCGAGCCCCCAGACCTGCAGAGGAGGCACATCCGGGACGTGCCCTTCCGGGAAATGACCGACCGGTGCCTACCCCTCATCTCCGCCAGGAGCCTCCCCTCCCGCGTGGAGGTGGCAGACAGTGAGAACATCTCACTGCACTGCAGGGCCCTGGCCGAACCCGAGCCAGAGATCTACTGGGTCACGCCATCGGGGGTCAAGTTGATCCCCTACTCCGAAGATGGGCGGTTCACAGTGCACCCTGAAGGGACTCTGGAGATTCACCAGATCACTGCACGGGAGGCTGGGTTGTACACGTGTGTGGCCCACAACCTCATCGGTGCCGACACAAAGACCATCAGGCTGACGGTCAACAGCTCCTTCCCTGTCAGCGAGGACAGCCTGGAGCTCCTGGTGAAGGAAGTTCAGGCCTATCACATCCTGGTGACGTGGAAGCCGCATCTCAACACCGTCTCCTCCAACCTCACCTGGTCCAGCTTTGCTTTCAGCTCCAGCGTGGACCTCACCAACGTAGCTCGGATCCCTGCAGGCACCCACACATACAACATCACCCGGCTCCACCAGGACACTGAATACTGGGCCTGCCTTCATGTGGTGTTTGTAGACTTGCAGACCAAGGTGGCCTGTGTGAATGCCAGGACTAAAGAGGCCAGCTATCGCTATAGGTACCTGGAGAGTAGGCAGAGCATCTTGACGGTGCTGGCCCTTTGCATCTTGCTGCTCTCCATCAGCCTCATAGGCCACTATGGCTTCGGTTCCTTCAGGCCACAGCCTGGGAGCCCGGAGAAGCTGCTCCCCCACTGCATACCATGGAAGCCAGGTTCTTCCTCGGTGCGCGTGGTCTATCCTCCTTTCATCCGACCCTGGGATCAAGGGCAGCATGGGGACAAGCTTCTCGCTGTGGAAGTGCAAGCAGCGCCCCTGGACTCTTGAAGGTCACCCTGCTGAAGTGTGGTGGGGACAGTGTGAAGGGCGGAGGGAAGGCAGGAGAAACTGGATTTTTTTTTTTTTTTTTTTTTTTTACCAAAAAGCGAAAAAAAAATTTAAAAAAAAAAAAAAAAAAAAAAAAA
>NW_017729019.1:6961293-6972458 GCF_001723915.1 Gavialis gangeticus | reverse complement strand
AAAAAAAAAAAAAGACTTGACCGACGAACACAGCAGCATGGCAGACAGAGCGGGCATGGCCACCAGGGTAGGCTTTGCCATGTGCCTCTGCCCGCATGCCCCACCCAAGTCACCCCTCAGCCTTTGGCCAAACAGATTGTCTCCCTTATAGACAACTCTCTGGTGCAGAGGGAAAGGGCCACGAGCAAAGCTCCTCCGGAGACAGGGCATGGAGGGCAATGCCCAGAGCAGCAAGCCTGAGCTGGGGAGCACCTTGCTCTGCTTGTGAACAGCCATACAGCTGACCCTGCCCATGTTCTCCAGCAACCCAGCTGCCATGAGCCCAGTCGGACAGTCCCTGTCTTGGAAATACAAAAAGGCCTTTCCCTGGGGATAGGATCTTTTTCATTTTTGCCATTGAGCAGCCATTAATACCCATAAATCCAACCCACCAACCCCCTTTCTACACCTGGTTTTTGCTCACTTGCGGTCACCTTCAGGAACCTGGGGGAGGGAAAGGTGATGACTGGGGCTAGCGAAACAAAAAAAGAAATGATGATGATGATGCATCTCCGAATTGCCTAGCAACAACTTCCTGGATCTGGCTGAATTCTGCTGGGAAAAGCCAATTGGATGCTGTAACCCAAGAGCTTAATTTCAAGGCTATTTTGTAAACTTTTGTGGATAATGTTACAAAAAGAAAAAAAAAAGTGGGGAGGGGAAAAGGAAATTCTTGCTTTTCTGTTTTTGTAAAAAAAAAAAACAAAAAACCCACACAAAATCCTTTGTACACTGGTTTATAGCTAGAAGGCTTCGTGCTAGAAAAACATAGCTTCAGATACAGGCAGGGGGGATGGATAGATGGGGAGAAGGGGGAGGAAACTTTGATGTGAGAGAGGTTCCAAGAACAAAGTCTCATCTTCGAGAACGGCTGCACTTTGCCCTGTACGCACATCCCACCGCATAACTTGCAACATCTCAGGAGATGAAAGAGGACGGCGTCTTTATGGGGTGGGGAGAGAGGATGAACATTCAATTCGCCAGCGCTGTCATCGCCTCTCTTTGTCTGATAAGCAATTAAAATTGCAAATGAAACACACCAGTGGACAACGTGAGTTCCCCCTGTCTGTTTCTTATTACGCCAAACCAAAAGAGGCTGCCGTGCGTAGAATTGGAGATCGGCGAGGTTGGGGAAGCAATTTCTCCTCCCTAGCGACCTATAGAGCGTTTCTTTTGTTGTTGTTTTAAATCCATATTTAATTTTAATATTCCAAGGTGCCAGATTTAATGTTTGGGGGACCAAATGGAAAGAGAGAGAGATTGAAAAGAGAGATGAGTTAATCAAGAGAGAAATAAACAGATGGCTGGAGAGATAGCAAGAAGCTGTCAGAAAAGAGTCAGTGGAAACTGCTGCCAATCTTGTCACTGGAAAGAACAGCGCTCCTGGTTGTAGATGTGGTTTTGCTTCCCAAATGCTGGGAGAGACGATAAATGCATGCTTGTCCTTAGAGGCAGGAATAAGGCTTTTGACCCATCGCCCATTGGCTGACAAAGCGCTTGTTCCAAGTGAAAAGGGGCGGAGGGGACAGATGGCAATTTGAACTGGGCACTTACACGGGCTGATCTGAGACCGCATCACCTCTCTGCACCGTCTTTGTAAAGACCTACCATCAGATATGTTCTTGCGGTAGCACATTCAGACGGGGCAAAGCCCCGTGAGGCTCCCTCCCTGTAGGCTGAAAGCAGTTGTAGCCCACAAGGTGAATGACAGCCCTAAGGAGGAATATTGGCACTGAAGCACGAGGAAGGAAGACTGAAGTCATGGCTTTGTAATATGGTCGTGTGGCAGAGGTAGCAAGAAGAATTGGATCCCAGATCCAGTTTGTGTAGATCCACAGAAGAAAATCCCTCCCCAGTTCGGCATGGGCACAGGTCTTTGTGCCCGGGAGAATTCCCGATTAGGGAGAGCGAGGAGTTCGGGGATGAGGTGCCTTGGCCGAGCTGTGGCTGAGGCCCAAACACCGGGCCAGGAGGCTGTCTGCACGTTGCCATCAAGGTTCATTAACAGCTTCATGTGCAGGGAGCCGGGGAGGTGCAGGTCAGGATGGAAAGCCGTCTGCTTTGCAAAACAGCCGCTCAGCTCTCATCCTGTTACCCGTTTCCCTGGCTAGGCTAATAAACCCTTCTCATCTGAAACAAAACGTGTTGCCCAGCAAATAGATATGATCCGCAGACCAAAGCATACGAGGCTAAGCCTTGCCTGCAAATCTGTGAAGGTGATGGCCTCTTTCCTCAGTGGAAGGGGCCTGGAGTTGATTAGAGGGAAGAAGGAAAAACTAATGCAAAGTTTCCCCCACTGGCTCTTTGGAGCCCCAGCCAAGGTGACAACAGCAGACAGCTGCTTTCTGTGCTAGGTGTGCATGAAACAAGGCTCTCATAAAAAATTAAACCGGGAGGAGAGTCCCAGCCTCAGTGCTGAGCCAGCCTGGTTGCAGCGAACAGCCGGGAGAATTCGGAAAAGCAGCTGTTGTAAACGTGTACACATGCCCTGTTCTCACTCTCTGTGCTACGCCGAATGCATCTGGTGGTGGTCAGGTTAAGCGGGTACCCAGACTGCTGCACGTGGGTCGCAGTTCATTTGCACATACATTTGCGTGGATTTGAATATGCAAAACTAAGCAAGGGGCCGTAACAAAACTCTGGAGCCCTGATGGCCCTTGATGCAGGGACAGAAATTGTGTGTCCCTGCCTGTTCACCTGCAGCTAGTCGGCTTTCTCCTTGCCCTGCAGTTATTGGGGGGACCCTTCAGAGCATGCTCAGCAGTGCTCCCATATTCTCAGTCCCAGTGAAGCAGCCAGTCAAATGGAGATGCCAGGACAACTCCTGATGCCAAGCCTCTCCCATTGACAGTTCCCTTTGTTGCAAGCCTTAGGAGAGATGCCAAGGGCTGAGCAGGCCAGTAAGACTGATCTCCCCTTCCCCAGCCTGGAGAAGCCTCCTGTCCTCCTGGCCGGAGGCGAGCGTCTTGAAGGGGTATGTTGGTGATGCTTATGGTGTCCACTGTTGCAAGATCCCTTGCAGCGAAAGACAGACTTCCACACATGCATTGGCTCTGCTGCTCTCTCCTGGAAAACATCCATCCCTTCTGCAGCAAGACAGCCCTCCTCTGCCACTCCTCACTGCTGCTCTGACAGCTGCACAAGCACTGCCGTCCTTTCCAGTGCTACAGCCCAAGCACAAGGGGCTATCTGACCTGGTGAAAGCATACCAAAGAAGTTAGGTCCTTCCCATGTCAGGCCCCATAGCCCTGTGCCCCATGCCCTGCCTGCCTCAGGGTCTTCAGTGCAGAGAAAACCCAACACCTCTCCCCGACCCTGAATACTGCATGGTGTGAGCACCAGGTGCCACTCCCGTGACTCAGCCCCAGCTGTGTTTTAATTCTAGGGGGACTGTTTTCTGGACTCCTCTCCTCCACGCTGAGCATCAAAATAACAGATTGTCCCCACCACGCACGCAAAGCTAACAATTACTGCGTCCCCTTTCCAGCTGGGAGCTGTGGGCAGGCGTCTTCCCTGCAGTCCCAGAATAGCTCTTCTCATGCTAAGCATGACCCTTCTTGGGCTGGCACCGCTGTATTGAGGTTGCCTCCTTCCAGCTGACATAAATACAGAGCCATGCAAAGAGCGGGCAGGTTTGGCCGGATCTTGACATCACAGCCTAGAAGTCTCTGAAGGGAGTTATCCAGCCTCATTATCACAGGGATTTGGCGCCAGGACACGGGCCCTGTGCAGATATGATTTATACCAGTGCAAAATGGTATAAGAAGGGCTTTGACAGTGCCATAAAAGTGAGGGACAGTAGAGATCTATTAGAGCTCCTCCCAGCCAACGCATGATCCCAGCCCTTGCTGGCGAGACAGTCAATCGGCACAGGAGGTTTGGCTGCCTCCCTTGGGAGATTCTTCTGTAAGACATTAGCTGCCAGTTCATCAAGTCATCCCCTTCCGCCAGACCAGTACTTAGGACACCAGGGAGATTTCCCATGGACTTCAACGCAGCCGTAACCACATGCACCCAAAAAAATACTCATGAGTGGAAATGTAAGTGCTTGCGTAGGTCCAAGACTGACAATGTCCCTTCTCTTTGGCCACTTCTACACAGGGAAACATGCCAAAAAAGCCCCTTTGCCACTGGCTCAGCTGGAATCAGCATTCGAATCAGCCGAGAGAGACTGGCTTATAAATTTCCCCAGTGTAAACATGTCCTTAATTTAGTCCCTTTCCTCCCTGGTACATAAGCAGTTTGCTCATTAATCACTCAAGTGGTGATATTTTCCTTCCTCGGTCTCCTCCGACATTTGAAATGAGCTTGCTCCCACTTCCTGCAGAAATGTAGCCAGCCCTCGAGCAAAAGAAACGCCAAGCCCTTTAAAAGGCTGTAATTTTGTAAGCGTAGAGGAAAGGCATCTGTGATCGGTATTATCATTACGGCTAATGTTACGCCAGGCCCGGAGGTGAGGGTTTGGGCAATCACCTGGCTTGTTTGTTTTTAATCTAAAAGTGATTCCTGCCAACTGGAGATTGCATTGTCCTTCCTGTAGTTCTTCAATTGCCTCTGGAGCCCCTGTGATAGCTCAAGAGCTCTGAAATCTGCATTAATGCAAAAACACACCCTGCAATAATAGGCAGAGCTGACACTGAATTCTTAAGTCCTTTATGAATGAGTCTCCCCCCACCCCTTATCTTTACTCTGGGATCACAGCTGCACTAGCTACAGTACAACCATGCTCACTCCAGCTGTGTTTTAAGTGGCATTGTCTAGTATCTAGAGCAGCGTGGCCTGTTCTGGGCTGCCACTGACATACTATATGACCTTGGGCAAGTCACTTAGCCCCAAATTCCCAAAAGTGGCAGGTGGTTTTGGACACTGAAGGTCTCAGTCACTCAACTGGCTCCCATCTCTCTGAAACAGGAGCACTGATTTTACTCCTCCTCTTTGAGATGCTCCAACAGAGAGCATTAGTTGACAACGTCACAGGCTCTCCTGAGCATAGCAGCCCTCAGGGCTGGTGCATTTTCAGGCCACGCCGGTTTCTGTAACCAGCAGCACCCAGGGGAGCAATGTGGTTAACATCAAATCCAGCTGCATTTTGATTCCCCAGACAGTGCCCAGGAGCCCCCTTACAGCGAGGTGCCCTGGTGGCATGAAGCTGGCATAGAGCTTGAACCCATATCTCAGGAGCTATAGCAGGACGCCACTGGCCCGTGCCAAGAGGTTAATGGAATACACTAACCCTCATCATCACCATCACAGTTTCTCCAACCAGCAGCTTTTTTTTACTGATCACTATGCTACATGAAGACCTTGTCCAGCCAAATGTTATAGGGCTTCAACACAGCCTAAACTCAGCCACAGGAGAAGCATGTTCCAACAAGGTTTCACTCTCCAGTATGGCATGAACTGTTATTTCATACTGGTCCATCTAGCCAAGTATCCCGCCTCTTACCAAGCTAGAACAAACCCGCAACGGCCACCCAGACGGCTGTCCCGCCTCCTACTCAAATTCAAAGGCTCCATCTGCTTTGGGCTCTTCTCTGATAAGATTCAGTCCTTTGGAGATGGATAGAAAACCCAGACCGTTTTGCTTTCTGCTGTGGCAGCTCACGCGAAGGGAGCTGGGATTCCTTCTTGCAGGTGAGAGCAATCAGGCAGGTGTAGCAATCCTAGCTCATGTACCTGCAGAAGAGACTTTCCCAAAGGCAGAAGTCAACTCTCAACAGCAGGGCTACCGTGAAACCTCGGCACCTGGTTCCTGAGGGGGACCTACCTTGCTTTTGTGCTGTCTCTTCTGCCCTCAAGTCTTCCTAACCATCTCATGTCTTATTTGGGAACCTTCCTAAGCTCTTGGCTTCAGTTGCACCACCCAGGGGCACTGATTCGCACGCCTGCTACATCCATGTTCTGTTTTCACCTTGCTCATAAATGCATTTCCCTTCAGCCCCTTAAAATGCCTTTCCTTATAACTTGGCAACCTGACTTTTTTTAGAAGACAGATGGGGGGTAAACAGTGTAGCCAGGTGGCCCTGCTTTCCCCCGTTCAGTATTTGGCAGCTCTCAGCCCTTCTTGTCTCCTTCCTGGAGCAAATTTTCCTAGTCTGTTGGAGTGACTCACCTAGGAAGGGGCAGCTTGATTTAGATATGGGAAACCTCGAATCCAATGCAGGCATTGCAGTGCTTGCAGTGGGACAACCAAAACTGCTGCCTGTCTGACATGGGCTGAAGCATGAGCATCTGTGTCGCATCTCCAGCCTGTTCCCTCTCCAAATGTAGCACCAGCAGGATTGTAACCCTAATTAGAGCAGACACTGGGCATCACTCATCGTGCAGTGGGTTCTGCCAACACACTTGAATTTTGGCTCAGCACGTGCTGGAGCTCCCAGCTCAGCTCTGTCCAGGCACCTCTGATTTTCCAGCCCTGGATCCCCAGACACAGCTTTCTGTAGCATTGACTTACAGTCCCCCCCTGATCTTTTAGCTATGGTTCCCCCACCCTGCTCTGATGCTCCTCATTGCTGACCTGAAGAACACAGCTCTGGGGTCCCTTACCGGTGCCCCAGAAAACTCGTTCAAGGTGCCCCATTCACAGAATCACAGGCAATGTTAGGGTTGGAAGGGACCTCAGGAGGTCGCATCTAGTCCGACCCACAGCTCAGAGCAGGACCATCCTCATCTAGATCATCTCCAGGGTCTCAGAGAGTCAGGAGAAGGCAGAGCTCGCTCCGCTTTGGATCTCCAGCTGAGAAAGGCCCATGTGCGAGCGGTGGGGGTCTAAAAGAGGCTTTCAAGCTCAGCTGTGCACAAGAGAACCGACTGAGCATGAATCCCTGAGCCTGCCATTAAAACAGCCCAGCTCTGCTGCCATGAATCACTGCCTTGGAGGTGGATGGCGATAACTTTCCTAATCAGGAAGGAAGAGTCAGAAAATGAGCCTTGCTCGATGAATTATAACAGCTGCAAAGTTTTATAGGGCCTCGTGATGGGGACTTATGGGTTCTCAGCCCCTCATAGGCTGCATCCTGCAAATGAACGAGTTATCCAGAGGTACTGGTGGGCGGGTGGAGGGGGAGGGTGTTTTCTTCACTGCCAGGCATAAGTCATGGAGAGAGAAAATGGCTTTTCACAGCCAAGGTCACCTGCTATTTCTCAACTTCCTTTGCAAAGCCCATCAGCTCCTGAGCGAGCCCATCAGACGGGGGATATCTAATCCAAGTCCCTTGAACTCTGGGACATGCCAGATGTTAGCACTGGGGCTTGGACCTGGTCTCTATAAAATAAGCCAGGTCAGGACATTATCTCCAGTCCTGCATTTGATTCCAGGGCTCGTTTGCAACCCGGGCTTTGACCCCCATTGTGGAATCCAAGCCCCTCCGGGAAAGTAGTTAAACTGGATAGAAAACCCCCACAGCCAAAAGCGCTGCTTGTATTTGCCTCTTCCCTGGTCTCATGGAGCACAAAGGACTTGGACTGGCCAGCAGGGAGATCCCATACTTGGTCCACCCTGTCCTCCTCATCCTGAAGCTTTTGGGAATTTCACACCTGTAAAAGGTCTGGGCTGGCCACATTGGGGGGCATATGTGACCATTGCCTCAAATCAGCTTTCTTGATTTATGCCTTAGCAAGGTGTTGCTGCCAGCCATTCATAGAGGGAAAAGATGCCTCGGGTCCCCGTTCAGCCCTGGCAAGCGAATGACACCCTCTGAATCCATTTCATGATCCTTTATTTCCAATGCAAGTATCAGAAACATAGACCCCTTCCACAAATAATGCCCATGGGAATTTAGCTTACTCTGAATCTGTATGGAGGCACACAGAAGCAGCAAGAAGAGACTCTATCTGGCAGCAAAACCAACTTGCTTTGGTTGATTCCCTACATTACGCCTTTCACAAGCAACTTAGGCACTGAAATTGCTCAAGTACTTTTGAAAATGTTTCCTCTGGCCTTTCTGGGACCTCTGAGCTCTTTGGAAAGGCTGGCTCCTTGTTGAATGCCTTTCTCTACATGAAAAGTCATTCTGGCTTTTAATTAAAGGCATGATCCAATATTGATCTTCTTACCCGGGGCAAAAACTGTATGGATACTCTCAAGCGATGTCCGCTTGATCTGTATCGACTTAGGCTGACATTGGTTAGGAACGGGTGCAAATTACACTGAAGCAAGCACCTTTTAAACCTAACCAGAAATGTCTGTACAGGATGTGACACTCAAATGGCTTAAGACCTGATTTAGCGTCGCCTGATCTACCTTCTGTGCAGTGTTGTTCTCTAGGAAACACATGATGTGGAAGGTCCTGTGACATAGTCTGCCATGTAATTGCACTGGCTGTATAAATGTCCCCATTGATTTCAAGTGGACTGGTTTGCAAGTAAGTATTGATAGATCAAATTCACGCCTGTGCCTTTGCACCATTTAACTCCTCCTGAAGCCCTTATCCCCTCTGTGGGACATCCAGCAGAGCATGACACCATCAATAAACATCAAGCCGGTATCTTTACCAATTTTCCCCACGCTAACCTTATTCAGAAGCATCCAAGGAAGGAACTGATGGAGCTGCATCCCCTCCCTGGAGACAAAACTCCACCCCGCCTTTTTATCTGTAGGCATTTCTTATATTAATGTTGTGTTAGCTGCGGTCTTGTTAGTAAATGCAGAGAAAAGTTTAGGCACCGCAGATTCTAATTGCATCTTAAATTCATTTCAAGGTCATTCCCTCCTGACGGGAAAGCATCCACCCATTGAAAAATTAAATGAAGCCACACTTGTTCAACAAGACTTTCTCCTCCTCATTTATTTGGGGGACCAAGGATTGCAGAATGAAACTGTTACCGAAGATATTTCCAAAAAGAGGGAGATTTGCTGAATAAGCATCTCAGTACGTGAGGGCCCTTTCATAAAGCACACAAAGGCATGGCAAGATGCAGACACTGGGGGATGAAGGAAAAAACTAGAAACAAGGCACACGGTTTTTGGAGAGAGGGTAATTAACTGCTGAAATAGCTGCCAAGGGATGCGGGGGAGGTTTCCATCACTTGAAATCTTTTACGTTTGGTCTTAATGCCTTTCTAAGAGAGATCCAGTGGGGCGCAGGATTTTTCTGGGTGATGCTGTCTGGCGGGTATTATCACGAGGTGAAACTAGATGGTCCGAATGGCTACCCTTGGCTTTCGAATCCTTGAAGACAATGGGAGCAAGTCTTGGAGTCTCTCTAAGGGAGCACAGGCAGAGCAAGGAGGCAGGGGTCCATCTGTGAAAGGAGCAAGGGTCCAACCTACAACTTCATTTGCAAGGTACAGGAACAGTTTCTCCCCCAGTCTGGCCAACCACCTGTGCTGTGATTCCTTTCCCGTGACCCCTAAGTCCTTTGCTGCTCTTCAGGTTGATTTTTTTTTGTTTTTAATCTCTTTTTTTAAGTCCATTTGCTTTGAGAATACCAGCGAGGCACCCGGCCCCATGTATTCTGCCCTCCTTCTCCTCTCGCTCCTTCTCAGTGTAAACAGCGTTTGTGGATTCATCTGCACTCGGCTTCCCGACCAGTCCCCCCGAGAACAGCGTGTGCCAGAGTCTATTTTCAGCACCTAATAAAGCTGGTTTTGGAATGACTCCGTTGTCGTGCCACTTCTGTTGCAAGAGCCTTGCTGTTGTTTGCCTTGCTGAGACCCCCCGAGAGCGTACATGGAAACTGGGGTCCTGTCGGCGCTGGAGGCTTTATAGGCCTGGGGCAACGACTATCACTTGCACTTGGATCTCAGCTGGGGGCTGACCCAGAGGCATAGCCCAGGGGACGCTGGCATGGGACCAAGGCCTGTTTGCAACCCCGCTGTGATGGAAAGCCGTGCTATTAGCAGTGACTTACATGCATCAGTGTGCTCAGCTCTGCAGCTTGGGCTTGAAGGGTTCAAGCTAGCACTACATGACAGGATTCCCTACAGACAAATTTCCAGGAGTGTTTCAGCAGCTCAGAAGCTGCCGGCCTACAGAGCCGTGAGATGCGCTGGCACCCTGGGGTCTAAGCAGAGCGGGGTGCAGGAGGTTCACCTGGCAAGTACTGCGGGAACCGTATCCCCTCCCTGGAGACAAAACTTCCCCCTTTTTACCTGTAGGCATTTCTCATATTAATGTTCCATTAGCTGCAGCCTATTACTAAACACAGGGGAAAGTTTAGGCGCTGCAGATTCTGCCTCTTAAATTCAAAATGCTAATTGCATCCTACTGTGTAGTGCTCCGGGGTTGCTTTGAACCCTCCGAGCCCTTTCAGCCTAAGCTGCGGAGCTGAGCACGCTGAGGCATCTTAGTTGCAGCTAGTGGCATGGCTGTGAGCCTCCCAGGATAAAAGCTTGAGGAGCAGTGCTGAGGATGCAGAGACAGGCCACTGCTCACGGCTGCACCCGGGGGTAACCGCGGGCAGGCTGAGAGGCAGGGTTGCCCTTTGCAAAGAAGCCCTGCGGGTGACATTGAACCAGCTGCGGGTGGTTCATTGAACAAGCTCGGATTTGCAATGACCCGCTGTGGGTGGCATCGAACCAGCCATCCACTCCCCAAGGCGTCATCCAGGCCCCTCTTAGGGAGCGTCCATGCAGAGTGATGGTAGGCAGCATGGGGTGAGGAGAGGCCTGTCTGGGTAGCAGCCTCCCGAAGGAAGGGCTCCTTTTAATGAGTCCAGCCTTCTACCTAATGTTAGGGGCAACAGGCTGGGATTGCAGTGCCCGTCAAGGACTCTTCTGGATGCTGCAAGGCAGCTCTGAAAGCATGGTGGGGAAGAGGCTGGACTCTCCACTAAACTGGTGGGACCAGGGGCTGATCCAGGGGTTACCGCCGAGACGGCCGGTCTCAACTGGCAGATGCACATGCAGTGATATGGCAGCTACCACCACACCCCTCTTTGCAGCATCCTGCATCCTTCTACCTCACAGCAAAGAGGGCCCAAAGCAATGCATTCCCACAGCAGGCATCCCGGCGCATTTGTCCCAAAAGGCTTGACCTGGCCTCAACCAAAACCCCAGGTCCATTAGTGAACTGAGTGGGGCTGATAGGTCAGGGCCAAGGCTTCATAGCACTTATTTACTAAGTACAACAGAATCGGGTATAATTAAAGCATGCCCCCCCCCCCCAGGCAACTCCCGCCGGTGGG
>NW_017729019.1:6956578-6961065 GCF_001723915.1 Gavialis gangeticus | reverse complement strand
CCCCCCCCCCCCCCGAGCAACTTCCTGCAGTGTGATTTAAATAAAGACAGCCGATCTCCTTGGGAAATGTCCGCAGCATTATCCATGGGTACGATGACACGCTGATGAAGCAGATGCGGCTTCAAACAACCTTTGGAAGAGCCATCGATCAACTTGTCTCCAATGTGCTTCAGAAGCCTCACCCGATGCTCCTCTTCCCCACCCGCACTGTGATCTCCAGTTTAAGGTGGGGGGAGGCTGAAGCACAGGGGTCCAGTGACTTGCCGTTTTCACACGGCTGGTCTAGATCACCCCCGGGACCCGAACCCAGGAGTTCGTGACCTCCATCTCCCCCATCAGCTGCATCCTCAAGCCGCCTAATAAACATTTCTCTAGTTTTCCATGCAGAAATTACTGAAAAAGATGGGAAATGGGAAATGAAGGGGAAATCATTTTAATGCACTTGTTTCCTTTTAGGGCTTTAAAGCTAAAATAGCATCTGTTCTCCACTGGAACGGCAGGCTTCCTCCAGCTTGTCCCAATGAAGTGGATGCTCTGGCATTTGAGTGGGTGATTTACCTTGAAATCAGGCTTGTGGAAAGCCAGGCAAGGGGCACAGGGGGAGTTGTCTGTGGCTGGGGATGACGACCCCCTCCCAAGCTCGGATTTGCAATGAACCGCTTAACACTTTTCCAGCTGCATTGGTCTTGACTCTGTGAAAACCAGCCCATCAACTCTTCTGTGTCCAGCTTACTGTGTGCCAGGCTGTTTCATGCCCATAGGGTATCACAGCTCCTGGATTTGGCCATGCTACGTGTTTGCTCTGCGCCCCAGGGCTGAGGTTTGACACATGGGCGAGTATCGCAGTGTGACATGCTTCGGCCTTTAGTACAATAGCTCTGTAGGGATGACCGCAACCACAGGCAGTCATGCAGCCAGCTCTGCAAGGGCCTTTCAGGAGAACTGCCGTGATTTTCAGTTCAGTGGCACCTTACCAAGCTCCAACGCTGGCGCAGGGCTGGGGGGCAGCATTTGGACCCGTGCAAAAGGTGTCTGTCGTGGACTCAGTTGCTACAAGCAGCGTTCCAGCCTTACGAAGCTCCTGGCCTCCATTGTGACGGCTGCCACGGAAAAGCTCACGATCTTTAGCTAATTGGTAGCCCGTGTATGGAAAAATGATGTATAGAGAGATGATGGACAGCGAGCAGCATCTCAGGGCTCAGGGTCCGGGCCAGGACTCGGGAGATCTGGATTTGATTCCCAGCTCTACCACTTCCCCTGTCTCCGAAAGGAGCCTGGGGACCCTTCCCCAGCTCCCTTGGGGTAGGGCTGGGAGGGTAAAACCTGGAATACCCGTGAGGCATTGTTTGTAGGTGGAGAGGATCATGGACATGCCATGGAGATGGCCCCTCACAGGCAAAGCCTGAATAGCTGGGCAGGTCTTGCAGTGCAGCCTGTGAGCCAGTGAGCTCGGGATTTGTCCAAGGAAGCAAACCAATTCTTTCTTTCTTTTTTTAAGGAAAATTTTCCAAGCCAAACCAATTCCAAATCCATGAGACATTCAAGAACCACCTGTGGCCCTACTGCCAGCAAACATCTTCCACCCGTACCCGAGGCTTCAGATGTTTCAGAGCAGAGGTTGCTCTCCGCTCCCTGATGCATACATCTAAGGAGAGCTGCCCCGAGAGAGAAGTGGTGCTTGATGCCAGTCCAGCTACATGGGGTGGGGAACCTGAGAGGCTTTGGGAATCTGCGATTAGCCCCACACACAATGAAGCATGTCAGCAGGATTAGGAGAAACTCCTTGCCTGTCTGTCCCTCCTAGTCCCTTCACACTGGTTCTCAAACTGGAGGGGCCACAATGGCCTGGCAAGAAGCCCCTGGAGAGATGCAGATGGATGGGTCCCAATGGCGGTGGATGGATTTGATCCACTGAGCAGTACTAGAAAGGTGAGATCCCATCGCACCTTCCATGGGACTCTGGCCAGGTGTGCAAGCTGTGGAAGCAGACTGGATCTCAGAGCATTTGTGTCCTGTGGGTTCCCGAGAGAGGCCAGGCTGGATGCAACCTTCCCAGAGCCGTCAGTGCCTCGGTGCAGCCTTCAGCAGACAGGACCTCGCGCAGACCTGAGATGCCAGAGCCGCAGGTGGCAGGGATGGTCTGTGCCTTGGGAAAGGGAGCAGCCCGAGGAGGACGCAGAGGGCAGGGCAGTGACCCCTGGCAAGCAGGGAGCTCCCGCTGCCAGCAGTGACAGCTCTAGCTTGTACCTGAGCTCGCCAGCCTGCTGTCTCTCTGACTAATGGTCTCCAAAGGGCAGAGCTCCATGTTCAGCTGTCAGGCAGACGCCGGTGGAGGAGATGATGGACAAATTCTCTCCACAGGCTGAGCGAGGTCACGAGCCAGGAGCCCAGCAAGCACCCAGGCAGGCAGGACTCTTTCCAGGGATAGCGGCCCTCTTTCTAATGACAAAACCAGGCCCTCTGAACCCCATCTATACATTGTTTGTGGTTGTGGTCTAAGACTAGCACCTGCCCTCCCCACTGCGCCTGGCACTGTACATGTAGTACAAGACCGTCCCTGTCCTGCAGAGCTCACAGCCTGGTTAGACCAGGCAGAAGATTGGGAGAAAACAATTATCCTTCCCCTGGGCTGTGAGGGCAGAGATTTAATGACATAGAGTCTATGGCTGAGCCAGGCTACACACCCATTGTCCCTGATGGCTTGTCCTCTGCTGTAGCCATGAGACGGGCTTTTCCCCCTGGGCTGAGCAGAGGGTCTACGTGAGACAACCTGGTGCTCGTGCACAGCCTTGGCAAGTGAAAATCCCCCTGTGAAATTTGGAGAGTATCACATCAATGGGGAAACTGAGGCACGGGAGGTGAAGACACTTGGCAAAGTCCACACCGCAGCCACACTGGGACCGGCCAGCTCCTGAAAAGGAAGATGCATAGATGCATGGACCCCCGAGAGCTATTCAGAGGAGACAGACCATTTTCCAGCAAGAGCAAGTGCTCACAGAGCAACCGTCCAGTGGAAGGGCTTTACCGCTCACCCGCAGAGCACTTGCCCCACCACCTCTGGGGAGGAGCCTAACACCCTGCTAGCCTCCTGGCAGGAGCAGGGGAGGGGTAATTTCTACCAGGGGCAGCAGAATAAAAAGCCCCCCTGGGATTTTCAGCAGAGTTGAGGTCTGAGGACATGAAAGACTCCGCACAGGGTGAGCTGCAGAGACTCCCCTCCCCTGCCTTGAAAGCCAAAGGATTACGGCTACCTGTGCTGCAAGCTGCATTGCTGCTCAGGGTCCAGATGCAGAGGCCATGGCTATGAGCCAGCAATGACCTTCCCACATGGAGCCCCGACAAGAGTCATACCCCACCCCGGGCACTGGGATGAGGCCCTGTCACGAGTGCAGGCGGCAGCTGGAACCTGTGCCCCGGTGTCACCTGTTCCCTCCTCTAGCTGGAGCGGCTCAGCTCTTCAGGCGCACACTTATTCCTCCGCCAAGCACAGTGTGTGCTGATGAGCTGCCGCTCGCCTGCTTTTGCCTAGCAGACACGGAGCAGGGCTGGAGCACGGGAGCAGCGGGAACTGCAGAGTCTGCAGCAAGCTCTTGAGGGGGCAGAGGGTGGAAAGGCAGAGAAGTGCTGCTCCCCCTCCACGGGAGCACGTGTGTCCAGACAGGCTTGGGGGGAAGATATATGCTCAGGTGCAGAATGAGCTGGTGGGGTGGGTACATATACAGGTGAGTGCTGGTGTGCACAGCCCCAAATGGCACTTGAGTATGGGTCCTTTGGCCACTGGCATCCTGCTGCAGTCATTCCTGCCCTGTGAGTGTCCAGCCAAGGGCAAAAAGGACTGGGTGAGCCCCACTATACCCCCACGCTGTCACGGCCACGGTTACAGTCAGAATTTGCAATATCCAGGCTCCTTTCTGGTAGCGTTACAGTGACGGCATAGCCACGAGGGCCCAGGAATGATGCGAGAGGCAAGGATTTCTTAGGGCGATACCTTTTATTGGACCAAACGCCTAATTGGGATGGAGTTAAGCGAGCTTCGGGACACAAGACGTTCTTCATCAGGTCACCTTTGGGCAGCCTGCTCTTTGTGGCAAATGCTGAGCTCTGCAGGGGATAACTTAGTGATTACCTGCAACAACCTTTGCTAGCCTGGAGCCTGCCCCAGGTTTTGTCCCTGAGCTCAGTGCCAAGATTTGTCCATGACGGCATAAATGTCTCCGGGCTTCTGCCATGAGCCTCCACGCAGAGCGGTGCTGTCCCTAGGCTATAGTGAGTGTCAGGGGGAGGGCACCTTGCAGAGTCGGCAGGTGCCCCATCACTCAGACGGAGACCTCACCAGCCCTCAGGCACGAGGCGGGCAGGGCCTGCTGGCAACAAGACTCCTAAACATTGAGGATAAGCCCCATGCACTGAGCACGCAGGACTTCTCCTCCTGCCTCGAAAAAGAGAAGCGAGACAGATGCCAGGACGCCGTCTGTCAGCGCAGCGCG
>NW_017729019.1:6926569-6951578 GCF_001723915.1 Gavialis gangeticus | reverse complement strand
GAATAAGCCCCATGCACTGAGCACGCAGGACTTCTCCTCCTGCCTCGAAAAAGAGAAGCGAGACAGATGCCAGGACGCCGTCTGTCAGCGCAGCGCGGGCATCTCCTGTGGAATTATGCTGCATCTCCCAGGATTACAGCGCCCGCTGACAGATCACCCCAGCAGGCAATTTTCAAGCTCTCGCTAGGAGCTGACAAATGACAACATAATCCAGGACATATTTCTCCAGGGGGTCATCTGACTTGCTTTCCCACCAGGGAAGTTCTGCTCTGGGGCTGGGGACCGAGGCCGGGCTGCCTCTGCAGCGCATCCCCGATCCCGAGGTCTGCAGGAGTGACGCCTGCTTCCTTTCCAATTGAATTAACCCAGGGGCTCCTGGGAAGCTCAGGGTCAGGGTGGCTCTGGTGTAGCCACTGACCTCCATGCAATACACTGCTTCTCTCTCTAGCCAAGTGCAATGGCTCCAAACCCGCCTTCCCTGCAATTCACAGCAGGCATGCCTGCGGGCTGATTTACGATGTGAAGAACCCCCTAGTGTGAAGTAAAAAGGGGAAAACATCCTTGTCTACAGCAGGGAAGACTCCCCCAGGTGCACTCACCCTGCTAGCTGGGGAGACGCATGGGCTGGTGCCTCTGTGCTAGTGTCCCCATCCTGAGCATAGGCCACTAGTGTCCTGAGCGTCAGCTCTGAGTGCAGGGGGATTGTACCTCGCCCCAGTGAGCGGGGAGGAGATGCAGAGGGACATCCTCAGCTGACGTCCCCTCCTTACCCACTCACACCAAGCCGCTTACCTGCCCCTCACCTCCCGCTTGTGACCAGTCACGTTCCTGGTACATCATTTCTGTGCATCCCTGCTGGTCTCATCGCTGGTCCACTCAGCAGGGCTCTTATCTGCCACAGGCACTCTCTCTTGCATCTTGCAGCCGCTGAATTCCAGTGACATGGAGGATGATGAATAATATATAGTGCCACAGCCCCCAAGCTCTCTGGTGAGAGCCGTAGTGTGTAGCTGGCCCCTCCTGCCCCGTGGCAGTATTGCTGCTTGGCCCACAGCTGGGTCTGAATCATTTATGACCCGGCTCTCTCCATCAGCCGTCTGGAGCTGATCCCACCATAGATGCTTGAGGCATGTTCTGCCTCCCTGGCATTTCCAAAGGAAAACAATTTCAGCTGAAAAACTTGCCTCGGGAATGGCTGGAGCTGGGTGCTAGCCAGACAGAGAGGGACTGTCCACAGCGGGGCACGGGCCCCAAAAGTCAGAGCAGTTGCTCTGTCCTCAGTTTTTTCCCAGGCTCACAACCCCCCTGCCTCAGCCATGCCATTTTTCTCCCCCGGTGCTGCCGGCTCCTGGACTCCAAGCCAAGAGCAAGGGGCATTGGCAGACCCGCGTGGAGCACCTCAACTGCAGTGTCCTAGGGTGGCTGGGCCCGGCCTGGGGGTGACAAAGAAACTGCCTCCCCGGACAGAGCTGGGAGATCTCCTCGTCCTCTTCATGGCCAGCGAGTAGCTCAGCGGAGGGGGAAAGCTCGAGGGAGCGGGTGGGTACCATCCTGCGGAGACCCTGGAGGAAGGGACAAGAACCGGACAGATGATGCTCAGGGGAGGGGGCTGCAGAGCAAAATCCCCCCGGGCAGCTTGCTTTGCAGTGTAATCCTGTGCAACAGCAGGGGTCTGTGGCTGTGGCAAGAAGCACTAGGATTGTGTTAAGCTGTTTATGGATGTGAATGGTTGCAGGGACGCGATTGGCGTGCCATGGCAGGGCGCACGGCTTGGCAAGCCAGCCCGCTGGCTTACAAGGGGGTCAAGACATTGGCCAAGCTGCCTTGGTCCCCAGCACCTGTTTCCACGCTGCCTTGGCGCTCCCTGGACATGGAGAGCGGCGGCCGGCACGGTGGGACTGAGCAGCCGGGATGGAGTTCGCCTTGCAGGCTCGTTCTCCTGGGATTTGCTCTCAGGATGCCGCTGTCGTGAATCCCCGCCGCACTTTGTTCAGTGCTCGGCTGGCACTAAAAAGGGAAAGTAAAAGCAAAGGCACAAAGGAACCGGAGTCAGGAGCTGTCTGCTCCGGTGGAATTTGCACTGTCACACGCGTAGCAAGAACTCGCTGGTCCTGCCTCACCCCCTCCCGAAAGCCGGTGATCTCCAGCGCGAATGCTAAACAGCTTTGATCTTTACCAATCCCTGCTAAATCGCAAGCGGTGTCTTGTAAATCTTTAATTACAAGAAAATTGCAACCTTAACAGTGAACACACAAACTGCGCTGATAAATATTTAAAATTGCTACAGCGACAGATCTGAGGGGATTAAGAAAAGATATATTGGAGTGACAGTTATTAAACACTAAATCCCAGTAAATGTTACAGAGTGGATAAATAATGCAGGCCTCTGACAGCCATTCCACTGCTGACAAACAGGTAGAGACATCTGCTTTGGGGGGAAAAGAGAGAGGGCTTGGTGTGTGCTAAATGATTGGCAAGCTCCAGAAAGCATAAATCTGGGGGTATTGGAGAGGATAAAGAGAGCTGGGGGAGCTGTGATAACCTGCAGGTTCCCGTATGGAGCAAGGGGTTTGAAGGCATCTCTTATCCCCTTAGGCACACAGGGTAAAGCTGGAAATCTAGCAATAGCAAGATCTTGCCCCTTTGGAAAGGTGTCTGAGACTCGTGGGTAGACTGAGACCAAATGTGGCCTGGCTTCTCTGGGCGGTGGGGACTGTGGTCTGTAACGATAGCCGTAGGTGTTCCTACAGGGCTCTGCAGTGTAGCAAACCAAGATGGAGTGAGTACCAGTGACTGGGAGGGAGGCAGCTGAGCTGCAAAATGGAAATACAATGCACATGTTCAACGGCCAGGTTATCAACCGTCGGAACGACTTCCCCAGGGCACTGCGACTTCTCCATCACCTGCAAGCCCTGCCTCCAGGCTGGAGAAGCGACGCTGTGGTTTGCTCATGAGTTACTGGGCTGGATTCAGGCATCGCTAGGTGAAAGTCTCTATTCTGTGTTATGCAGGAGTCCTGAACAGGGATAAAATCCAGCTTTAAAATCCATCTGCCCCTCAAAGAAACCACCTGCCTAAGCTTTCAACTGTCTCCTTCTCTCAGTCTCCTTTACCCAAAACTGCCTCTCACCCTGAACAACTCCCAGCCCTTCAGAGGAGTCGCACAGATCCTCGGTGACTCCTGCTGTCCCCAAGGCCAGTGGTCCTAAACACCAAAGGTCCTGCTTTGCTTCATGCCGGCTGCCCAGGGTAGAAAGGCCACCGAAAGGAGATGCCTTCTCCTGGTTGCGCGTGTGCACTATGCCTGGCACGAAGGGGCCTTGTCTCTAGGTGCAGTTGCAATATAAGTGGTCATTATAATAACCCATCCTGGTGGAGAGAAGCAGATTTCAGTGGCTCCAATTGTGTCCCGAATCTAGACGTTCAGAGGCTAAAAACTAATCAGGAAGAAAAGCAGAAGAACAAGATCTGAAACATCCCGCCACGCTGGGTTTGCCCGGAGAGCTGGGTGGAAAGACTGTTTGCACGGAGGGCTATTCTTTCCGTAGCAATTCTCCCTCCTTTAATTAAAGCACATACCGAGCAAACGGAGAAAGACCGAAATATGCCCCAAGCAGATTGGAGGACATGCTGACCTCTTTGTGTTTAGCTTTCGAGTGCACTTAGCACTGCTGAGAGATCCCAGCCTCTCTGATCCCTGGAAGATCAAACATAGAAACAGCACAAAGCCAATCCCCAGTGAAAGACATAAGGGAGAGAGGAAGCTGCAAATGAATTGGCATCAACTAGTTACGGGGAGCAAGCATGAGGGAAGGTCATGGGCAAGAAGAAATTAGGGAACCAGGGAAGGAGGGAGAGGAGAGACTCGGTGGAGATGACCCAATGGTCTGATAAAGCATGTGCCCAGTGGAGGGCTCTGGGGTGGTTTTCCCTACCAGTATGGGCAGGAATGGGTTTTTTTCTTTTGAGCTCTGTGCCTTGCCTAGGCTGTGGCTCAGCTCGGTGGCACAACATCCCCCTGCCCACGCTGGTCTGAAGCCAGCGTAGAAGTCAGGACCTTGGATGCGGTTGGGAACATACTTAAAGAAGGGGAGCAGGAGTGCTCCAGACACTACAAGCTGCCAGCCAGGCCCCTTCTGCACCAGGCAGACGGCTCTCTGGGGGTCCAGAGCCATTCGCCGTGCCCCCAGGAAGGACTGTACCTGGAGCTGGGGCTCCTGGAGGAAGCACGACTGCATGGTTAAGGCACCGGGCTATGACTCAAGAGATCTGAGGTCTCCCATCCGCCAAAAATCTCCCCACATGATCTTGGCCAAGTTGCATAGCTCCTCTGTAGCACAGTCCTGCCTCTGTAGCTTGCCTGGATGGGAGCTCTTTGGGGTGGGGACTCTCAAGTCCCTAGATGGGGACCAGTCGGGGCTGGTCCTGCTTGGAGCAGGGGGTTGGACTAGATGTGACCTCCTGAGGTCTCTTCCACCCTCATTTTCTATGACTCTAGGTATGAGCCCAGGCCCTGGACTCAGCTGGGGCCTGAAGTGCTGCTCCAGTACAAGCAGCAATAGGCCTGGGTTTTACTCCTCAGTCTGCAGTGACTGATACCGAGATCAGTTGACTGCTTGGCCCGTGGGCTCAGAAGCAAAGCCCTTCTCCTTTGCAGTGGGGAACATTTACCCAAAACACACACCTCCAAAACCACCAGCTTCCTCCTCTCCCTTACTTCCACATTTACAATTAGCCAACTTTTTTGAAAAGAAAAAGATTTTCTGGATCAATATTTTATTAGGCAGGTAGCGGGGCTAATTTTTGCTTATGGCATCGTTGCTTCACATGGCTGCAGCCTGGGCTATTAAGAATAATTAACTTTTTGCTAGTTACCTTCAGTGAACTAATGAATCTTTAATGTTAGCTGGGAATTTAATAATGGAGATCTAGTCAATGACCTCAAAACTTAAAAGGAAATGTTTCGGGGGGGAAGGGAGGAGAAGTGGGAACAGAACGGCAGACAGGCTGAGGTTTGGGGCTAAGAAGTAATGAAATTCGACCAAGGGTGCTTGGGTGATGAGAAACATTTATATAGGAATGGAAAATAAGTCCTGCTGATGAATGACAAGGGAGTCTGGGTGTCTAATAGTTCGATGTCCTCTCTTGCACTAATTAGCAAGCATTAATAATAATATAAATTAAGAGTGATAATTTAATAAAGGCAAATGGATTGCCTGGCCCCACTGAGAAGCAGCACAGTCGGGTAGTGACCCCAGTGACCCAGCAGGGGGTTTGAGCCCAGATGAAGCGAGCACTGCATTAAAGTCTGGCTTGGGGGCCGCTCGTGACTGACCGGAGGAGTCTGGCTCTGATTTGAATAAAGAGCCTTCAAAGGACCCTGCAAAGTGATGCAACCCTGCATACGTAGGATTTGAGGAGAAGGGGCACCAACTGCTCACAGCTCAAATGTGCAAGGAAAATCCTTCCCGATATTAAAAAAAGAGGCGGTGAAAATGTTTGTGTTCCAGCTTTTCCCTGCAACCCTGGGAACCTGCGCGCGGCTAACATCCAGACCGGGCAGGCCGGGGCACAAGTGCCTGAGGGGGCCGAGGATGGAGAGACCCGCAGAGTTTCACCATCCCAAGGCCAGCGCGGTGCAACGACGCGCGGTGCTGTCTCTTTAAAACGATCCTCCCCTGATAAATCGCTTATCATGAGATGACCCTGCGCCTGGGAGGAGGAGGACTCTCTCCAGTAGGACAGGAGGGATTTTAAAGGACCGGTCCTGGAGTGAGAAGCGCATTAACTGTAATAACGCCGGGAGCTCTGCAACACTGCGCAGGATGGAGCCCGCGAGCCCTCTCCTGCATAAATTATTGATGCGCCCTTTTACCGCGCAGTAAAAGGACTCCAGGGGACAATGATAATGACCCTGATGGGGGGGAAGCCAGGGAGCCAAGCAAACCCTTGAGCCGGGCTTCTGGCTCTGAGTCTGCCAGAGCATCAGAGCAAAGGAGATGCGGCGGCTTCTCCAGACTTGCTTGCAGCAGCAGGGACAGCGCCAAGGCCTCCGGAAAGCTGAGGTGGACCCTCGCTCGGCTTGATCTCCCTACCGGTGCGTGTTCAGAGACAGATTGTACAGGCCAGACATGCTGCGGAGGGGTAGCAAGAGGACGTCCGCCTCCAGCTTGGGGTCTAAGCTCCTGTGTGAAGATCTGGTCTCTCCCAGAGTAGAGAACTGACCGGGAAATATGTCCACCCCTCACCACCACCCTCAAAATATTTTCGGTGAAGCATCAGGAGGAATCCAAAGACCCTGTTTTCTTCATTAAGCCCGTTCTTCTTCCCTGGACGTGACTTGGTTAGCTGGGACCCACATGCTGGGAGCGGCCAGTTGACCTTGGCATGTCCAAGATGGAGTTCCTCTTCCTGGCTCCCTTGCGGAGTCGCTGCGTGGACCCGAGAAACCATGGATGGGGGTGCTGGGGGAGGCAGTGCACGTGCAAAGCTTTCAGGCTGCGGCTGCACCTTGGCCTTGCTGCTGGGCGTTGCCTTGGAGCAGCGGGGTGCCAGACCTGCCCCGCTTAGGGGTTGCCCCCCCAGCCAGGGACAGAGGGAGCCAAGGGCTGGGAGATAAAGGGGGGCAACCTGGGCGATGCCTGCAGCTGTGCAATAGGTGCGGGGAGGCGGTGGGGTCTGTGCCCCTCGTTTACGCCGGTTGGCACCTTGCAGCCTCCGGTAATTATTGAGATGAGGTGCTGGGTGCAGTGTCCTTCGTTGCCATGGCAATGAGTCAGGTCCGGGGGAAGCTCAGGGTAGCAGCACCACCTCCTGGCTGAGCCGGAGACCAGGGCAGCGCGGATGCTGGCAGGGACCGCGCCAAGCCGCAGTGACTCCAAAGCCCGTGACTGTGCATCCAAACTGGGGCTGAGCCCGGCCGGATCTGGGCATCCTATGTGGGACTTGGCTGAGGCCCCAAATCCAACAGGCAGGGGTGGAAGGGAGGCCAGCCAGCACCCCCAGCACAACCCCCAACCGTCCAGTCCATCTGTCCTGGGCTGCACATACCTCCCCTTTCCCCCACCTGACTCCCAGGCATCCCAGGAGGCAGGAGCTCCCGGGGGCTTCCAGCCCCTTGCATCCAGGACATCCAGCTCATGCTCTGGAGCGGATCACGGCTTGTCCTGGTCACCAGGCCTCTGCCCCGGGAGGCAGAAAGCACGCAACAACCAGGACTGCTGCGGTTCATGCCACATCACGGCGGTCCTGATCCCAGCACTGACCCCCGCATGCGCCCCCTCCCTCGCACGCAGGCCTGCATTGGGCGGATGCTTGTGGCCACTGAACCCTCTTTGGGGAGAAACACACAACCCAGAGCAGTGCCTGCAGCGGGCGTAGACGTGTTATCACGAGCCTGAAGAGCCCTGCCTCATGCCGGTGCCGGGATCTCAGTCTTGGCAGAGCCCTGCCTTTGGTGGCTCGTGTGATTCAGATGTTCACAGGCTCGCGTGGCATCATCAAGGCTGCGGAGGTGTGTGCGTGTTAGGCCTCATTTACGGCGTGCTCTGCCAAACTCTGATAACAAAGCGCTTCAAGAAGGAAGGAGAAAGGCCGGTTGGAAAGTTCCCCCTCCCCCAGAAGTGCCAGTGCCCACCTCGTAAATCTTTAATTAAAAGAGGAAGAGATCAGGAGAAGCGGGAGTAGAAACAAAATTTTGCAAATATTTAATCCGGAGGCAGTGATTACGGTGCGGAGAGGGGGTGGAAGATGGAGAAAATGGCACCTATAGGACACAACGTCCTGATAAAGTCACCAAGGAGATAAATGCAACCTCCTGGATAAATGCAACATCCCGCCAGCGGGCAAGGCAGGAGGAAACGGCTCTCTCTCAGGCAATCGATTGCAGCTGTGTGCAGGGGAAGAGTGTGAAGAGAGGATAGGGGCAGCAGTGGTGGCAAAGGGGCTGGACTTCTGCTAGCAGCACGGGCTTGGAGCTCACACTAAAACAATGGACCTGTGCTCTGATCTGCCTCTCTCCTGGCCCCAGCTTGCAAAGAGATTTAGAGCCGGGGAGA
Source organism: Gavialis gangeticus (assembly GCF_001723915.1). Lineage (NCBI taxonomy): Eukaryota > Metazoa > Chordata > Crocodylia > Gavialidae > Gavialis > Gavialis gangeticus. The sequence continues at coordinate 6,943,521 of NW_017729019.1, read as the reverse complement.
TGCTGGTAAAGGGAACAGAGTGGGGGGGACGATGGGGTCTTACTTGGGTTGCACCTGGCTGCCTGCAATTCTGTTTCCCCCTGCAAATGGGTGCGTGCACTGCACCGCCCAAAGGGCCAGCTGGGAGCAGGGGCCCCTGGCACCAGACATTGCACATGCACCAAGTGAGACAGTCCCAACCCACCAGGCACACAAAGGGTCATTGTCCCCCTTCTGCAGGTGGGGAGAAAGAAAAACCAGGTGGGAAGGGACCTCAGGTCACATCTAGTCCAACCCTCTGCTCCAAGCAGGACCAGCCCCAACTAGAAGCGATGGGGTTTGCCTGAGCTCTCAGCGGCAATGTGTGGTAGAGGCCAGAACAAGCTCCAGGTCTCTGGGGTCCCAGCCTGGGCTCTCGAAGCTCCTGGGGGCAGGCGTCTCTCACCGGACAATGCCAGGCCCCAGAGGCCCCAATCTCAACGGGCGACTGGATGTACCACCCCGGCATCAACCCTGGAGTTGGTGGCACATCAGCGAAGTGCGGTGGGGTATGGCTCTCAGCAAGACAGCCAACGAAATGCCAGGAGGAACTCAGCCGCCAAGCAAAAGGCATCAGCCCAGGTTCACTGGAAACCTGGAGGACCATAATGCATCCAGCTCTGATGCTTTTTAAGGCAGGGCAAACCTGCTGAGCCCCGGCTGGGGCGCGCATCCTACTCTGATGAGCCTTGCTGGAGGTGGCTGCCTCCACCCTGGGGCAGAAGCAGCATTGGATCGGCCCCAACAACTGCTCCGTTTTGAGATGCTGGAGCACTGGGGGCTTTGAGGAGTGACTGGGGGGGCAGCTCACCTGCCCCCACCCCCCGGCTCCTGCATGCTGATAGTCTGTTGCCCACACCAGCGCATATGCGTGGATCCCAGAGCTTCGCATTAGGGCGCACGCTCCCACCCGCGGGTTCTGGTCCCTCGCACACCCACCCCTTCACACACTCACGCAGTCCTGTGGGGGGTGAGATCCTTGATTGACTCAGTCTGGGGCCCCATAGAGCTGACAGCCTGGTGTTTAAGGCAGAGCTGAGGTCGTATGTCTGCACGTGGCTTCAGATCAGCGCCCCCCTTGCTGGGCCCGGTCTCCCCCTTTTACCATCCTGTGCGTGTCTAGTCTGACTGGACTGCAGGGGCATAACTGAGTGGGAGGGGTGCAGCCAAGGCAGGGGGTGTGCAAATATAACACCTGCCTCAGTGGCACCCCCTGCTAGCTCTTCAGGCCAGTGCCCGTGTCTTATTGTATGCCTGTCCAGTGTATCTGGGGCCCCTGGGATCCAACAGCTCCCCTCCCAGCCCTTCGCAGCTCCCCCCTACTCGTTCTGCTATGGGATTGAGGCGGTATCGCTGGCTACAGTGAAAATCACTCAGCAGATGATTAGGAAAGGTCAGTGCGCCGGGGAAAGTTGTGATGAAGAGGAAAGCGCGTTCCACCCGCGGTCTCCAATTAGCCTGTCCCTGCGGTGGCAGCCTGCTCCGCACTTGTGCCCCGAGCCGTCACACAGGTCTTTCCCCGGGGTGCCCAGCTCTGCTATCCTTTATCCACAGAGAGACTGGGGGCTTTGCTGCTGACTGAGATTAGGTATAATACCCAAATCCTCCTTTTTAGTTTGGGCTCCGGAGGGGAGCCCTCCTTGCTACCTGTGAGCCTGCATGCAAACATTACCTACACATTCCTAGATGTTCGGGTCGGAAGGGACCTGAGCAAATCATGTAGTCCGACCCCCTGCCCTGGGCAGGAAAGAGTGCTGGGGTCAGACGACCCCAGCTAGGTGCTTGTCCAGCCTCCTCTTAAAGACCCCCAGGGTAGGGGACAGCACCACCGCCCTTGGGAGCCCGTTCCAGATTTTGGCCCCCCTTATTGTAGAGGAGTTCTTCCTGATGTCTAACCTAACTCCGCTCTCCGTCACCTTGTGGCCATTGCTCCTAGTTACTCCAAGGGGTGCCCTGGTAAGCAGAGCATCTCCTATTCTTTGCTGCCCCCCCCTTCCCCCGATGAATTTGTAGGCGGCCACAAGATCCCCTCGCAGCCTTCTCCTGCGGTGCCTGAAGAGATCCAGGGCCCTCAATCTCTCCTCGTCGGGCTTTGCCTGCAGACCCCTCACCGTACGAGTGGCCCAGCTGGTTCAGTGCCCGGTTGTGGGTTCAGCTCAAGAAGGGGTCTTGGCTGAGGCTGGAAGCTGGAGAAATGCAAGGGGAGAGGGGAGGCTGGCGTTCATCGCACCGCGGTCCATGGGAACCGGCAAACACACAGGAGTGTGCCATCAAAGGAGACCCTGTTGCCCACTGCCCTGCACCCACTATTTGTGCAGACCATCAGAGAGCTGCTAGGGATGGCTGGCGGGACCGGATGCCTCAGCACAGGGGTGCTCAGGAGATGATTTGGGTACAGGAGCACAGCCGGGGTATTCGTTGCAGCTGCAGCTCCCAATAGCTCTGCTGGCGATCAGGCTGCATGAGGTGATGTGAGCACACCCAAGAGGAAAGTCTCTGCCTGGAAGAGCAGCTAGTCAAGGGGCTGCTGACAAAGGGGAGAGAGAGAAGGGAGTATTGCCCCATTTTACAGAGGGAGGCACTGAGGCCCAGAGAGGGGTCACCCCAGATTTTCCCCCATCAGCTAACCCAGATGAGTTCAATCCTTTGGGCTTCTCAGGCTTTGTGCGCATCCTGGCTGGAGGTCGCACAGGGGGCACATAGCAGAGCCGGGACCAGGGCCCAGGTCATGCTGCTATTTCCATGGGACTTGGATTTAGCCCTTCCAGGCCAAACCGAGTGACTCATTAGTAACCCACTGGGATCCTGTGAGCTCAAAGCTGAAAGCCAAAGGCAGGTGGCCACATTTGCCCTGTCTTACCCACGCCAGCTGAATAGACATTGCCCATTGGAAATGGCTAGCCATGGTTTAAAACCAGAAGCAACCAGCTTCCAGCACACACCACACATCCGGGGGCATGGAGGGGAAGGCAGCCAGATTCGGGCATGCCAGACCCATATGTTGCAACGTGGTTATGCTCCACTGCCAGGGAAAGCATTCATCTGAACGTCACAACCGTTCTTCAGCCACGGAAGGAAATCTCCCACCTGTGAAATATTAGCATTTGAAAGCAATTTTTCAGCTCATTGCACTGGCGCTGGATTCAATCCTCACTCATCCCTTCCCCCATTGATATTATCAACACCAAACACAAGAGCGTAACATGGGAGCCTTGGTTACAGAGATCCTAACTTGCATCCAGCCAGGGCTGAGCAGTCAGACGGGAGCTGCAGCTCTCGACAGCAGGCAGGTGGAAATGTCTCCAAAAAGACCGAGGCCTGAATTCAGCAGAGCGTTGAAGCCGGTAGTAAACTTCCACCGCGGTGTTTGGGAGGCAAGCACAGGCTGAATCTGGGCCAAAGACAGCCCTTTCAGACGTCATCCATCAAACCTGGTTAAGGTTGCTAAGTGACAACAACAGTTACCGATTCCAGCCTTTACACCAAATGGAATAATTAAGCACACAAATCCTGCACAACCCACATAATGAACACACGCCCTATTCAGTTCATAAATGCTGCTGATTGATGGCAAAATTATGGATGTGGACTTGCCTTTGCGGCTGATCGATGAGGTCTTTGTGTGCTGGGATATCATGATTAGGTTTCTTTTTCAGAAGGTTTGCATGTGGCGTGTTCGTGTCTGACAGTGTTCGTGACAAATAACATTTTGTGTTTGGGGTCAGAGTTAAGGGTACCGTGCCCTGATGCAAACAAGCACGTGTCCTAAATGAATAACCTGTGCATGTAACGGAGTGGCCGTGTCTGAACAGATGATGTTTTTTGCTATGAAAGCAATAATCAGAGGATCACAATAAGTGAATTGTGTGGTTCGTAGCATTATTGTGGGATGGTTTAGTCAGGGCTGATCCTGCCTTGAGCCAGGGGGCTGGATTAGATGACTTTGTGAGGTCTCTTCCAGCCCGACGTCTCTATGATCCTGTGATTCTTTGCTGATTTAAATAAAAACTGAATTTCCAAAGAAATCCCTGGGTTTTTGGTTGTAGCCACGTTGGTCTAAGGCAGGGATGGGCAAAATGTGGCCCGGGGGCCAGATGTGGCCCGCCAGGCCATTCTATCTGGCCCGTGGGGCCCCTACAAAATTTAGAAAATTAACATTTATCTGCCCTGGACTGCCTGTCATGCGGCCCTTGATGGCTTGCCAAAACTCAGTAAGCGGCCCTCTGCCCAAAATAATTGCCCGCCTCTGGTTTAAGGACACAGGCAGACAAGGTTCTTTGGGTAGATGTGATATCTTTTATTAGACCAACTAAATAGCTGGAAAAAAAGTTCTTAGCAAGCTTTCGGGCACTATCACCCTTCTTCAGGCATTGGGAGTCTGCTGTTCTGAGACTCTAAGCAATGAAAAAAGCTAAAAGCATGACAAAGAAATCCCTGGTGTTTATAAAACGCTGCCTGTGCTCAAAGCGCTGTACAGCATCTCTTCAGCCACCCCAGTGCCTGGCAAGCTTCGCCAGTGCATGCACTCCCCGGGTCATAGCGAGATACACAACGCAGCACAGCACAGTACAGAGGTGGGGTGACCTGCAACAGCCCCCAGCGCTCCCATGGGACAGCCAGGCAAAATGCTGGGGTTCCTACCCTTGGGTCTGGGTCTCCGGAGGTTGTATTGGAGACCAAATCGGCATTTGGGGCTAATGCTGTATCTCCATTCACATTCTGCTTGCAAAGCAGAGCAGAGCAGAGGAGGCGGCTCTCTGCCCTGGGGGAAGGTACTGCACAGGCCTTTCCCACCCAGGGCTCCCCCTTCCCTCTTCCTGCCCTTTCAGGCCTCTGCTGTCTGGCAAAGATTGCAGTACTGATGACAGCCATTGCAGCACGGGCTGAGCCAGCCCACCAGAGCCCTTCCTGCTGGCACACCTACCACAGGCAGCTCTGCCAAGGCACCAGTCGCCTGGAAGGCAGTTTCCTTTCCACCTGTGCTGCATTGTTCTCAGGACTTGTGTTGAAGGGCAGAGGACAGGAAAGGCCCCTACGGAAATATCGCCCCTTGTCTCACGACCTGGAGGACAGGGCTGAGAGAGACGTGACCTGGTGGTGTTACGCCAGGCCTTCCCTGGGTCTTGGGGCAAGTGCCATGAAAGAAATCCAAGATCAGCTTCAGCAGCCTCCTTGGTTTGCGGAGCAGGTGGCAACGCATTTGTTGCACCAGCACAGCCCCTTCCAGCACTGCCCCACTACAGTGAGTAGCCTGGGCTCTGCTCTCAGTTCAACCAGTATGGACCAGAAGCAAAAGTCCCCTGACTTACTAGCACAACTGGCTTCTCACCAGGGCACCTAAAAGCCAGGTTTAGCCCATTGCTTTTAAGTGATCTTTATTGCTTTGCTTAGTTATATGCATTAACCTAGAGGCCCCAATGTAACCAGCACTTCATTGTGCTAGCAATGGCACGTGCAGGCCCAGGACATACACGCAATACGTCCTGATGCAACTTGCAATGTGAACAGGACTACCCTGAAGTAGCTCACCTGATGGGCAGTGATTACTGTGCCTCACTGCTAGGCAGCAGGGGAACAAGCAGTAGCCTGGTCGCCTTTAGCAAGGCTAGCCTGAGTTGGATGTGGACAGACATAACCTAAACTGGTGTAATTTGAAACCAGTACAGTTTTACCATTGATTCTTTCAGGGTAATTCTCCACTGGCTGGGCAACGTCACTGCTGTTCATGGCTTTGCATCTACTGCTTTTTTTTTTCACTCCGGTCTGAAGCAAATTATGCAATGGTTCATCTTATACAAGCGTTGTATTACCCTTGCATAATCTGAACCCTTGTATAAGGGTTCAGATTATGCAAGGGTTATACAACGCTTATACAAGGGTTCAGATTATGCAAGGGTAAATGTTTGACCTGTGCCATAATCTGGACCATGCAGGAAGCAGGCCTCTCTGTGGGATAAACTCCCCGCTCTTTTGTTAAGATGCAAAATAACCGCTTTTTCCCCAAGGGGACAGAGCCCTGGCTGCAGCTGGAAGGCATCAGATGCGAGCTGTTCCCCCATCCCTAATGCAAGTGAGCGTTGTGAGGAACTGGCCGTCTCTTTGACAAGGTCCCCCTCGAGAAGTCGGATGCAAAGGTGAGGGGCTCCATCTTGCTTTAATAAATATCCTCCTTTATTCGAAATGAAGAGAAGTCATCTAGTCTGCGGGGCTCTCCGGTGACAGATGGCTGCTATTCAACCAGGGGCAGGTAGGGAAGGGAAGGGAATCTTACCTGCAGTGCAAAGCTGCCAGGGAACAAAACTGACACATGTGCTCTGGAGTGGTCTCCCTGCCTCTGGCCAGCCTGCACCAAACATCTGGACAGCTGTAGACACAAGAAAGGGAAAAGCAGCACTATGGCACAGCTCCTTGCCATGAAATGGGATGCAGCAAAGAGGACGGCTAAGGAATAGCTGGGCTTTGTTTAAAAGAGGTTGAGATGGCTGGGCTCTGCTGTGGAGGGGCCACAGGGAAGGGACATGCCTGAGCCAGGGAACACAATACTGCAGTAGGGACATGTTTAGGAGCTTTCTGCTGTGATCTGCAGGGGCAAAGGGGTGTTGAAGCAATAGTAGTACATGGGGAAAGAGAGTTTCTCCTTAAGGATGGTCTCCCATTGTTTTCTGGGCTCATTGCACACAGCTACCATCCCTCCTGCAGAATCCTCCATATTCAGGGCTGTTCTGCACACCCAATAAGGAGAGGAGGTTATCTAGTGTACCCAGGACATGGGGTGTTGAAATGGGCAAAACTACCTTGCCTGTATGTAACGTGATCATTTCTCTGGACTAGATGTGCTTGTGGTGCCCTTGGTGACTCATCCCCTTGACCTTGGACCCTGACGTGGGTGGGAAAGATCTCTGTGGAGGATGTGTGGATTTTGCCTGCCTTCTCTCTGCTGCAAGCATGGCTGTTACACATTTTTTTGGCAGGTTGCAGAAAGAGCCTCATTAGAGAGATCATGGAAATGGATCCAGCGGCTCTCCTATATAGATCACCAGCTTGAATTTGGCCGAGACCAGCCATGAGCTTAATTACCAGTCTTTGAAAGCTGTCTAGGGGCAGCGCTGAAATCGCTGGTGGTTGTAGCCCAGATGCTAACCAACAGGTGTTCATCAGGAAGCCATCACCATAAACAAGATGTTCTTCTGGCAATGGGTGAGGGATAAATGGCAGCACTGCATCTGAACTCTCATACTAGCACCATGGAGTGGCCTTCTAGCAGGCAGAAGGTGGGTTGGATTTGCATCCTACAGAATAAGAAAATTGGAGAGGTACAACATAACCCCCCTAAGCAGGAGGCTTCATCAGATGCTCTGCAAGGACAAGATTCTGTCTTTGCACCACGGAGAAGCAATTCCCCCTCCAGGTTTCCTATTCCTCAAATGCTGGCAGCTTGTTTTCTATAGAGAAAAAAAAAGTGTTGTTTGTCATGAAGTAGCACCCCAGGTGACAAATCACTCTTGAGCTTTTTACGATGCATGTGTAGCTCACAACCCACTGCCTGCACCCTGCTATTTTGTGAAGCTGCTCTCGATTTCCCATTCCTGACCCGGCTGCCCTTGGACTGTAAGCACATTACAACAGGGGCCTGCCCTTGCTTGAACGTCCAGAAAGCACAACAGGGATTGTGCTACCACCAGCGATGCGGTGCAGTGAAAAGCTCGGTGTGTGCTACTGCCGGGTTAACTAGCATGGCTTTAATCAAGCACGTGGCATGCCCCTCCGGTCAGACTCTGGCAGCGGTAGACTGATTCCCAAGTACATCCCCTAAAGTCCGTGAGGCAGCTGTGCCATGAAGTTGGACACTGGACTTTCCACAAGCTTGAGTGTGAGTTGCTAGTGCCCTCTAGTGAGCAGCTCAGCAGCAGAATCCACCCTGCAATGTTCCCAGGAGAGGCACCCACCCACCAGCAAAGGGTAGAGACAATACTAATAACCCAGTTGCAACCATGCCCTCTCCCACTCCCTCCTTAGTCTCAAAGTGCCACTCAGGTCCCATCCCTGACCCACATGCTGAGTAGAAATCAGAATCAGTAGCATGGTTCTTTAGGTAAATCTGGCATCTTTTATTAAACCAACTCAAATAACTGTAAAAACTCTAATTTGCAAACTTTCAGGTACAAATAGTCAGGCTGAGGAAGCACGACTAACAACCTATACCCTTGAACGAGCAGCAGTGCGTATGCTGGAGAAGGGGAACTGAGATACGAGCTGGACCTCCTGGCCTTCATAATCTGCACTAGCAGTCATAACAGTCTCAGTTTTTAAGCAATACTCTGTATTGCACATGGCAGTACCAAGTCTTGGCGACTTCTAGATCAAGATCTCAGAAGCAATTGGATTATACTAGAGCTGTCTCCTACAATCACAGGCAAATAAGCTAGTCTGAGGATGTGTCCAGACTGCAGTCAGAACTGGGACTACAGTACAGGCTCAAGACAGCTTGCACAGATCTGGCTTGGGTTATAGGAACAATGAGAATGCAGCAGGGTGGGGACTGAACTAGCTTCACAAGTACTGAGGCAGCTGAATGCTGTGCCACTAGGTCCTCCCTGCTGTTACCCATGGCAGCTCGAGGAAAGGTAGCTTGGGTACATGTATGCATGCTGCAATTGCCCCTTTGCAACCACTGTGCAATCATCCCCACAGGGCAATGGCTGGCAGCTTTTTCTGAGAGAAATGACCCAGCCCAGGTCCAAGGTAGCTGGCACTGGGACCTGGCCACTGCTTCACCAGCCAGATCTGACGGGCTCCACAGGCTGCCAATCCCTACCACAGGACAAGGGAAGACAAAGAAAGGAGGAAGATGCCTTGCTGGCGATAAAAGCTCTATTCAGTTTTCGCAGACCCTGCGCAGAGTTGATGGTCCCATATCACATACATAACTGAGTTGATTTCAGTGCAAATACAGAGAGATTTGGCTTACGATAATAGCACAGGGGCAGGGAAAAGTGTCTGAAGAGATTTAAGGCTGCACCCATAGCACTTACTGGTGCTGAGCAGAAAGCAGGATGTTGCCGAGTTTCACTAGAAGTGTAACCCACAGACTGGCACTGGGCTTTTCTGCTGGTCAACCAAGAAATCACCATGTCCTGGTGTTGGGTTCTGCTGCCTTTCACTTTCGAAAGAGGTAAAGTTGAGCTTCTGCTATTAAATGGCATGGATGTGCACCACAGAATTCTCCAGGACAGAGAAGCAATTGTCCCAATACTTCCAAGGCTCCTGAAAATATCGGCATAGGCAGGTCCTTTCCACCCCGAGATCTGGCTGCAATTAATTCCCTACATCTTTTCCCCTTACTCCAGGGAGCTGCTTGACAGAAGCTGCTAAGTGTCTTCCTCTCTAGGATCCTGGTGCTCTTCAGACACAAATGTAGCCATTGAGCATGCCTGAGAGTTAGGGCAGGACTGCAACCCCTCCTTTACAAAACCATAACAAGGAACGGAAGTGGCTTGCTCAGAACAGAGAGCCAGGGCCACAGCATGAAACAGAACCCAGGTCTCCTCTGAAGACCTGTCTTTAGTCATGTTTCTTTCCCCTATGTGAAACGTCTAATGCAAATAACTGGCACAGAGATTTGTCCCCTACTAGACAGGAAAGGCCAGAAGCAGAAGAGGCCAGCTGCAAGGTGGGAAGCAGGGTACTGCATTTTGCTGGGATGTGTTTTTCAGGGGAGGGCTGGAGAAGCCAGGCCCAGCTCAGCTCTATAGCAAAACTGTGATCTGTCCAATCTCCTTTCCTTCAGAGGGAGCTCTGCAGTGGTGGGCACCATCCACACCATGGGCAGAGGCCGTGAGAAAGCCAGTTTGGAAAAAAAAGCATGGCTAAACTGCACCTCTTTTTTTAACATCACAGCATGGTGAGCACTGAGTGCAGACTGGGGCAGAAGGGACAGGGCATTCTGCTGGAGAAAAGACATCCTGCCCTGTCCCCACATAGGAAAGGAAGCTTTCTGGAGTGTTTCCGACAACTGGGATAGAGCCAGGCTCTGAGGGACAATTTTTAAAGCTCCTTCACCTTGAGTGGGTGGCAATAAAGTCTGGCTTGGGAGGGATGCTGAGCTGTGGGACACAGGAGGGAAGAGATTAATGCGCTTAGCAAAATGGTTCAAGTGGTACTGCCAGCTTAGCAAAGAAGCATCAGCACCATGGGGAAGGACAGAGGGGAGGCACTCAAGGAAGGCTGCACTTGCACTTCTATACTTCTGGCTGTCCCAGTATCAGGAACACACTGATACATGCACAGACCTGGCTCTGTAATGCACAAGCCACTGTGGGGAAGCATTTATTTGACTAAAGCTGCATTGAAGAGCTACAATAATGCATTTAAGTTATCAGTCAAGATGTAGGCTTTGAGTGCTGGTGGCTACAATAACGCATTTAAGTTACCAGTCAAGATGTGGGCTTTGAATGCAAAGCGCTTTGGCTGGGGGGTTAGCAAATACATTACATATAAACTACTTGTCAGCACCGATGCTCCTAGCATGTTCCACAACAGCACACAACAACTTTGGTCAAGAAAACCTAAGGATAGGTACAAACTTTTTTAGTAGTAACAACACTGGGAGCAGAAATAGCCATTTAAATGTTTGCACAGCATCTTTGCTTTCATATTGCACGTCGTAATAAGATAACCAAAGAGAAAGAGGCACCTTCAGTAACTTGGAAGTAGTTTTCTTATAGGCTGTCACAGCAAAGGTAACATGCCTTGGCAGTCTAACTTGAACCTCCAATGCACAGGTCCAACACAGGATCTCATATGACGCTGGGCAACATTTCTTTTTTCCCTGCGTTCCCAAAGGGAGACAGCTATATCAGTGGCTTCATTTTTTCAGAAATGTTGAGCATCTGTGCAACTTGTACTAATGGTCTATGTGGGACTAATGCTTTTACTTGACTAGTATAGTTAACGTGCCCCCAGCAGTAGCATTTCTACTCTAAAGGTGCTGATATAATGATTTCGATAAAAAAAATCTTAGTCCCAGCAGAAATAGCCATATCAGCACACTAGAGCAGGCCTCATATCAGCACCTGCCTCAGTCATGGAGAGGGCAGAAAGCCAACTAGCGACCCTAAAAGCTTTTCTGAAGACATATTTTATCACTTAATATTACACTAACAACTTGGTTTTCCTGTGAGTGAGGGAGCTTTGCACCAAGAAACTCATAAAAACAGAAAAGAGGCAAATACAGCAACTTATGTGTGAACAGATCTTAACAGGGTTTCAGTCAGGATATTCCAGTCCCACCTGACTCAGAACTCTTGTTAACAGTATTTTAGTCACTAGTATGCAAAAGTTTTGAGCACAGCGGCTAAGTGCCTTTTTTTCTTCTTTTTTTTTTTGTTGTTTTTTTGTTTTCTGGTTTGTAAGAACTGCGTGCTGGACACACCAGCACCTACCCTATTCAAACAGAAGTCTTAACAGAGGTTTCAGAAGCAATTCACAGTATCAGGATGAGCACTTGTAGGCTCCTGCCCAAGATCACCTCACCAACCGCACAACTGTTCAAAGGGACGGTGACAAGAGTTCCCCTCTTGTGCTGCCAGGAGCTGACCCTGTTCTGCTTTTGTATATCTGGAGCTAAGGTGCGTCATCTTCATTTTACCAAAACTACATCAAAGAAAGAAGAACCAAGCCTCAAGGATGTATCCAACTTCAAGAGAATAAAGGCCAAGCACCACCTCACATGTATCTTCTACATAGAAAAATGACATTTTAAAACAGCATCTCAAGTAGAACTCTAGAACTTTGCAAACAAATGCTGACACAGAGCAAGTAAAAACCAACACAGTAAATATATCAAGACATGTGGAAAATAAAAAAATACTCTTGGCAGTGAGAGCTCCGAGTCCATGTAATCCGGTGTCCCGGCAGAGAAATTAACTTAGATGAAGCTGCTGTCCCTACGGTTGGAGGTCTTCCATTAGGGAGTTACAGGTAAGATGGCTGAACAGGACTGGGTGTGGGAGGCTTTACATAATCAAATCCAGGTTCAGTTAAAGTGTGTGTCCTTGGTAGCGGCACAAAGGGCATGAGCTGCAATCATTAGTAGTGATGGCTCCGAAGAGGGTGGTGAAACCTTTGAGATGATGACTGGTAGGCACGTTCCATGCACCCACAACTGGCTACCTGCTGCATGGGCCCAATCCAGTGGGAATACTTTTGTAGGTAAAAAAAGGCAGTAGAGGAAGAAAAGCAGTTATTACAACCATCCTTCTCAATGCCCAGGCAGGCTGTCGGGAGCACTACTACACAGGTGACAGACTAGGCAAAATAGCACCTACATCACACTCTCACACTTCAATTGAAAGGTTGAAAAGAATAAAGTGCAAGTTGCTTCCCAATTTCAGGCACATCAATGGGAAGTGAAAATAAAGACTGGGGGCAGTTTTTAATTGCTTTAGAGGGAGGAGGTGGTGGCAGGGAAACAGATTCCCTCTAAGCACTCAGCAGTGTTAATGACTCCTGTTTACCAAAGGAGAAGTTGGCTGCAGGTTGGAAGGGGCCATTTGCCTGCCTTTACAGTTTAGCAAGTAGCTAGATCACGCTCAGGCCAGCATAACATGGAAAGTATTTTTCAGCTGTGGGTCCTCGCTGGCGAGATCAGCTGCTTCTCCAGCACAGCCTCTTCCCTCGCACTAGGTGTGCAGTGCGTTGTCCATGCTGCAGAAGCCAGAAGACAATTTGAACAAGGCTGCCCACCATCATGCCAGCTGCTCTGTGAAAGCTATTTAGACCCTCTGGGGTGCTCAGGCTACCTGTGATAAGACGTGGCTGTCTCTGGCAGGAAGGTGGATCTAACGAAGCTGCATGACAGTACTGCGGTGCCATCAGAGGCTAGAACCCCCAGGAATATTCTTTCCTTCCCAGATTCCTCCACAGCTTTCACCACAAGGGCAAGGCTAGAGCAGCTTCCATGGGAGACCGGCTGCAATGCTCTCTGAGAGGGAAGTGCACTCGCAAAGCTTTGTTTTTTCAAATTCCATGTTCAACTCCTTAACAAATGTCTGTGGCACTCTAAATAGACTGAAATGAGGGGCTGGGGCCAACAAGACAGGTATGTAGCTGTAATGATTTAAGCACAAACAACCAGTTACGATCATCAAAATGTTCAGATTCCAGCAACGGCTGCTGTAAGCGCCCGCCTCACTTAGTCATATAGCCAAGTCCAGATGGGTGTCTGGCTGCACTAACTGACTTGGGCAAAGCTATGGCAAGGGACAGAAACTAAGTCAGACTCCTGATCCTGGTATTACAATTGAAGAGGGCTCAATATGAACTGGTAAAGATATGGTATACACTACTTTCGAAGCACCTTAGGCATATTTTTTGATTCAAAAGTGGATTTGGGATGTTCTTTTGTTTGCTTTACTGGGAACTGGGGGAAGGAAGAGAAGGGAGAAACTCAAGCTAATCTTTACCAAAATACTACAGTGTTAGAAAAGCCAGGATACCTCACTCCTCCATGCTCTTAAGAACTGATTCTTACAGAAACTGTCCATCCATACACAGCTCTGCACTGCATGAGGTTTTTCCTTATCACCGAGCAAGATTTTGCTTTTCATAGAACTGCAGTGGTTTCTGCAAGGACCAGGTCAAAAAACCTGAGGAACCTTGTGACCATCCTCATTTCCAAAGCTCTGAAAGTAAAGGGCTTAGAAACTTGGAAGCCCAGAGCACATGCTACTGACAGGCCTCTGGACTTCCAACCAACACTAACAACAGAATATTATTTCATTCTATTTAGGGGATTACTCAATTCCCTTTGGCAAATGTCTGGATGCCACCTCTTTGGCATTTCCCAGATGAGTTGCAAAGTTAGCTTGCCTACCATCCCCACAAAGCCCAGAATGAAGTCTTTTTTCAGTAACCCTCCAACTACTGCACATGTCCTTGCAGCACCTTAATATTACAGCAGGTGATGAAAAACTGGGGGGAAGGGAGGGGGGGGCGGGAACGAAATACTTTACCAGAAGAGGCAGTACATCAATTTGACCAGGCTCTCTAGAGTCTGTAGAGATCGGGCACTTCAGCAGGGCTTTTTGGTGCTTTTATCTAATGCACATTCAATCAGTTGTTAGATAAAAGCACCAAAAAGCCCCGCTGAAGGGCCTGATCTATACAGATATATATTAAATCTATACAAATCTAATGTGATGCCTCTTCTGGGCATGCACTGCAGTCAGTGCAGGGGTGTGCAGAGCTGAAAGTAAAGCATCGGTTTTTCACTTTTTTTTGTCTGTAAGAAGCCAGCACGGTTATGCCATAAAGACTTTGATCACCCCATGGATTTCTTTCTTGCAAACTGGACAAGGTGATCTTCCTTTTCTCAGCATTTTTGCACATCTGAAACAGGCCACTAGGTGAGCAGACTTGCCATGGACAATATTCCCATTCCGTGGTCTCTTCTGGCATACGAGGCAGGGATCCAACAGTTGTTTGATATTGTCAAAAGATTCTTTTTCCTTCTCTTCATGCTTGCCAAAATTCACCAGTGTCTCTTGGCTGCTGCAATCCTCCGCTAAATCCATGGACTTGATGGAACTGCAGGGATCCATGTGAGACTTGCCTTCTACCAAAAATGGGTGTTTGGCTTGGCCAACTGGAGCAGAAACAGTTCTCCTGCAGTCTGGAACATCAATCCCCTTGTCATCATTTTTATCTTGCATAGCATCAATATTGGACATGGATAAAGAGTGAACGAGTTTGGGGCAATCCGAGTACCAGTTCTTCCTTAAGGCCCAGCAGCGGTAACAGTACCGTTTGACTGGAGAGTTAAACTTCTTGCACTTGCTGCACTGCCAACACTCCTGAGAAATGACGGGGGCAGACAAAAACAGTGGCATGTTAGGGCACTCTTGCATGTGGCTAACTCCCTCTACATTGGGGAAGCAGCAAGGGGCCTCCATCCAAAGTGGCATGGTATCCCCGAGTCAAGGCCAGCAGATGCATGGCATGTAGCTTGATCAGTGGTTAATATGGAAAGCTTCAGATACTCCACTTGACCCATACCCCCTCTGCACTCGGGCCTTCTCAGGTGTTTAACTCTTTCCTCTCTCTCAACCTTTGTATCATTAGAGGACAGTAATGTCCTTATTCTGTGCAGTTTGCTGAATTTTAAATGCCCCAATCTAAATTCAAGGTGGATACCCTCTTTGCATCGGTTAGGAGTGTATTTCTTAGAATCAGTAATCATTTAGCATCTGTTGGATCTACACAATTGATAGTGGCTTACTTGATTACCCTGAGATACCAAGGACAATAGCTGCCCAAGTTTAGAGTTATATAATTCAGTTGTCCAATGCCAGGGACAACCTAATTTGTCAAGCCAGCATAGTCTGGAAATGACACTCAAAGAGTTTTGGCTATACCAGCTCCAAGGAGCAGCATAATGTTATTTCTTCTGACATACACCAAAAGGAAGCCTGAAAGGGTTAGTGGAGGTGAGGGCAGGGAACACAGATGAAAGAACACAAATCTGATGTTCCTCAAGATGTACCGCAAGAACATCTCTCTGAAAAGTCAAAGACGATAGTTCAGAAACAGAGGGAGTTAGTGGGAGGGAAGGACAGTCTAGTAGTTAAGTGCCAGCCTGAGTTGTGGGAAACACAGGCTGAAGCTCCGCTTTGTCACAAGCAACCTGTGTGACCCTGGATGGGTCACTTCAAGGCCCAGATCCACAAAGGCCCCCAAATACTTAGGTGGATCTGGGCCTTAATTTTTCTGCCTCGGTTCCCCTTTTGCAAGATGGAGGAACAGCACTGCCTCCCCACAAGACTGGTGTTAAGGCAAACATTATTTGTCAGGAGCTCAGATACTGTAGTGACGAGGACCATACAAGTACCTCAGCCAGAGGGGGGTGAGAACTGGATGCTCTCACCATTCTGGAGGAGGCATCCAGCAGCTTAAGAGTTGGCTTGGAGCCTGGCTGACATTTCCAAATCACCATCAATGATTAAATCCCAGAGTTCCTCTCAAACTGCAGTTCAGAACTGGCTCTAAGAAAGTGTGCAGACATATCCACGCTTTTTTACTTAGGAGTTTTTTTTTTAAATGATTAAATTAATTCAGCATTGAGTAGAAGGCACTGGAAAATGAGGGCCTGATCCTCATTCCATGGGGTTCAAGCAGCATAAAGGGGCCTCTAATCACACATAAATATAGTTCACACTCATCCACTTTATGCTGCCAGCAAGGGGACTTTTGTGTGAAGAATAAAGCCTTTAATTTTTTAGACAAAGAGCAGCAGAGGCAGGTGCAAATTCTCCCACGCTGCCCAGCCCTGAAGGAGCAACTCTGGGACAAGCAGGGTGTTTACTCTCCTTGGTCCACTCAATGCCTGACCATACTCAGGCTGCCACAAGTAGGTTGCTGATGACAATTCTTGTGTTGGTGTTTAAACAGACCCCTGTCCAAAGCAAACTCAACTGAGACAGAACCGCTCTTCCAAACCTCTCTGTGTAGGCCCCAAACAAAGGAAGCGTACTTTCTTTGACTTAGAAGAATCCATGGGAAGTGTTCTGTATCACAACCTACAGCGTACATTGTAGTTGCTAAACCTAGGGCTGCAGTGTACTCAGGGCACGGAGTGCTGAGCCCAAGGATGCATACCTCAGAGGGAATTTCTGTATCCACATCATCATCTAAGCACTGAGAATCTTCAGAGTCATTAAAATACGTTGCCTCAGTCTCCTAGAAAAATTCAATGAGTTAGTAGAACTGTATGCAAGGAATCCATATTCCAGAAGTGCCCAGCCTTGCACCTTGACATTAAAATGGCCCCATCAACTTGCAACGTCATCCACTTCCAGAAAGGAGTAAGAAGTAGTTTAAAGTATGGCAGCTGCCCCCTGAATCCTCCTGACAAGTGCTGTGGTTCTCTTCACTGATGT
>NW_017729019.1:6902471-6921569 GCF_001723915.1 Gavialis gangeticus | reverse complement strand
GAAAAATTCAGTGAGTTAGTAGAACTGTATGCAAGGAATCCATATTCCAGAAGTGCCCAGCCTTGCACCTTGACATTAAAATGGCCCCATCAACTTGCAACGTCATCCACTTCCAGAAAGGAGTAAGAAGTAGTTTAAAGTATGGCAGCTGCCCCCTGAATCCTCCTGACAAGTGCTGTGGTTCTCTTCACTGATGTGTGACAACTTCAGGAAACTAAAGCCAAATCCTGCAAACCCCTGCTCACCTGAGGAGTCCTATGAATGTCAGTGAAAGACCCATCAACTTAATCCTTCAAACATACAAAGGGGAGCTTTACTCATGTAGTTAATCTGGCTGTCTACTGCTTAAGCATGTAGGACCAGGTCCAAACTGTGGAACTGATGGTAAAATAACATGCTTGCCAAAATACAGAGACAGTAATCTCAGTTCACCCTCCCAATTATTTTATTAACCTTAAGGTGATGCTGCAGTGACAGTAAAAACAAAACACTGACAGATGTCACCCTTCACTCAGTCATGTGCTTTTAAAACTACCTCAGTGTGGAAAAAGACAGGCAGATTAGTCCCTGCAGCAACAAAGAGAATACAAAGTAAAAAAGGTCTGTCAGTTAAAAGGGAGACGACCTTTACCAAGCAAAAGTTTCAAATCTTGGTTGGCTACTGGACTGGCTAATGCAGGAGAGCACAGGAGAGATGAATGGTGAAGGGGTCTGCAAGTAAAATCTGATCAGCTGACACAGCCAACCTGCATATCATGCGCAATGTGGTTCTTTTGAGAAGTACCTGTTTGTCACTCTCTTTCCCTTCTTCACAGTCAGCTGTCTCTGCTTCGGCTATGACATTAAGCTGATCCGGCGCAGATTCATTAAGGAACCACAAATCATCAGTAGTATCTGAAACAATGGCAGTGTCTATGTCCTGGCAGAGAGGAGATGGGAGAAAATACTTATGCATCGGCATATTGGCGACTGGGGAGGATTAAGCTTGCTAGACCCTGGTGTCTGAGTGACTGCAGCTGCAGCCATAACTTATGCTCTCCCCTTCTCTTAAAACAGACTCCTCCCCACTTAAAAGCTCCTTCCGTTCCAGTGAAGTACAATTCAATAGACCAGGCTGGAAAAGAGAGACCTATTTTTTCCAAAGCATCTCTTTTTCTGACAGGTTCCACAATTCAGTCTTCTTGTTAATGGTTCTCACAAAGGCTACCATCACACTACATTCATCTTATCCTGAAAAATTCCAATGAACTTCATAAACTATGCACGTGGCACCACAGAAATACAACCAATCACTGCTCTGGCATGGAGAAGGACACCCACTTAAAAAATGGGATAGTCTGTCCAGAAACATGAAGCTTTACCCACAAAAAAAGAGACTTTTGATAGGGAAAACTGGATACAGCGCTTAAGTCTTGAATGGAAGCCAGAGCAGTATTTCATTGGCACACAAAAGAAGAGAAAAAGAAAAAAAATCAAGTGTTTCAAATGTCTGCATACCTGGTTATTCTGTATGTCTGTTGATCCACTACTTCTGGCCCCATAGTTGTTTTTTAGATTGCCTATAAACCACCATGGAAGACCAGCTACATCCCATTCCTCCAAGGCCAAGTCAGGTTTAGGGCTTCTACTTTTTAAGTTGCTTTCTAGTAAGTCTTTTTCTGCAGAACCAAGTGAAACCTAGGTCATGACATGTCTCTAACTTGAAGAGAAACCAGTCCCAAAGTTTAACACGCTGTGTATTATTTAAACACTTACATCTATACTGTTCTGCTCAAGTTATGTTAACGAACCCTTGTGTATGCTTGTCGCAGAAAGAAAGCAAAATACTGTACTGTTGGACTTTCATGTTATTTTGCAAAGCAGTTGATGAGTGTTGTTTAAAAGTTGCCACACAAACGCAGAATACAGCAGACACCCCAATGCCTCCCCAATGTCACTGACAGTTTTTGCCATTCCCTTGACTCCAGTACTGCATGCCATGACTCAATCTAATGCTCCTCTAAGGGCCAGGTTTAATTTTGCCTGGCCCTAGCACACTCGTATACTTTGGCTCCCTTTTCACGTCAACAGCTCCGAAGACACAGACAAGGGGGCCCTACCTGCCATGCCTATGTGATCTGAAAAATATATGTCTATCCACATCTGATGTGACAACTATTTGGGCCTGCAAGGAAGTGCCAGTTTTAACAATCTGACTCATCTATATCAAGACAGAAAAATATGGGAAAACCTCCAAAACACATAACTTGTACGTGACTGACTTATCTTTCAACGTTGCTGGGGATTTCTTGCTAAAAAATGTCTAGCTACAAAGGAGATGGACAAAAAAGTAGAACTGAACTTAAGAAAAGAGCTGTTGGTTTGTGGGCAATGAGTGAAGACAGCTCAGTCTGTATTTTATGTAATCAAAGGACAAAGTACCCTAGAAGGATAAACTGATACAAGAATAATTTTGGTATTTCAAATATCCTTCAGGAAGGTCTGTAAGATTTTTGGTGGCATTGCTGAATGACAGATGTGCTGTTTGGGCTTACCCTGTCATTGCATCCAAGTGTTTGTTTATTTATGAGGCCAAGTATCCAAGCTAGAAAGCCTGTATATCATAAAGTACCTTTGGCAGATATTTATGGTCCTCTAAATCCTTGCCATAAAATCATGACTTCGGAAGATTATTTTCCACAATAGGATTTTTATTAGTCTCCCAGCATCCTTGTCTGATTGTTTCGTGCCAGGCAGGGCCCCAAGTGTCATGAATGCCCAGGTGGATTTGTTTGCCCCCACAACTTTTACTCACCTTCACAATTGCCAGATTTGTGCTCTGAGGTAGACAAAGCAGGAGCATTGCTTTCACCCTCTGTTCTCCCAACGTCAGAAACTCCCTCTGTGCTGCTCTGCTTGAAGAAAAGGAAACGAGAGCCATTAGCCCAATCAGAGCTGATAGGGACAAGGGGATGTAGCACTTCCACTCTGAGTCACCAGCTGCAGTGCAACACTGAGGAGTTACACAATGAAATAAAGGTTTACTGAACACATACCACACACTATTAACCACTCAAGAAAGCTGCTATGGATCTGTTGTTATCAGCACACGTGACTTACTTTCAACCCAGGAAAAATCTTCAGGTTGGCAACAGTTCCAAAAAGTTGCCATCTTAACACTGTAATACTGTGAACCTTGTCACCCCCCACTCCCCCCCCCGGCTCCAAAATGTATAGTCACCTTGACGATCGGATTGTGTTAATCCCAATGTACATGTCTGAAATACTGCCACAAGATTTTTCCCAGGTTTCCAGATTCTGCCTGAAAGCTTCTGAAAATGATCCTAAGCAAAACCAGTTTAATCTTTTAGGAAGGTCAATTTTTTTGCTAACTCCATTGTACACGAAGGGAAAGGGGATTAAAAAAAATACCACACAAAAAGACAGTGCAAGCTGGTGAGACTGAGGACAAGAAGTGCTACACCCCAGAGAAACGCGCTCAGAGAATGGAACTCTGTAATGAAGAGAACAGAGAAGGGTCACTCTGTCCCTGGTCCGTGGACTCCCAAGAACTTTTTAGGAAGGTGAAGACCTGCCAGCCAAGCCGCAAAAAAGTTCTGGCAGTCCACTACGCACAGGTACAGAGAAGGGGCACTCTGTACAACAAAAGAAACCACCAGGCAGTGGGTTTACCTTCGGCTGGTCTCGGCTTGCGTTATCGATGCTCTGATCCTTTGCGTGAACAAGAGTCTGTGCAGCATCTAGATGGCAGGTAAAACAAAAGAAAACACCTTCCCTGGTAATAGCCATTCTCACAACACAGAAGGCCCTCAGCACACAACCAACGAGCCAGGCTTGGCAGACAGGCCTGTGCTACTTTAAGGAGAAACCAGAATCCTTTCTTCTTTAGGGAGCTGGCCAGTTCCCGATGGCTCATACAGGCAGACAAGGGTTGTTTCCTTGGTTTTGGTATAGATGCAAGAGGCAAGGTCCTGCAGAGTAAGTAAGCAGGGTCTGTGGCCACCGAGAGACAAGGCTTGATGGAATCTCACTGTGGGGCAGAAACCTGGCTCTTCCCAATGCCAAAAACTATCCCTCCAGCTCCCACTGCAGGTTTGCTTCACTCCTTACACAGGAAGCCTGCTTGAGGATAGGAAGCTCAGAGCAGCAGCAGAAGTGGTGCACACTGAACTGGAACCAAGAGCAGTTCCCTGTTGAAGGCTAAGGCAACAGAGGAGAGAGTGGGATTCCTTAAGTGCTCTTTTAGTGGCCCAAGAGACACTGAAGAAATGTCATTTTGAAGAGGGAAGAACAGAAACTAGACTGAAGCGGGAAGAACACTGTAGAGGGAGGTGTCTCCATAGGCGTTCTGAATCGGTGTCTCTTCTATACAATTTACTGCAGACAAGTACACTATACATAAAGGTTAGGAAAGTCCCATCTAAGTAGCTAGAGCAACCAGCTTAACAAAAGCTGATCCTGCCTAACCACGGAGACAGATTTTAGAAGAGACTGCACTCTGTGCAGAAAGGCTTGTAATAGAAACAAGAACATGAAGTGTTCCTGCCCTCTTTTCATCTCAGTAGAAAACTCTCCCCCTGCTTTCTATGAGCGCAGGCATGGAGTTTTACGCCCGGTACACTTCACAGCACAAAGAAGAAATGAACTATAGCTGTAGCGTGAAAAGTGGCTGGAATGTGACCTTGCTGGGTTCCACATTCTTTTCTACTCGGGTCCACATTGAACACGTTCAGTTTAAAACTAACTGTGCTTTTTTTTTTTTTTTTTATAACTCAACAAAGCAAATTTGAAAAATCCAGCTATTTCTTCTTCTGCCTTTTCCATCCTCTGTACTAGTAAATATTCTGCAGCCACTGATTAGCTTACACCTGAAGGAAAAGAGAATCTGTCTAGCTCATCTTTAATTGCTTTGGCTCTCCGCTGGCAAAGCGGAGGAGAAAAGGGGCTTTATGATTAAGATATACCCCCTGTCTTTTAACATTATATAAATAGCATGCACTATTCTTGGAATAAGTAAAAATACACCTGTCATATTGGATTTTTTTTCTGAGTATAAAATGAAAAAAAAAAAAAAGAACATAACATTTTTCAAGAAAGAAATGTACTCCTAAAGAGATGCTGTGTGACTCATCCGTGTTGTGAACAGTTGGGCAAGGACAGCACCTGATAAAAAACACTATGTATGAGCCAGGCATTATTACTACGATGTGTTCTTGTTACAGACACTTTCGTTTCTAGGAGCGCGTGTACTATAAAGAAGAAGTGACCAGAATGCCTTGCGAAGGGATATGTTGGTAAGTAGGACTGTGGCCACTGAATATTGCTGTTGCTAAACCTCAAGCATGACAAGTTGTTGAGCACTACAGGATTTATAGTTACCCCCCACATGGAAGGAAAAAAAAAATCCACAGCCACTTTTCTTGAACATGTTTCAATTTAACATTAATTGGAGGTACATCTTCAGAACCTGGTCTGCCAAGCTTGTTTCGTTTTGTAGTCATATGCACGTACACACACACACACACACACACACACACACACACACACACACACACACGCTCAACACTGGTATAACCCATTGATCCAACTCACTAAAGGAATAGTATTTCCTTTGGCAGGTTTAAAAATAGTTACACCATGTCTGTCACACACACGAGCACACAGATGTACACCACATACTCACACCACAAGTAGAGGAAAGGAAAGTAACGGACGAGAGGCTGTCCTTGAGGTCCTTTGTTTTCCACATATGCTGCTCATGGGTAAGTCAGGGAACTGCCAACAGATGTTAGCATTCACACAGTCATTTTGTAGGAACAGGAAGGCATAAGACAAGAAAGGGCTCAAGCAGGTTCTCCATTACAAATGGGAAAGGGTGATCTTTGGAAGCACTGAACAATGCCAAATCCTGCTAAGAGCAGAGAACTTGGCAGTGTGGGACCATATGTTCTGAAACGCCCTCTGACTTTGCAAACATTACTACTGGCTTAAGCAAAGTTAGACTAGGATCTTCTAAAAAGTGTGCCCTTGTTAGCTGCTGAGTGCCTTGAGGAAGCATCATGTAACCTCACAACTCTACCACCACCCTGTACCCACACTTGTTGCAGCGCAAGTTTTCTTTTAAGTGGAGACTAACAGTTACATAAACTGAGCAGGCTTTCAGGAAGTCAGCAGCAGAGATTAGATTAGAAATGAGATTTGTTTCAATTTGAGATCTTTTGATGTAGAGGGATTTCACAGCCTTCCTCAGGGGGCAACAAAGAGGGACTTCCAAAAGTTTCAGAGGTTAGATTACATGTGAATGATTAGTCTTTGAATGGCAGAACTGGGCTGGATACTCAGGGAAAAGTTTATCAGGCATTTTCTATACTTGGTCCTAGCTAAGAACATAAAAGCACAGAACCAAGTGAGACTGGGGAAATCACTCAGATACAAAAAAATCCAGGAAGATTATGAATCTAAGAAGATAATGAACAGATGGGGAAAGGTTTCAACAGGGTATTTTTAGCCAAACCAGCTCACATACAACGAGAATGTAATCCTGTCCAAGTTGTGCCTCTACATACATTCTGTCACCTATCCTACTCTAAGGTACAGCCACAGCCACACGCAGGTGTATCAGGCAAAGAGATAATTGATTTCAAACCACTGCTAGTTTGCCAGCGCACACAACTTGACACGTTTTCAAAAGACTATGACACCTTGAAGCCTTCAACAAGAGTTTATTTAAACTTCAGAAATGCATTTTCCTGGATATTGTTACTTACCCAAATCAAATTAACACTGTACTGAATATATTTGGTCATACTGTGAGACACCTACCTGTAACAGTAGCCGAAAGCAGGTTCCTTCTCAACATGTCATAAACTGGGCTGCAGGAAAAAAGACGACCAATAAATGAGATTGCAGGGATAAATAAAACAAAACAGCCTTGCTCCTTTTAATATGAGCAGCCAGAATTCCAGGCACTAGCTAACTGTTCCCATTTAGGAGAAATCAGTGATGGAGTCAAATATCCATCACTTGCATCCTGATGGATCACAAAGTTTCTGTTTCTTTCCACAATGAAGGAATCAAAGAGTAGACAGTCTCCTTGCTCACAGTCAGTACCCTACCCCAATAAATCATCTCACTGCTCCCATTCCTTCCCTGACCTGTTTCTTCAGGGTAATATTGCCAGGGCTTGTGTTCCCAAATTACCTGATGCCTCATAAAGACTTCTGTATTTCCCCTTTGTGAAAGCCTGAAAGCTTGCAATTGTGAAGCAACAAAAGCCCTCATCTCTACCACCCAGAAATGTGGTCTCCACAGTGACCCGAAAAACTGATCGGGAAATCACAGAACCTAAGTATCGCAGCAGCCAGTCCACTGCCTCAACAGTGCAGCGGGGAAATTGTGTTAAGGCACTGCCTTAACACAGATGAAATCAAGATCAAGTCTGACCAGTGGAATTCCAGAGCACTGGTGAACCCATTGGACCAGTGATCTAGAGATCTTCACAGAGATCTCATCTACACCGAAAATAGGAACAATACACTTGGGAGACCTGCCAAAACAATCTCTTTAATACAGATGCGCCATCCCTCCCTTTAAGGCCTGCACAGCAACATCCCATCCCTTCCTACCGTGGATTTGTGACTGAAAAGCTGTCCAGTCCCATCAGTTCTCTCAGCGGATCCCCTCCACAGTGCACTATGTGTTGTTCTTGCTTGTCGTATAGCTCCCTCACCATGATATACTGTCCTAGGTAATGCATGACCTGTCGATACATAAGATAATATTAGTTGCATCTGCAGCTGATGCTAAGCCAGCAAAGACTCTAGGGTTTGTTTTGGTAATGTTTGCAACAGAGGCACGATCAAATACCCCTTTACTGACCTTATAACATTTTCCTAGTGTTTTCAACCCATACTCTCAACCACCATCAGGGAATGCATCTTGTGGCAGCTTTGCAAAGCGCTTAGATGTTAATGCTTTTACAGGTGGGGAAACTGAGACAGAGGGGTCAAGTGCTTTGCCTGCAGCATTACAGATAGTCAGCAGCAAAGCCAGTACTAGAGCCCTGGTTTCCCAACTCCCAGTCCAGGTCCTGCTCTTCCAGATCCTTGATCACTATGGTCATTTTCCAAGCATGCTTTGAAAACATTTTGTCAGGCCTATGCTTAAAGATCACATATCACTTCTCTTGTACCCTTGAGACCCCTGGAACGAGTGTACCCAGAGTTCCCAAAATGAGATGCTGTTTCATTGTTGAAAGGGAAGTTTGTTCTGCTCTGGCATTAAACCAAACTACTAGGTTGCATGCAGCCCATCCAAAAACAGAAAATGGAATTGTGGCCAATTTACAATAATTCCAAGTCCTGCAGTTAATTAAATGGAAAGATTTTAACTAACTGATACTCTTTCATTAATTCCAGTCACTTAGGAGGTCAGCAAATAAAACAGAACTCTCTTTGCTGTCTGAGATTACAACAGGGAACAGGACAAGGTTGAAATTATTTACAATCTATACACAGGCCCCTTTCTCAGTCAAATGGAAGCCAGCTGGCTGAATCAGTCTGTTGAGGTACTACACAGTAACCCAAAATCTACTCAGAATAACCCTGGTTTTGACTCCTGGTAGTTTGAGGCAATGCAGCAGGCCCGAAGCAGAGTCTGTTGGTACCACTCTGCAAGTAACCAAGTGAAAGAGGGAAGGCAATCTGGTGAACAAAGGACGCAGGGCAGGAAGCACTACTTATCAGTGAGGATGAGCTCAGCCATGCTCTTGGGCCTGATGAGGACACACTTTGCTTGGCAAATGCAAGAATAAAGAGAATAAATGCAGGATAACTTGCACTGGAAACATGGAGAAGTGCAGAAAGGAAACAATGTTCCTTAAGGGCTAAGGCCATAGAACAACGATCATATCGAGATGAACCAAAGTGAGAAGCGCTGAGGATAAGATAGTCAAGTGTGTATGTGCCATGCAGGCAGGATTCCTTCCACAATTAGCAGAAAAATGGATGCTCTTGAACAAAGATATATACAACCTAAAAAGTTGCCAACAGCGCTTCTGTTCACTGGAAAAAGACTGACTAAACTGTGTTAAAATGTTAATCCGCAGAAGTAGATTCCATTTAACACTGAACCCCCTTCCATTTGAACCATCCAATTTGTTTTTGCAAAAATTTTAGAAGCTAAATAAGTTATTTAAATGCATAACTGTTTAAACTAAGTCACGCGGCTCTGCAGGGGTATCTGACACATTCATAATGAAAAACCACTGCATTTAATTCTTTGCAGACAGGACACCCCTGTAAATCACAGCCGGTGTCATTTTTTTAATCTTGTACACATTTTGCATTTTAATCTTAAAATAAATGAATTCAGAGCCTCTCGGGTTTAGCTGACAAGTCATTTCAAAGAAAACTTAAGAGAAAAATATCAAATGGAGTACAATTTAAAAAAAAAACCTTCCGAGTGTGGCAGAGACAGCAAGACAATCACAAAGTGTCTTCTACAATCTTGCAGGTATGCAACTGTCTATTAGATCTTTCCTCTCTCTCAAGTGGTTGTTGAATTCCCCAAATAAATGATTTCCATTTATATTTTGCACTCCTATAGCAATTCCAGCAGACGCTCTCTCAAAGCAATTTATGATCAATCAAGTCTCAACATCCCTGCATGTAAGGTTGCCCATTTCACAGGTGGGGCACTGAAGCGCAGAGAGATCCAAGGCCCAATTCTGCATCCCCGGGAGCTGGGAGGCCTGGAAATCATTCTTGGGAAATAATCTCCCCCCGTGAGTCTAAGTCCACAAGGAACCCCAATGATTTGAATGGAGGCTACACTCCAAAGGATCAACTTAAAAGATCAAGGATTAAGTGATGCATGGCCTGGCCATGCATCACTGACCAAACTGGTCAGAAAAGCTACCTTTGCCACCTCCTAAACCCAAATATTTTAGTGACTAGAACAGTTTACACACAAACAGCTCCAAAATTCCCTGTAGCATGATAGAGATCAGGCTATCTGTTTCTGTTTGTGCAGCACCTAAAACAATGGAGCTGGTAATTCAAAGAGCGGCAAAATGATTTTCCACCTTTCAAGTTTCTGAATTTAAAATCACACAGTGGTACTTTGATCATCTCCCAAGGGAGCACTCCAGCTCCTTCTTTAAATTTAACCAGAAAATGGGAATCATGGGCTCACCTCTTTCAATGTGAAGGTTTCACCTTGTGCACCTGCAGCTTGCAGAATCCTCAAGAAGGGCAGTCTTGGTCGTACCTAGGATGCAGAACGCACAGTTTGGAGTGAGCGCTATGGTGTGGTGAGCTTCCAAGAAGACACAAGCATTTGTGAGATTCATGCATGGCCCCCAACTGCATAGCTAATAAATGCCTCTGAGGGTGCCTCGTACCAGGGTGTCACATTTAATCAGTAGAGCAAAACGAGACAAGTGGCTCTGCAATCTGAGTTGCCAGCCAAGGGGAACATTGCTGGCCTTTCAATACCTTCCTGATGGCACGTTCACATTTCTCTAGAATCAATTTGCATTTGATGAATGCCTAAAGAGAAGCTAAAGCCTGCCTATACCCCCAAACCTATCTATGAGCTCCACGCACGTAGACCCCTGTTCAGATGGTTCCACAGCAAACAACACGGGGCCATCCCAGCACATCTCATTGCAGGACTGCAGACTCAGTCAGGATGCTTCACTAGTTAGAAGAGCTGAACTCAGTCTGTACAGCTGCTTTACCATTCTAACTCTGGCACAAACTAAGCACAGCCACCAAACTAGGAAACCCAAACTTAAGAGCCCTTAATCATCTATATTGCTCATTAACTTTAATAGAATTATTCATGTGAGCAAGGACTACAGAATTAGACCCTTGGTGAGGGGAATCCTATATGGTGAATAACTCCACACGTTAGTTGTAAGGTCTCAAGTGATAATGGAGTGGCTATGTCATTAACTTCAATTATGCCAAGTCTGAATCTGGGTCACTGAATGGAATGAGTAGATGGAGTCCAACAGACCAAGCTGGTGCTTGGCTACAGCAATTTGTGAATGGAGACAGTATCACAAGAATGCAGCATATCACTGTTCTTCTGTAAGTAACTGCTGCTAAGGGTCTGATCCTGTAATCTTTGCAGCTGCTGAACTCCTACAGGCTATAATGCATCATGGGCACACACGAGAAGGCAGAACACAATAATTCCAGTCTTACTCACTCTGCACACAAAATCAATGGTCAAAAGCTGTTAAGATAGTTAATGCTACACAAGAGCAGCAGACGGTTCTAAAATAGCCCTGATACCACTTCAGCTAACATACATGCACCGCAGAAAAGTAACGAACAATCCCAGGCAGAAGTGCTGCTGTGCAAATCAATGTCCTTTCTCCATAAAAATGTCAAGATGCCCCAGTCTTATTATGCTCGGGCTGGAAGCTGAATGTTACGGTGCTTTATTAGTATAACAAATATATGCTGCACTAAACCTTTCCCCTGGATCTCCTCCTGCATCCTTGAGAACTTAATACCAGGAAGCCAGAGGTGATAGATTTAAATGAGGCGTTATGTGAGGGCTAGATACAAGGGCACCGTGGCATTTTTCTCAATGCATATTGATCGACTCCAGGGTTAATTCCTGAACTTGGACACACACAACGCATCGCTGAATCTCAGATCAAAAAATCATTGGTGTAGAGGAAGGCAGTGCTATCTGCAGGCATACCCTGGCTCTTAGCATGCAAGGTCTGCCAGAGCTTCCTCACCACTCATTAACAAAATCCCAATTAGGGCTACAATGATGCTACAAGTTTCAGTTTCATAGAAGGCTTATAAGAAGCTGAGGCTAATTTTAGCTGTCACTTCTGCAGTAGTTCATAAGACATGAAAAGGTCTGAAAAAGACAGGCAAGATGCACCTTTTCCAGCTTGGCTTGTTTCTTCTCTTAGAAGCAAGCTGGAAGCATTGATTCTGTCAGGCTGGTATTAATGTTGAAAGAAAGTTAAGGATTCATATGAGAAGAGAACCAATGGCTCAGCTACATCCTCATGAGGCTAGCAGCATCATGCTTCCCAGCTGGAAGTAACAGGGTAGGATACAGATTGGTTGCACTTGTTACACACACATGCTCTGTTTCATATTAGGGTTGGGCAAGAGATCACTCATTGATCTTAAAGACATCCATCAGCAAGATACTTCAACTGACCATGAGGCAAGAAACATTTCCCCTGTCCATTTATATAATGCTCCTTGCTGTTGCTCTAGTGTTTATCAAGAACACGCATCTAAGTTCCCTTCCTGCTAAAAATGGCCCTTGACGGCTTCCCTCAAATACTAAGTTAACTCAGCTGTACCAGAGCAATCTTAATTTATAAATGTAATTGCAAGAGGCCTCTCCTTCCCTAGAAGGTGGGGCTACCCAGAATCCCAAGCCTCACTAAACCCTGGCATCTCTTAGAAAGCCTTGCTACCACCATTGTTTCTTCCTGCTGGAGGTAAGTGGAGTTCTACTACTTGTCACACAGTCAGTAGTCAAGTAGTGGGTCCCCAGACGATGCCCAAGCAAGGATTCATTCTCCTATGTGAATTTTTCTCAGGTTCAAAAAATCTATTCATCTTTGCTTTGAACCAACTGACTCGCACGCTGCTAGATGCAATTTTAGAAAACCAAAATCTCAAGTAGAGCAAAAAATTTCCAACCTCAAACCACAACGCTACTTCCCTGTATTAACCATTTAGTGCGTGTTAGCCCACACCCAATAGCTGTGCTGCTTCAAATTAAGCATTATGGGCAAAGTCCTTTGCATAGATGTGATGTCTTTTATTAGACCAACCGAGTAGTTGGAAAAAAGTTCTTAGCAAGCTTTCGGTTGCAGTCACCCTTCTTCAGGCACGGGGAGTTGGTTGCTCGTTGTTTATAAATGGCTCCTTCCCCAAGTGCCCATCTGTGCCTGTTTCTTTAAAAACAAGAACCAAAAAAAAAAAGCTGCCCAAGTTAACTTGGAAATGCTTAAGCCTCAACTAATATAATATAATGAAGTCAAACAGGGGTAGGGTGGGGAGGAGTCATGGCTCATTCCTTATTCTGTGTCTCCCCTGGATAGCTGTGCTGACAGGAAATATTTTGGTCCTGACATCAAAGTCTGCTTATTTATTTATAACTCTTTTCACCAGAGTGAGTTGAATAAATAAGCACGCTAATCAATTCTGCATGGAACTGGGATGGAATTTACAATTTATAAATTAAGCTGAGTGAGTTGCTTTAGAAGCTAATTTCCACTTCTGCCCACTCCCTCGACGCACAGATACAATCTTCCCAGCGAAATTAGCCTGAACAATATGGCATCATTCTTGTCCAAGAGAACCCACTTGTCTTCATTTCTAAACTGGATGTTTTTAACCACAGCCCATATTTTCTGTTGTTTTCTCCGACTGGCAGCCAGCATGTTGATTCAATGCTGGTCCTCCAGATTTCCACATGCTACCGAACTGCCACGCTGGCCTTGGAGGGATGAAAGCTTATGACATATTTGCACTCGTTACCATTTTATTCCCAGGACAAGCTGAAAAGGGAATGCTGAGTGTTCAATGGTTCCTTGGGCGAATGCCAATGGAAATAGAAGGTGCAATGACTGACTCTATAAAGTAAGCCAAACTTTCCAGACACAAGTTTCTTCTGGGAAGCTGTCTGGTGGATGTATCCCATGCTGTTCAGAATTTTTCAAATGAACCCTGAAGTATGGGATGTGATCCCTGGGAATGAAAAGATTAGGTACTTTCACGTGTGGCTATTTTAAATAACCTTTTCCCACTGCTTTAAATGTCAGTCTGTTACCGACTTACCATCCATCCAAGTGGCACTGCTTGTTAAAGTTTGCAAGCTGCTGACTGGATGAGTACAAAAGGCCACATGTTGTGAAATCAAAGCTGCCCTGCTTTCTCTTGTGTCATACTAATTTTTAAGGAAAGAAGAGTACCTGTTGCGGCTGTCCATGTGCAATTCTGCTGGCATTTTCAAATGCTGGATATTGTGTTGAGGTTGAAGACATGGTGGCAGTGAAGTAGCTGTCTATGGTACAAACCTAAAAAAAAAAAAGTTGTATTCAATGTCTAGGCTGATACAACTGGTGCTGACTTCAACACCTTCTAAGAAACGGAAATGGTTGAAGTCACTCTTAAAAATAAGTCCCGAGTGCACATCTTGAACACACACAATCTAAATGTGTATGCCTACTCGGGCACCTGTCTGCTAGGGAACAACTTGCGTAGTCCAATGCCAGTTCTTTCCCATATAAATTACACTTGTCTGCTCATCCACTTGGACAAGCAGATGTTTAAGAGCAGCTGGGGAAAAACACTTCAGTGATCAAGAACTGTTTACATTTTGATTTTTATAGACTTTCTAGGCTGTTCACTAGACAACTCGGTCATCAGCGCAAATTGATCTGGCCCCTTTTTTACTCTAGAAAGTCTTGCAAATCATTTTGAAAAGAGGCATGCCAGGCGGAGGTATTGCCATACTAGGGTGTGAATCCTAACTAGCTCAGAGAGCCATTAGTCCCCTGTGACATACTGAGGCAAATGCTTCTAATTCTGAAGTTAATGAGTCAGATTGTACTGTAAGAACTGACTCATGGTTAACCCCAAGGGAATTTCCTTTAGACAACAGCGATCTCTTCCATGGGGAAAGAACAGGACAGTGGGTTGCTGATGATCACCCCAGCTCCTGAAAGAGGTGAAAACTTGTCCACCAGCACAAAGATCACTGGAGGCCCACACCACACCAAATTCCAGATCTCCTCTATATGAGCCGTGGCCTTGCAGCTGCACTGACATCGGGAAGAAGTTATTCTACTCTTTGGTGCCTTCAGATGCTTG
Source organism: Gavialis gangeticus (assembly GCF_001723915.1). NCBI lineage: Eukaryota > Metazoa > Chordata > Crocodylia > Gavialidae > Gavialis > Gavialis gangeticus. Next base: position 6,906,696 of record NW_017729019.1, on the reverse strand, counting down.
GAAAAATTATACAGCTGGCCTCTGAATGCTCAAGCAGGAATTTATTAGTGAGGAGTAATGGGGCAGTCCCTGAAGTTATCTGTCTGGTGCTATCTCTGTTTCAATCTCTGCTCAAAGCTCTCTGATATTTTTCCATATGAAGCTGTAATCAGACTTCAACACCATAATACAGCTCTGTCAGTGTATATGGAATAGGCTATTGCAAACTGGATGCTTTTTCAAGACGTAAAAGTCTTTTATTTTTAAGTCAATGGCCAGTTCAGCATTAGTCACTCAGATCTGTATTGGAATATTTATGCTTCCTGGTCTTTTTTCTGTCTTATTCTTTTGCCCTTGTACATTAATGAAGTCCAAGTCCCTTGAGCTGGAGTCCTGCCTACACCAGCAGAAACAAGCTGTTCCCAGAGCCAGTTACAATGCAGTAAGGTTTCATGATTTAAACACTGGTCACATTTCTTAAGGCATGACCAAAACACATTACTGAATCTTGCTATAATCTTGTCAGGTCTAGGACTCCGCCTGAATATAACAACATAAAGCCAAGCTCCCTCAAACATGCCCAAACAAGTGCATCCTCTCTGCCATTTTATTTTGCTTCCAGTGTTTTTTAACAGAGGACCAGGGAATTCTGTGTTCAGACTTAAACACGTGGACCATCTCACTACGAATCCCCTCACTGCTACCCAGCAGTCGAGAAACCTGGATCCTGCAACTGCCAGAGCAGATGCAGCCACGAAATGGCCTCTGTTGTGTGGACCCTGGAATGGATGGATGTCCTTGTTTCATCCACTGCCGATGCTAAGAGGTGATCACTGAAAACTGAAGGTTTTAAAACTCGTCAGCAGCTTTCCAATTAGAAGCCTTAAAATGACTGCTATTTTCTTAGACTACTGCATAGATGCATTCATTTAGGCTTTCCCTTATTACTGTACAGTTGGCAAGAGTAAGTCAACAGCAGGATAACCAGATCACTGCCTAATGAGCATAACCAAATGCCCAGAAAGAGCAAAAACCAGTTAATTCCAGACGTACTTCTCCAGGAATAAACTACAGAAATGATCCCTGAAAATACCCTGACACTGACTCGCTGTGGTCTTCTTGGGTGAGTCGCACTCCCTGCTCAATTTACTCATCTTTTAAAGGGGAATACCTACTAATCTCCCTCACGTGGAAGGGATTTCTGATCCTGCTCTTATGAACCAAGTTCCTCATGTAAGGCAACCCAGAAGTAAAACTCTTACTGAAAATCAGATGCAACAAAACAGCTGAAGCAAAACATGGGTATTTAATGTGAATTAAGCAATCACCATGGAGGCTGATTCATTATCAGTGCTGGCCTCTTACTTCCACATAAGCTCATACCCTGCTGGTGGACAAATCTCAGTCATCAGTGTCTGAGGCTGCTTTTCACCACTACACTGCCCTATTTGCCATGTGTATGCTAAAGAGTCCCTATATTCGTTGACATGCTGTACCAAGACTAGCAATAAATTAACCTGCTAGCATTACTTAATCTAAAGGCATGGTCTCACCTTTCCTCCTCCTCAGGTTTAACTGGTAGTTTTGGTCTCAGCAGATGGCCTTAGTTCTGGCTAGGAAGAACCTGCGAGTCCTTGCAAACAGCAGCTTCCAGCGAGTCCCTCCAGCTGCACGCAGGCACTAGTTGCCTGTTTCTGGGTTTCTGAAGGGATGTCTAGATTTCTTCTGATTTGTCAGATCTGACTCACAGCTTCAGCGATGCTACTGTTTCCTTCAAACCTTGTGGCTGTTCCAGGCAGCAGCAGTCACTACTCATGACTGCCCTGCTCTCAACTATTTTTCTAGTCCTCAGAAGAGGGAGTAACTGGACAGAATACCTTGTGATGTTAATGTCGGATTGATTGGTATGAAAGAAGGCAGACTAAGAACAAAGGAAAGCAATGTTTTTTTTCTTTTTACAGTCCTGAAAAGGGGCAGGTCTCCAATCTCTCTCAAGGGTATGTTAAAGATGTGTGGATAGCTTGGAATTTAATCATTTCAACTTCCTTAGTTGCATAACCCTGGTTAGAGAAAGCAGTGGCTCACCTCCTGCCTGTCTGCACCCAAAATAAATTCCTGTTTAGATAAACTTGTGAAGAGGTCCTCTATTGTCTAGAATCAGATCTGTACCTTAAACCCTTTGATTAAGGGCTTGTCCATGTGAGCAATTCAGACTAATTAAAGCAGGGGCAGTAACACCATTAAACCATCATGTAGGCTCCCAGGCAGAAGGAGAGTGAGCTTACCACTGCAGCTTTTTGTCTCGAGCCTTCCCAAGTGTCCTTGCAAAGACTAGCTGTAAGCTGTTTTTAATAGGGAAGGTTCAAGATTTAATGATAAACCAGGTGTAGGAGAACTGACTTAAGAACCAACTCTTTCAGTACTTCTATGAAGCAGCTTTTAAGAGCTTGTTTGCATGGGAATGTATTGCCCACCAAGGTTAGGTATGACTTTACAGTGCACTAGCTATTCTCCACTAAGTCTTTCATTGTTAAGTGCCAGAAAGCTCACTCCACTGAAAGTATGAGGGAGCTTCACAGTTGAAGTTTGTCCTCCTGCACTGTAAATTCACTCCATAGATTATTTTAGGATAACTTTTCTGTGCAGCAAGCACTACAGGCTTGTCCAAGTCCAAGGCAATTACTTCAACTAAGTGCAGAACAGCTGGCACACTGTAAATTTACACTGAAGCTCACATTGTGTTAACTCCCTTCTACAGACAGGCCTTAAGATAGTTTAGACTAGGAATGCTAATAGAATTAAAATATTTTGCTCCAGCACAGACACCTGGTAGCTCATCTGCATTTGTACCCCTGACGGTGGCAAGCTTCAGAGACCGCCTTGTCAGTGTAGACATAACTAAGATTATGGGCTGCCCCCCAACCATCTTTTCTCCCCGTAGGAAGTCCTGTGTGTCCACTTCCACTGCACAACTGTCAGATCAGTATGCTTGTAAGGTCCTAAACTCCAGATTTATTTCCTTTTTGAATTGCCAAATGCAAAGGATCAGTGATTCAGAGCAATTTCCCTCTACAGCTATCATCTGAAACAGCACATAGGAGGAAAGAAATGGTTATTTTTGGACTCTGTTCTGATTCATGTCTCCCTTAGAAGCCTTAATACATTTCCCCCTCTGAACACTTAATATGGTCATTTCTATAATACAGGATCTCTTGTGACATACCAGTCTTGTGAGACAGCAAGTTCTTTTGCTTTACAGACCCAATAGATCAAAGCCCAGCTGCCATATTGGGGGGAGGCAGAACACTCCTCCCATGGCTAAGTGTGAAACTAAGTACCTGATTAAAGAGATTCTCTCTTTAAAACTGGAGTTGTAATGTATTTCACATTAAAGAATGTGGGTTTTGTTTGCAAAGGAAGATAATTTTTGGACTGCAAGCTCCATGACAATTTAGCTCAATGGCCTGTTAATGAAGCTTAACAAAATAAATTGTTTCTTTCCATCCCTTTTTTCCTCTTCCTCAACTTCTTAACAAACATTACTTGGAACAGGTAAACTCCTAGGAAAGGCAAAGCAGCTAGGTTTTATCTGTGTTTTGTTTAGCCAGCAGTACCTCCAGTACAGCACTCAAGATGGGGGGGCCAATCCTATTTAACTCCATCAGTGCAAGTCCCTACATGCCTCTACTTGGTCAGAAGCGATGCAGGATGAATGGGAGATATTCCCAAAAGTGCACCCATCTATTTATGTCTGAGCACATGCCAGCCAACTCCTACTTCCTCCTCCAGCACTAAGCACCTTCCATCATTATCCCAGAGCTCAGGGCTGCAAACAGAAGAGTGGGCAGTGGGGGGCATGCGGTCCACTTATCTACACGTAGATGGTGTTGCCGATATAGCTACACAGGCAACCCCCTCTTACAGGAGATGCAGATGGGTGTCAAGACTCTTACTGAGGCATCCTATGTTCTCTCCTGCCAGAGATCAACAGGACCTGTAGAAGCAAACACTATCACACTCTGGAAATGAAATGCCTGCCTGTTCTCAGCATTTTGATGCTGGCTGTAGCATTTTGTTGGTTCAGGAACATCTAAACACTACAGAGCCTGCAGGGCAATACATGTTACCCTGGTCCCCTAATTAAATGTAGACAAGACTCTTGCTGTTGCATTCAGCTTCTTCTTAGCTGACTTGCATGCAGAAGTCCTAAGATGCTTGGAGAAAATGCTACCCAGTCATTGGTGTT
>NW_017729019.1:6897299-6902326 GCF_001723915.1 Gavialis gangeticus | reverse complement strand
GGGGGGGGGGAGGGGAAGCTGTCCTGCTACATCTGACCCCATGTTATAAAAAGCATCCAGTGTTTTCAGTTATACAATGGTAAACTGACCCTTTGCATTTTTTTTATTCTGCTTGCCTTCAGGTTAGTTAATTTTTGCTCTTCTGTTCTCGCTTAGAGTTGCACACTAATGCTGGCTTGATATTCCCTCAGGAACAGTGTACAATTGCAGAGCAACATTTGTATTGCACAGAAGCCTTGTATTGCCTACCGCAATAAAGGTGGCGGTGCTGCACTGAAGACTTATTTTATGCACTTCAAAAAAAAAAATCTATTTTGCAAATTGTAGCGTGGAAAATTCAGAACCTCCATTTAAAAAATCCATTTTAATGGGTCCAGACTTCATTTGCCGAAGTTTTATTTTTCACTTGTGATATATGTGCCATGTTATAGGAACGTTCAGTCTTTGAAGATACTCAAAGAACTGCCAATAATGAAACAAAAACAAGCTAAACTTTGAGAGATAAATGTTAACAATTAACACTTGCAAAAAAAATTATGCAACATTCTTTTATTGCAAAACCAATTTAAAGGGAGAGGGGAGAAAAAAATCCAGTTCTAGTTTTAAATTGATTGCTTCAATTTAAAAGAAAAAAATGGATCATTGGCAAATTGCTCTGTAAACCTCTTTAAATCAACCATCAATGGCAGTGTATTTGTCACTGCTGATGTGTCTAGAATCCTGGTGCAGACAAACTTATTTGCAATGGGCCCATCTTAATGGGCTTTTCCTTTTCAAAGGCATGCACTGCATAAGGCGAGCTTCTACTGATAAACTACTCCTTTTAAAAAAAATCCAGTAAATTGTATTTCAGAAACTTTCCTTCCACAACAGAATCAATTTTGGATTCAAACGGTTAAAGGGAGGGGAAAACACAAAACATGGTACCAGAGAAATCATAGCAAGTTCAGCTTGGAAGGGACTTCAGGAGGTGGCATCTAGTCCAACCCCCTGCTCCAAGCAGGACCATTCCCAGCTAGATCATCCCAGCCAAGGCTTTGTCTAGCCGGGCCCTGAAAACCTCCAAAGATCGACAGTCCTTCACCTCTCTGGATAAACCTGTTCCATAATCCAATACCACACTACACTAGTAATGCCTCCCCACAACTTGTCACCTGTTCAATTAGCATCAGAAAAACACCTGCTTTCTCTTGTGTCTATCAACCAATTTCTTTCCACTGAAGAAGTTCAATCTTATTTCTTACTGTACAGTAGCTGAATCTGAATTGGCACATGGGATCTCACCTGGGTTTTAGGGACAGATATGGGCAAACCAAGATAAAACGGTCTAAGAGCTGCTAAATAAGTAGTAAAACATTTAAGACCCTTTGAACTCACTTGCTTTACTCCTGCTACAGAACACTGTAAAGGCATATGATATATTGTATGCAAATGTCAGAGCAGGGATGGGCTGGAAATCTCAAGTTATCTACAATAGTGCAAATCTACCCTAACTAAATCAGAGATGCACAGCATAAGCAGAGGGGTTGCTCCATCATCATTAGATGCTGTGAAGGGACAGATATCCCAAACAAGGCTGGGGGGAAGGGAAGCTCTGTTTTAATATAAAACCTGCACAAATAAGAATATAAGCAATGCCATACAGGGTCAGCCCACAGGTTGATCATCTACCACGTAGCCTGTTTCACAATAGCAGAAAGAGACCCTGCTCTTGGCATTTTATAGACTAACCCAACCTCTGACCCAAGCCCCCAGCAGCTTCCAGCATTTCAGAGGCCAGGGAAGGAACAAACCTTTTATCTTGCAACACCTATTACAAAAACTGATATCGATTGAGAGGCTTTTGTATGAGCAGAGGCATCCAGTTCCTTATGATTTAGAGGAACTGTCCGAGTAGTAGTCAGCAGCCCCACATAAAAGGAGGATCTTGACATGCAAGGCATAGAAAGAATAAAGTCTAGTCCCTACCCTGAATTGGCTGCAACCCAGCTAAAGTTGTGCAGGAGGGGAAGTGCCTCACCCAAAGCCAGCAGGCACAGCAAATCAGCGACTGAGCTAGGAAGAAAAGCCACCGCCCAGTGTCTTATCCACTAGTCCCTGCTGCACCCCCACTTCCAACAACAAGGCAATTTTCCAAGAGAAAAATATGTTTTTAAAAACTTATGCTGAGGCTCTAATTGATGTGACAAATACCAACCGGCTACTCAGTGGCAGAACAAGGAACAAAGCAATGGGTAGTTGCGGGCTTTGCACACTAAACACTGCCTCTCTTTGTAAGGACAGCAAACAAGACTTATCAAGAGTATCAAAGTTTCACTTTCACAACCAGCCTGTCTTTAGCTGGCTGTTCTTGGCTGGCATGCATAATATTTGTTTGCTTTAAGATTCTGGGCCTGTTTTTTCCTGTTTCTTGAAAATCATAAGCAAGATTTCTTCTGCTTTTGCTACAGGACTCAGTTTTTCTCTACCACTTGTTTCCCTGACAGTTGGCTCTAAAGCATTTGTTCAGGGGAAGTGTGATAAGACTTGCAGTAAAAGATATCTAGATCTGTTAGCCTTAAGTTGGGCAGAAGGTAAGACAGGGTGGCACTAACTTGTTCAGTCACATGAGATTTCATAGGTGACAACCTACTTTTCTTGGGTTATAAAGCTTTTGTTATGGTGGTTTCATAGTGTCCCCCTCCAGTGCAGTGCCAGAGTATTTAATGTATAATCTACAGCAGTGGTTTTCAACCTCTTCCATTTGCAGACCCCTAACAAATTTGCATGGAGCTATGGACGGACCCCTCTGAATTGCAAGTGTGGGTATTCACATGCTTGTGATTTCTCACTGTTATCTTTTGCAAACCCCTTAGACATGTTCTAGGGACCCCCGGAGGTCTGCGGACCACAGGTTTAAAACCATGGATCTAAGGAACCCGAGACTGAGAACGACACACATCTTGGCAGCAGTGATACAGTACAGTACAAGAAAGCCTGTTATGCTGTAGGCATATCTACCTCTTGCATAAGGAGGGGAATCTGCACACCCCATTACTAAGGGCTTTTTGTCCCTACTCTGAAACAGTAATGCACTTTATTAATGTACCTCTAAGCACATTCACCTGTACATCCACCTGCGAAACCCAGGTACACTGCCTTTAACAGACTTCCGAAAAATGGTGCTGCAATTAGGCTGTCAACACAATCTCTACTAAAAATTTCCACAATGCAGCTTCACTGCTGATGGCTCTAGTACAGCTGTTACTCAGCTACTGAACAGGTCTGCACAAGAATGGCTCAAATGCCAGCTGTCACCTGAAAACTGCATTAGCAATTGGGGAGATGCTTTCCCTGGCAGAGCTGCAAAGGCTGTAAGATTTAGGAGGTTAACCAGTGCCAGACCAAAGATACTTAGACCAAAAAACAAAGCCCTTAGCTAGGAACAACTTGCCCTCGGACCCCTAGAATCAGTACAATGTAACAGCACTCATTATTTCCTAGCAACGTCTCCCTAACTCTTCCCTGAAGAAGACACAGGGTTCAAGTTTTAAATTTGATTTCTTCAGAACATGCTTCATCAGCCTGAACCACAATTATCTGGATATCTGCATTGCAGTCTTTCAGTTCTATTTTAACTAACCTCAATGAACAACACAGTTTCTTGCTAAGCTGGCACCAGTTCAGCCATACCAACCATTTTGGAAAATAAGTGAATCTCTGGAAAATAAAATGAAGCTCACTCCTTGGCATGGCATGTTCTAATAATTTTTGGACCTGCACTCTTCTGTTGCTCCCTAACATGGGAGCTGCTACTCCCTTCCTAAAATGCTTCCTTGTTTCTAAGCTGCACTTAGCGATGGGGAGGAGCCAATCTGCTAAATGCAGCTGGGTCTTAACCAGTGTTTGGTCCTGGGCAGGCGTGCTGGCTTCTGGCATCAAACTAATGGCACCACAGATGATGTATGGACTTCCTATCCTAATGTTCCCTCCAAAGAGGCAGTCGCAAGCTCCTCTCAGTGCTGTCCAAGGCACCAGCATTTTAAACTCATAATTAAGCAAAGAAAAAGCTTAAAGAAAGAAAAAAAATGTGCTCTCCAAAACAAGAGTACAGGAATATGAAACACTTGTCAAAGCATCATCTTTTATTGACGGGACAGGTACCATACCCATCCACTAGCTGAACACCATGTGCCGTTAGATGACTGCAAAGCACACCCCGAAACATATCTGAAAACTAATCTAACCAGAGACCTGGGGGAGGGGGGAGCCCAGGAAGGCACTGTGATTTCCGAGTGCCGCCACCGCCGCTTTCATGGCAAGGCCTCGGGTTGTACAGAGTCAACCACAGCTTCCAGCCCGGCCAGAGGGGCGCGCGGAGGGGCCGCGGGCAGTCGCAGAAGGGGAAACTGTGGCAGCCCAGATGTGCTGCTGCTTCCTTACTGAAATGACTGTGCTGGAAACAGGAAGGATATAGAAGTATGAAATGAATGTGCATGCACCTGCACACATGCACACACTTCCTATATATTACACCACACATACAAGTGCATGCACACATACATCTGTGCACACGCATCACCTCACTCACGCCCATCTGCATGCACACGGATCTGCACGCATGCACGCACAGCTGCACGCACGCACATTTGTGCACACGCATCTGCACTCATGCATGCACAGCTCCACTCATGCACGCACATTTGTGCACACGCATCTGCACTCATGCACGCACATTTGCGCACACGCGTGCATCTGCACGTATGCACCTGCCGTCACGCACGCATGTGCATGCATGGGCACGCGCAAGCATGCACACACATATGCACGCACACCCCCGGACATGCACACGCACGTGTGTGTTTACATTCTAGTGAGAAATAGATATGGGCCTAGCTGTAGTGAAAGGCCGTGTGCGCGGATCACAGGCCAGCTGCGCACGGAGGTCTCTGTCCCGGCGGCGGTTCCGTCTCCTACTGACTCCCCGCTCTCGGCCCGGCTCTCCCCGCCCGCCCGCCCCCCCGGACCCCGCGCGACACCCGCCGCCT
>NW_017729019.1:6894932-6897147 GCF_001723915.1 Gavialis gangeticus | reverse complement strand
CGTGCGGGGGGACACGGGCCGTCCCCGCTCACCCTAGCGCCGCTGTATGGCCCCAGCTCGGCCCGCGGACCCCCGGCGGGCGCCGCTCCTCCATCTTAGGGGGCTCCGGGCCACCGCTTCCCCCGCGGCCAACATGGCCGCCGGCCACTTCCGGCGGGGAGTCCTCCCGCAGGCGCCCGGATCATAGAAGAGACCGGAAGGCAGGTCTAGAAAGGACTCGTCGGAAAGCAGGGTGGAGGAGGCGGAGCATCGAGACGGCGCCCGCAAAGGGACAGCGGAGCATCGAGAAGGCAGGGAGAGAGCGCCTCACTGCATGGAGGACTGTGCAGAAGGGCGGCGCGCAGCGGACTGCCTAGGGCCCCGGCGGGCGGTGTGTGGTATAGAGCCCGGATAGCTCAGTCGGTAGAGCATCAGACTTTTAATCTGAGGGTCCAGGGTTCAAGTCCCTGTTCGGGCGGCTCGTGCTTTTTCTCTTTTTTTCCCTTTGTATCATAACAATTTTCCTCTTTTCTATCATTATTTTTCCTCTCTCTCTATATACAATTTTTTTTTTGCATTTTTTCCTTTCGTCTTCTCCCCTCCTTTCGCCTTGCAGCGCACCCCGCCTGGCCCCCGCGCCCCCTGGCCCTGCACTCATATAAAAGACGGGTGCAGAAAGAAAAAAAAAGCTGCTGCTTTCAATTGCGCCGGGAAAAAGTAACCCGCCCGAACAGGGACTTGAACCCTGGACCCTCAGATTAAAAGTCTGATGCTCTACCGACTGAGCTATCCGGGCGCTCTGCATAGTGCTGTTGCTCCCAGGTTCATGGCTCTATGCACCCGCCCGGGGACATCCCTGCCTGGGGTTTCGTCTATAGGGGAGAGGCATTCGCAGCTGCTCCCTGTTTCTGCCCTGATCCTCCTCTGCCCTGGACTCTCCCTTCCTCGGTGTGGACAAGCCCCTGGTGCACCCCAGACTCTGCCCCCTGTCATGAAGGACCCTGGTCCTGCCCCTCCTTGCACCCCCTGGGCCCTTGCAGTGGGTTGAATGTCCAGGGCAGGAGGTAAAAGGACAGGTGCTGGGAAGCAAGCAAGAAACTGGTGTCTATTGGTGCATCTACACGTCTTTTATTTAATGCGCATTAAATTTAGTACCGCCTTTGGAAAATGCACATTTGTGTACCTTCACACACGTTAAGTAAAGATGTGTGTGCGTTTTTGAATGATGATTAATGCACATTAACCTATTTTAATACACATTAGCAAAAGCACATGGGGTATTTTTATGCAGGGATGTACCACAGCACTGGGCACTTTGAAAAGCCCCCGGTGCTGCGGCGCTTGCGGTTGTATCAGCAGTAAAATGTGTGTCAGTGCCCAGAAAATGGCAGCAGCGCGCTTTTGAACTAAAACGTATTAGAGGTGTTTTAGTTCAAAAGCACGCTGCTGCCATTTTCTCCACACCGACGCGCATTTTGCCACTTGTACAACTGGAAGCATCACAGCATGGTACACATCAGCTCACCCGCAGGGCAGACTCAATTAATCGAGTCTGGTCCGACGTGCCAGCAGCACAAAAAAGTACGTGTGTAAATGCCCGCGGTTTTTAAATGATGCTTTAAAATAGGGCACGTGTGCTTTAATGCCCATTAGCCTATGTGGGCAGACTTCTGCACTCCCCTATAAGCTAGGGGAGTGTGGGTCTGAGGCCCCTGCTATACATTACACATATTACGCAACTCACTGGGGGATCATGCAATAAATTCAGGGCTGCAAAGTAAGGCAGACCACACGTACAGTGTAATGATCACATAATAAAGAGGACTCTGCAGCTATAAAGAGAGCTGACCAGCCCTAAAGTGAGTGCTTGATGGTGTGTTACAACTCAACAGCAGGTTTCTATCGGCTTTCATCTGAAAGGGTAGCAGGGCCCTCAGGGGCCCCTGAGGATCAGGTGGGCTGGAACTTGTTGCTGGGGCGGGACCTGGGTCAGCACGGTGTTTTGACTATGAAAATGACAGCCTAGCAAGTGCTTGGCCTTAATGAACTGTTGCAAGGGAAATCCAGGCTCGCTTGCTTTGAATGGGCGTTGGTGATGCCGAGAAGCGCTTGGCCCTGTGCGGGGGACCTGGTCCTGTGGCCTGTCCCCAGCAGTAGCCAGCTCCACTTGCTTCAGAGGGGGGGCTGTGGGGGGGTGCAAGTGGGGGTGTGGGGGGATGGGGGTGTGGATGGGGGG
>NW_017729019.1:6892867-6894786 GCF_001723915.1 Gavialis gangeticus | reverse complement strand
TGTGGGTATACTTGCCTGAGCAAAGGGTGTGTGTGTGTACCTGCCTGAGCAAAGGTGGGTGTGTGCTATCATCAGGGTTATGCTGGTGTCCCTGGGGCCTGCCTGGCTCGGGGGCTGCATGATCAGGATTAACCGTGGAACCCGGGCAACAGCCCTGGTGCACCTGTCGCCCAGTGCACCACCCTCGTCCTCATGAGTGATGGCACGTTAACCGTCACTGATGCTGATGGCTGCCATGTCATGGTAGTCAGGGAAGACAGATTCAGAATATGCAGGGGGAAAAACCTCCAACTCTGATAATATTTTCAAGCAAGGCCTCCAAAAGCTAGAGAGATGCCTGTGGCTTGAGCTACTGCTTGAATACCAATCCTGATGTCCTATACTGACATGAGATTTCCTCCTCCAAAGCCCTCGGTTGAGGTCTGGGGTGTGTGGACCAGGACATTGGGAAAAGGAGACATGCGTGGCAATTGGGGACTTGCCTGCTACAGTCCTATGATGTTTTTACCCAGCCCCTTCTAGGCTAAAGGGGTACCTGAGGGTGATTTAAGCAAAGGGAAAAATACAACCTGACTGTCACTAAAGAGATCTCTCAGGCTGGGGAACAGCCGTCCTGAGGGCAGTAGCTGGTGACGTTTCAAATGGATGAGTTGAGATGCTAGGAAATAATCTGCTGGAAAGGATTTCCCCCTCCTCCCCAGATGAGGATGGGCAACGAGGCCCTTTCTAGGCAACAATATTTCTCTGGCTCTGTGGCTTCAGTGCTGACTCGAGCAATCCAGGTGACTCTAGCAGTGTGACACGAATTAATCCAAAGCCAGCCCTGGAAGCAGACCTGTCCTGCAAAAGCTGATATGGGTATTTCTTTCCCCAAATGCAGTTGTGATTTTTCTCCATTAGAGGGCAGGTCTTACCAGCAAATTTGGGGATTTTTAACTGCTTGGAAGCAAGATCCCCTTATAAAAAAGGGCCTTGTAATGACTTGGGCAGCTACTTGACATGCAGATGTCTAATCCAAGACGGTAGCACTGCTCCTAGAAATACAGAGCTCATGGAAACCCAGGGGAAGTCCACGGTGGCTGCGGGTGCTCAGCATCTCGGAGAGAGTGAGAGGCCACAGCAACACAGACGGTGGCAACTTGGAGGCAAGGAGGTGCAGGTACATGATGAGTTTGGCATCGGGGAGAGGAGTTCAAAGGAGCGAGGGGTTTCGACTGATCTCATGGGGATGCAGTGTTGGGTGTGAATCGGCCCATAAATCTATTGGAGTGGCGACAGCAGCCTCAGCTGGCCTGGGGTAATGTCGGTGGAGTAAATGCCCTGCTTCTTCAGAGCACAGGCTGGGAGCAGAGCCCATCGCTCCCTAGCACACAGGATGCCGGGGGACTCTCTCACGCCCCTATCATTTGTCTCTAGGTCTTCTCTAGCATCAGGTGGGGGGTGATGTCTGTGGTCTGTTCAGTCCTTGGCCTTCTTGCTAGAGAAGGGCAGATCCGTGCCAATGGGAGCTGGCTCTGTTGCCATGTGGGCCCTGTTCCACCCGTCTGGACAATGCATCTGTCATGTAAACTTACAGATCTGTTTGTATCCTGCAGCAACGTCTTTATGGGCGACATCTTGACCGCCGGAGCCGTGGCTGGCATGCTAAGGACAGCTGGTTCTCCAAAAGCCGGGGAGAAAAGCCAAGGCTCCCCAGGGTGGGGGTCTGGGAGGGTCACTGGGTTTTAATGACAAAAAGGATGCACGCCAGGAAAACACAAGGGCGCAGTTCATGTTTCAGGAACAGCAGCCCACAGGGTTTTTATAGATTTCATAGGCATTAGGGCCGGAAGGGACCTCGGAAGATCATCCAGTCCAGCCCCCCGCCCGAGGGGCCAGAAGTCAGCTGGGGTCATGGGATCCCAGCAAGATAAGCATCC
>NW_017729019.1:6890963-6892424 GCF_001723915.1 Gavialis gangeticus | reverse complement strand
AAGCATCTATGGATGCAAGCCAGCGTTTTGGTCGCTTTAATCGTGCTTGGTACTGAAGCACACATCAATGACTAAGCACCAGCCCCTGCATGAATGATGATCACTGCAGAACCAAGTGGCAGACCATGGCCGTGTTGTTTAACGTGCTCTGATTCTGTGAGAGGGGCAGTGTAAAGCCTACAGAGACCACGATACTGTACATACACAACAGAGGACACTAAGGCTACTTTATTAGTCTTGGAGCATCTGGGGTTTTTCCTAAGCTGCAGCTCCTGGGGTCCTACGAATACAAGTGCCACTTGGTTTCCTTTGCAGAGCAGAGTACATTTCTAGCCCTCGTGGACAGAAAGGAAAGGGTAGAGCTCAGAGCTGCAGACCACCTCGAAGCTAAGAAGATGCATGAAGGGAACCCAGAGTGTGGCGGGGCTTTTTGTTGGTTTGGGTTTGGGGTTTTTTTGTTTTTTAAAGGCTAGGCTTTCTAGCTCAGCCTCAGGATTTATTTTTTGGGTCTGATGCGTGGTTTCTGAGCTCCTGTGCTTAGCGCCGTGGTGCTGATGTTGGCTTGCATTGAGGACCAGGACTTCAGCTCCTTGGAACAGGCACATCCTTGCATCCTATTTACACAGCACTTTGCACAGTGGGAGCTAGGGGAATGAAGGCACTGCAATTATCAAGATGAATACTGCCAATAACCTCCACGAAAGGCACTGTCAATGCGCTTGTTTTACTGTTTTTCCAGACCCAGCTTCTATTGCTGCATCCCAGGATCGGCTCTCCTAGGATATTACCTTAGATGTGCCATGGGCCCTGCTTTTGATCAGAGCATGGCTCACGGGGTGCTGTACAGAGCCATGGGGCGACACAGACCTGATGGGCTTCCCCTGGGTGAGGCCAGGAACCTGCCCAGGTTTCTGTCCTCCTCCGTGGGGCATCAGCTGGGGCAGAGCATGGAGCTCACGGCAATCCCCATGATAAGGTCCAGATCCTCACGGGTGTTTGGGCACCCTGCACCCATCTGCTTCAGCTGGGCATCTCCATCCCCTGGGGGCGGCGGGGCCGGGCACTTTCTGTCCAGTCCATCAAGCACTTCGCAGGGCACCTTGCAAAAGTCACAAGAGCAAGCAGATGCTGGTGCCCCGGGCCCGGCAGGAGCTCCCCGAAGGGGCAACAGGAAACTAGCGGTTCTTTTCTGCAAAGCCTGGTGGTTGCCTGGATTTCATTGCACCCCAGCCAGGTTTCGGGGCAGGAGGCTGCCTCGCTGGGGCTCCCTCAGGCCCTGGCAGCCTCCTCCCCAGGAAGCGTGCAGCGCGGTGCAATGCCCGGCGTCTCCAGGAGATGGCACGTCCCCTCTCTCCTCCTCTGCCTTATTGTCTCCCCAGCTGCATCGCTTGCTCTCCCTGCCTAGTCGGCTTCGCTGCGGGGCGGCTGCGAGCCGATGGCTTCACCCCGTCCCGCCGCCGG
>NW_017729019.1:6842231-6890798 GCF_001723915.1 Gavialis gangeticus | reverse complement strand
CGGGCACGGGCACGGGCACGGGCCGGCTTCGGGCGAGGACTTCGCTTCGGAGGAGCCCCGGGGGAGGCACCCGCGCCCCGGAAAGCCCGGCAGGGAAGAGCCGGGGGGTGACACTGACGAGCCCGCCATTGCCCTTGAAGGCGCCGCGGGGCAGAGCTGGGCGCCCCCCCCCCCCGCCCGGGTCCGGCAGCGGGAGCCCCGGTGCAGGGGCCTGGGGGCGTTTGCTTTGCCCCCTGCTCTGTGCGGCGCCGAGGGGAGCGAGCCCGGGCTGGAGCAGCTGTTGGGGGCTCCCCTCGGGCCCCCCCGAGGGCTGGGGGGCATCTCGGCTCCCATCTGCTGGGGTGTCTGCCTCCCTTCGGTTCCCGAGGAAGCAGAGGGGTCTCCAAGGGCTGGGTGCACGCCGGGGAGTTCAGCCTGGGGGGGGTTGCCTCTGTATTGCGGGAAGATAGAGAAATTCACACTCACGTGCACACGCATGCACATACGCACACTTTCACACATGCACGCACAGTCTCATTCATGCACACGCACTTGCATACATACACACATGACAGACTCATGCACGCGCACACAGACACACTCATGCACACACAGACACGCGCACACATACAGCGACTCATACATGTACACACAGACTCATGCGCGCACACACTGTGAGGGGGACTGGTGCAGTTCACCTCTGGGCTGGAGCATCCCCCGGGTCAGCCCCACTCCTTCCCTTTGTCTGCTTTCACCCTGCCCCTCTCGGTCATGCAACAAGATTAAAAAGCGGGGGCCCTTTCTCTCGCAGGGGCCGCGAGGCTCTCGTATGCCCTGTCTGGAGAGGGGTTGCTCTGTAATTGGTCGGGGTCCTCCTATAACCCCAGTTCCAGTGATGATCAAGAGGCACAATCCCTAATTAAAGCAAGTCTCCCGTTTTCTCTCTCCCTCCCTCCCCAAAATTTGACCTACTAAAAGAAAGTGCTGGTGCTCCATTGGACCCTGGACAGGAGCATTGTGACTCATTTCCTGTGTGCGGTCCAAAAATCAGGCCCAGCCTTGTTTTTTCCAGAACTGAAAACCCTAAATATAATAGCGAGGCAAAGTGGGGTTTGGGGAAAGTTGGACAAGGCGCTCCCTGGCCTGATCTAATGAAAACAAAGCGCTGGAATGCTTGTCTCTCTACCAAGTACAGTCGGCTCCACAGAGCTGCATTATTTTTATTAGAGCAATAAAACAGTCCACATGAAACTGCAGAGCGGCCTGTCAGCAAAGCCTTTGCTGGAGAAAGGGATCCAGCTCCAGATTTGTTGTTCTCTTCCATGATGTCGAACTCCTGCTGCTCCAGATCTCTGCTGGCTTGGAGCAGGAAGGAGGGCAGATCAGGCATCGGCAAAGTGCGGAGGCTGCTCGCCTAGGCTCTGCATCCTAGACCCTGCACATATGAAAGGAAAGCTCAGGTGATACTGCCTGTGATCACGCCCCGGTGCATCGAGGTGTTTTCTGTTCTCAGAAAGGAACATCCAAGGCCTTGCTGTTGCAGAGAGGTAGGCTTATCCAGTAAGCGCAGGAATTTGAGTTTAATCCAAGTGGGTGAATGTAAGCATGTGCTCAGCTATTTGTAGGATCTGGGCTATGAGGAGCTAACACCACTGTGATCCAACCTTAAAAGTGAACCGTGAAATGGCTCGAGCAGAGAGAAAGTGCGTGTTGGAGCGAGAGCAAGCTGACTGTCCAGCCCTTCTGGGATCTGCACAGGGAAGGCTCCCACCTGCCTGATAGTGTATGCCTGGCTCAGGGACAGCATCCACAATTGTTCTGGGATCTCCTTGGCATACACCTGCTGTCCTGGGGCCCAAGGCTGCCTGCTGGTGACCCATCCCATGGGCCTGGCCCTGTGGCAGGTGTGTAGTAGTATAGCTTATAGGGCCTGTGGTTCTGGGTTTCCCCTTCTCATATCAGGACATCCCTGAGGGGTGAGTCCATTCTGCTGAGCACAGTCAGCCTAGGATGGATTCATCTCTGGCGTACCCTGATAGGAACTGGTCTGTCGCGTCGCATCGCAGCCAGTGCAGTCATAGGCAGGGGACACAGCCTCTAGAGACATCTAGCAGCCCCTAGGTCCCCCCCTAGGCACAGCATGGCTGGGCTGGGTGCCACACTTTGCCCAGGATGCTTGCCATGATTTGGGCCTGGGGGGTGGTGGCAGGGAGACGAGCAAAGGGCTCTTTTCTCTGCAGGCACCGCCAAATCCGGGAGCAGGAGGGATGGATGTAATGGTTGGGAGTTCTCCAGAACATCCCGCTGAGGTCAGCTGCGGGAGTGACGGTGCCAGGGAGAGCCCGTCCAGCATGCCTGGCAATGTCCCTCAAGGCAGGGGGTGGGAAGGGAGCTGATGGGTCTGGTTCCATTTCCTTGTGTCTGTGGGGTTGAGCTTGCCCTCTGCTTGCTTTTTTTCTGCCACTCTTGCTTTGCTCGGTCCAGTCCAGGGCTTGTCCTGTCATCCAGCCTCACAACTCCTGTGCCTCAGCTCTTTCCTTGGCTCGATGTTGATTGTGCCCTGCATGCATCAGGGGAGCAGTGGGGGAGAGGAGCAAGGGGCTGTGCTGTTAGCTGACACTTGGAGGGCGGAGAAGGAGGGGACCAAGGCTGGCTGAGTCCGGCGTCCCTTTTCGTGGTACTCGCTGCATGTGACATTGCAGCCTGATCTGTGGTGCAATAGTGTGATGCAGGTAGAGACGACCCTATAATTTTACTGGCACTGGGCTTGCACACAGTGTGGGGAAGGGGAATTTGCTGGTACGTCTTTCCTGTAGGAAAGGGGGATTCTCCATGGCGGGGGAGAACTCCACCCACCTGAAGTGGAGAGGATGGAGGACGTGCTGGGCTGGGGCTGTTTTGGCTCTTGTTTGATGCCTGTTCTTAACTGTTAGGTGCTGCGATCTTGCACAGTTTCACCTATGCGGGCATAGCCCAGATAGCTCCTGCAGCTGTCCTAAAGCTGCTGGTGATTACATAGCTAATGGACTGCGGGAGGTTTGGCCTTCCTCTGTAGCAGGGGTGCACGGATCTCTTGCTTGCATCTCTCAGCTCTGTTTTAACCATCTGGCAGTGTTGGGGCGTTGACAGTGCCCTCCACCCCTGCTTTATCTGCCACTAAGCGTGGATCCAGAGTTGTGCAAAGCGGGGTGCAGTCACAGCAGCCATCTGGCTGCACGTCTGCTGGCTGAGACTGGGGCTCTCGGCGGTGAAGGATGCGTGACTGTGCCACTGCCCCCCCCTGGGTCCGCCCTGCCTGTGGCCATTTAGGGTGTTTGTGGTGTTTCAGAGTAATGTGTCTTGTGCAGTTTCAGGGTTGGCTTAGACAAGCGCTTGTTTGGGGATGGTTTGGATAGGACTGACCCTGCCTCGAGCAGGGGTTGGATGAGATGTGACCTCCTGAGGGCCCCACCAGCCTTGCTTTCGTATGAGTTTATGACTTCATGTTGTACACACCTCCTGAATATACAAGGACCCAGATATTTCACTATCCTGAGGGGCTGTGGGAGCGGTTACCACGCTGTGGAGATCTGTGGGGTGTGGGAATACAGCTGGCTTGTGTGTGCCCTGACACAGGCCCATGCTGAGATCTGCTTGCTCAGGGGAGTCAGAAGAGAGGCTGATCATATGTTTCTTGATGGTTTTCTAAGCTTCGAAGGCCCTATTTGCATAGGAACACAGAACCCAATGTGCTGAGCTGCCAATTCGGCCGTGTGTGTCATGAGCGGCTTTGAAAGCCTGGCCTCGGTTTTATGCAACGCTTGCTTGAGAAGATGGCACCGAGTAATTCTGATACCTGACCGCAGCTGTGCCCTTGGTCTGGGCCCCAGGGAAGTAGAAGGTGCTTTCCCTGCTGTCTGAATCGATGCGCGCCGCTGAGCTGCAGCGCCCAAACAGGAAACGGAAGGCTGCTTCTTCTGCAGAAAGTTCCTGCATCGTGCAGGCTTGCACAGCCCGTGGCATCGCCGCACCGGTGCTCCTGAGAGCAAGTACGTGAGAGCACTGGCGTACGCGATGCTCTGGGCTGGCTGGAGAGCGCTGCCTTGGTGCTGCTTTGGGAGAAGTGGATGCTGGGCCAGGTTTTAAGTCATTGCTTCTTGATCTGTGCAGGCAGGCATGGGAGAAGGTCACACCCCAGCCTCCTAGGTGAGGGGGAAGAGCAAGGTGTAGCCCCTGCTCGGAGCAGTGAGCCACGAACAGCAGCTGCACCTGCTTCCTTCCTTGCGAGACAACACAGTATGTGCCGTCTCTTGGGTGGGGTACAGGGAGGATACGGCCATTTCTCCAGCCTCGTTCCCTTTACCCTAAAGGGACCTCGGCTCTGTGGTCCCCCCTGGCTGGAGGCAGCAGGGCCCTAATCACCCTGCTGGCTCAGATCCCCTGTGCTCCCTGCCCGGCTCGTGCTTTACCTTGCCCCTGGCCGTGCAGCGTTCTGCACCTGCATGGTGAGAGGACATCCGGCGCTTCCTGGGAGCCGACGGCCACCTGACCCCTATTGACTTTTAAGGGCTGCTAGGGACCATTGTCATCCTGCAGCCTGGGGTCCTGCGAGGCATGGGCCAGAGACCCTCTTCCTGCACTGAGCCCCCTTCTCCGGGCTGGGCTTGAGCATATGCTTTGGGACTGCCTGAGCTCTGGCCCCCCAGCAGCAGGCAGCATTAGTTGCCCTCAACCTTGCAAAGTTGGCTGAGCCCATTGCTAGGACATAGCAAGGTCTCACATCCGTGGCCTGAAGAAAACACCTGCACCAGGGCTCCTGGGACACGGCCCCATGGGAGGAGTAGCCAAGAACTGGGCTATAGCATGCAAGAAGCCGAGGCTCTGATGCCCTGCAAGGCCCCTGGCTGCACAAGCCCAGCAACATTGCAGCTGTTTGACCTGTGGGGGTTTCCCATCCTGGCCTGCTCCACCTTCCCGTGGCAGGATTTCCTCCCAGAGTGGAAGTGCGCAGGGGAGTAAAGGGCTTCTGGCACCAGCAGCTTTGCATCCTGCCTTTTCCACAGGGCCTTGGATGAAGCTGGACTTAGCTCTGCTATTAATAGGAAACACGTTGGTTTCCAGAGGAAGAAAGCTTCATGCATCTGTAGGGACCTGAGAGCCCCCGGCTGTCCTGAGGGTGCCTTGAGGTGTGTCGGGTGGGAGATGCTGAACTGATTGGTGTAACACTTCCCAGGCTGTGATCCAGGCAGTATGATCCTAGTACCTGGGTCCTTAGATGTTGCTGGTCCTTTTCCACTTCCAGTGACATGATTGATAAGGAGCTTGAAGGGTTGCTCTAAGCAATTTGGGACTCTTCAGCTGGATGTCACTTTGTCTTTAGCTCCAGTTCTCATCCTGTGAGGGACTGAGCGGCCGTGATGCTTGTCAGGATTCCTGGCAGATCACTGCCTTTCTGGCCTAGCCACGTAGCTCCCTAGATCCCTGCAGGTAGCGGGAGGCACTGGCACCAAATTGGCTGAGATTCTCACGTGATCTTGGACGCTTTCATATGTGGGTGCCAGAGCAGAGACCCTTGTACAACAGCGTGATATTCAGATGGTGTCAGTGTGCCTAGAGCAGAGGGAAACAGTGCCGGGGCATGGATCAGAGAAAGGAGAGTTGTTGCAACTGGCCCTATTCTGCACTGATACAAGTCTTGGACACGCTGTCATTCTTCTCCACTAGCAATTAACACCTTGACACTAATAAATACCTCCGGTTTGCAGATCCTGTGGTTGATTTCCCTGTTGTCAGGGGTTGAGCTGCGCGAGGCCTTTACAAATCTACACCCATGCACTGCTCTGCGATTTAGTAAGCATGGTGGGGAGGGGTGTTGGTTGTAGCTGTGTTGGTCTAAGGACATAAGCAGACAAGGTTCTTTGGGTAAATGTGGTATCTTTTATTAGACCAGCTAAATAGTTGGAAAAATTGTTCTTTGCAAGCTTTTGGGTACAAACACCCTTTTTCAGGCATAGGAAGAGTCTGGGGACTGGGGCACTGTCTGGTAACTGGGGGCCAACCTCTTGGAATTGCCTACACTGGCCAGAATAGAGCAGGGGATAGCACAGCTACCACCCTGTCTGCCTTTGGTGTAGGTGGGAGCTGTAGTTTGGCCAGTGGGGCTTTTATCAGCAAAGCAGCCCTCTGCAAGGAAGGGAAGCCAGGTAGCACCGGTGCCATCTAAATCT
The DNA here is from genome assembly GCF_001723915.1 of Gavialis gangeticus. Taxonomy (NCBI): domain Eukaryota; kingdom Metazoa; phylum Chordata; order Crocodylia; family Gavialidae; genus Gavialis; species Gavialis gangeticus. The sequence continues at coordinate 6,884,613 of NW_017729019.1, read as the reverse complement.
GGTTGCAGCTGGTGTGTCCCTGAGCCCATCAGAGCAGAGCTGGATGGGGCTGGAGCTGTGCAGTCCATTGGGGGGTTAGTTGGTTGGGACACTTGTTTTCCCTGCTGCAGCTCTGGATACAAAGGGAGGACTTTCTCCATTCCCCTCCAACTTTTGGGTTTTCACCAGAAGCTCATTCGAAAACCATCATGCACTGGAAACCAAATGAAACCCTTGGGTTTTGCTTTTCGGATGTGAAAGCTGGGGATTGTCAACAAAACCCAGAAGGTTCAGATCTTCCAGTTTTGTGGCACAAGCCTCTTTCAGTCCGTGATCAGATCAGAGCCTCCACACGCGGCCCTCCCCCACGCTGTCCTCTGCCTGGTCCACGCTGCTTGTTCTGTTGGATGTCGCCCTTCCCGTTCAGGGCATGACCGTAACCCACGGATGGGAGCCTTTCCTCTGTCTTCAACAGGCTTCGAGTCCAGCCCATTCATCCCCCACTTGCTCACTCTGTCGCTCTCTCCCCACATACACAATACACCTCTTGTTAAGCCAATGATGCAGCTTTTCCATGTGGCACTAAAACAAAACACATCTTGCCCTCGCTCCCAGATAAAATGCAGGCGGTCCAGAAGCCGAGGCTGCCTGGGTGCTGCGCTGTTGCCCTGCGAAGCTGGCCTCCTCTTGAGCTGCCTGCGTATTGGCCTTCTTTGCAAACGTGGCTGCTTCTCATTTATGTGTTTGTTTCTCTTGGGGGTCTGGGAGCTGCTCTCTCTGTAGCAGGGGGAAATGTACCTTTCCACCATGCTGCCCCTGCCCCACAATCTCTCATCTTGGAGCCATGCTGGGTTTGAGTCCTGTCTCTGCCACAGATTCTCTCTGTGACCTCAGGCAAGTCACTTGACCTTCCCGTGTCTCCATCTCCCCTCTGTAACACAGGAAGAATAATCCTTCCTTTCTCAGCTTGTCTAGCCAGATTGTTCTCTCTATGAAACAGGGACTGTTTCTTTCTTTATATTTGTACAGAGCCTAACACAGCAAAGCCTTGATTTCAGCTAGGCTCACTGTGCACTGCCGTAGGCAGAGAGCGACTAACAGTGCTCATCTGTCTCATGGGAACCCAGGTTTATTGCCTGTTCCCAAATCTCCTTGTCCGAGCAGGAGAATGAGAGCGTGGAAAACACAACTTCTGGAGGAATGAGTCACGGCACAACTTTTTCGGCCCTTCACTGGAGGGATCAAATGGAACTGGGTGGAGATTTCCCATCAAAATGGATGGGGGATAGAGAAAAAGCCGTTTTCATGTCAAGCAAAGCACTTCCCAAAGGGCCAGTTTCAAGGCACTGAAGCATTTTGCTAACCGTGGCACAACCTGCTTCCACGGCTTCAGCCTGTGCTTTGCCTGGAAACACCTTTTGGAGCGAAATTCACTTTTTTGATATTCGGGAGAGAGAGTTAGTGGAGTGAAAGGTCCGTCAATATGGAAGTGAAATCCTGATTCTGATGGTGTTGCGATCGACCCAAACCAAAGGGGGGAGTTTATGGACTTTCATTTCACGGGAAATATCTGCGGGGTTTTGCTTTAGTTCTGTTTTCAGTATTTAAAGAAAAAATGGCAATAGCTGAATTTCCTACAACACTGGGAACTATCAGAGCACCTCGGGCTTGGCGAGACTTGGTAGCTGATATACGTGGCTGTGGTCCCAGTCGTCTTGCCTCCAGTAGTTTTGTGGCAGGCGAAGGGCAGGGACAGAGGAGCTTGATTTATTTTTCCAACCATCTTCCAATTAGGGATATTAATTGGCCTCCAGTGGAACGTAGAGACCAGAACCTCGCTGCGCTAGGTGCTGCAGACAGGAAGAGATAGGCCATGCCCTGCAGAGCTTGGACCTGGAACAGATCAGATGGGGAGCAGAGGGGTGAATCCCTTGCCCATGGTCAGTCAGTAAGTCAATGGCAGAGCTAGAAACAGTTCCCAGGACTTTGGGTCCATGTCTGGTACTCTATTCAGGACCCTCGCAAGCCCTGGGAAGGAGCTTTAGAGATGCAGAGGCAGCTTGTTGAGGGAGCCATGGCCAGCCCCTGGCTCTGGGCTGGGAAGGCGGCTGCTTGGACCCAGTTCAGTGGGGTGGTGCGAGGATGGATGGGACCTGCAACCCACAGGGTGAAAGCTGGTGCTTTATCCTGCTCAGGCCAGCCCCTCCCTTCGCCTGATTTTCAATGGGTGGGAATTGTCTCCCCTTTATAGGCATAGCCCCCATCTCCCTGGTATGCACAGCACGGGGAGGTGCCTCCACGGCCTCTGTTTGATGTCCGCCCAGATGCTTCCGACCATTTCTAGCTGCCTCTGAAAAGCAGCTGGGCAGGGGGAGGGGAGCCAAGCCCCCATGCTTCGATTCCCCCTACAAGGCTGTCTTGGCTCCCCCCTTCCTGGCCAAGCTCCATCAGCAGCAGCTCCATAACAGAGCCTGGCGCTGCCTCCAGTCCAGCGCCGGGGCTGGGGGGAGCAGGGGATGGGGAGGGGGAGAGTTTGCTCTGCTGTGAATTCCCATAGACTGGAGCACGATTTTCTGCTTGGCTTCCCTAGTTGCTCCCCAGAGCGGAGCAGGTGGCACTCAGCTGCTGGGAGCAGAGTGGCATGCAGCAGGCTGCTCGCGTTTGGGGTGGGGTAACTCCTCATGCATGCAGACGCGGGTCCCCCGGCGTGATGGGTCACCCATCCTCATCCTCCCCCAGCCCCTCTTGGTAACGTTGGCTTCTCTCTCAGCTCTGCGTTCACGCTGCTGTCCCTGCTTCCCTGCCAGGCAGCGGGGAGCCAGGGAGGTCAGATCTGCCATGTGCAATGCTGCCTCTGTCCTTGTGGCTTTGCTGCTGTTACAGGGGCACAGGCTTGCTTCCAATCCCCCTATGTCATCTGTGGGGCACACAGTGCAGTCCTGGGCACAGCCAGTGCAGCTTGCCAGTGGTTGCTGAAGGCCTGTGGATGAACACAAGTTGTTTCCAGTGCTTCCCAGTTGTACCTGGCTCCAGGCACTGGGGTGATCAAATGGTGACCAGAGCCTGTGGGCTCGACATGGGGAGAAACAGCTCTGGGTTGGCTGCAGTGCTAGCTAGAAGGGGGAGCAGGGAGCAAAGCCGAGTGACTTCTGAATAGCCCTGGGGTTTCCAGAACCTGGTTGGGGCTGAGGCTCGTTTTTGGAGGGAGCCTTGGACCGTACCCTTCTGTGTCTGAGGATTGCCAGGGCAGTGCTGTGCTCCTCGGGTGTGAGGCTTCTCGTCGTCAGGGGCTTTCTCTGCCAATTGCTTTGGGGAGGGAGAGTGCGTGAGAAGCCCCAGAGGCAGAGACAGGGAGGACAGGCCCTGATAGTGCCCTCAGCCAGGTCGGGACGGATTTGGGTGACAGGGCAATGTGCCTGGTAACCTGGGCCCATGGGGGTGCAGAGGTGAGCAGTTCCAAGCCATGGGGCAGCCCCACTGCGCGCATCCCTGCATTGGCCCAGCCACGCGCGACTAAGAGAGAGGAGTTGCTCAAAGGGGCAAGCCAGGCCTTGGTGCCTCTCCTCCTGCAGATCTGCAGCCTGCTTGGTCTGCCTGGCTGTTTGCTCCTCTGGCTGTGACCCCAGTCACCCCTCGACTGCATCTGCCTGCTAATGGAGGGCACTGTGGGCTCCTACAGGAACCTGTCTGCATGGGGGGAGGCGGATGTCCTGTGGCACAGAGCTGCTGCCAAGCCAGGCTGGAGACCCGGGTGAGTCACTAGCACCAAGCTCTTCGTTAGCTAATTTGCCAGCCCCTTGGTCTGTTTGCTGATTATCCCCAAATGGATGTGGACCAGATCTTCCCATGGGCTCAGCCCTTCGCGTGAACAGCGTTGGATAATTCCCCCCATCCCTGCAGGGGGGAAGCAATGGGAGCTGCTGAGTTCTTCCAAAAACCCGCCTGGGTCATGCTGATGGCTGCATCCCTCCATGGGAGGTGCCCCTCATGGGTCTCAGCCCCTGAGCCCTCATCGCAGTATCATCTCTTCTGGTCTCCTTCCTCTGGCTTACATTTCCGTGAATAAAGGCAATCTCCACCATCACGTGGGGCAGCTCTTGCCTATCTCTTCTCTTATCAACCCCATGCTTCAGGGCTCAGCTGGCCACAAAGTGACAGAGGGATCAGGCACCACTTTCCCCGATTCTGTAATTGCTCATAAAGCGGTTTTGGGAGCAGCAGATGCTGGAGACAGGATATTGGATTTGAGTCAGACTTTATCGGTGCGGGCAGCGCAGGGCTCATCTGTTAGTGGAGAGACTTCATCGGCTGCGTAATCAGGTTGTAGTTAAGTAGCAGCCCTGCTGGGAGAGCTTAACTCATGTGGGAAAGTCCGGTAACAATAGAGCACACCTGGTCAGCCCAAATGTGGGAGGTGACCTTGTGTTTTGCGGCTGGCAGCCAGGGCTGCCTTGTTTTTAGAGGATCACCTGGGCTGCCAGGCTAAAGTCTCTGATAACAGTGAGCTGGCTGCAGCTCCACTTCCTGTCACTCCTAAAGCAGTCGTCAGAGGCTGATGCTAGATCTCCCTTCCTTAAAGCATTCATGACTTCTTCCTTCATTAAATCAAGGGTAATTTTTCTATGGACTTGAACAGGCTTCAGATCAAACCCTCATTCTTCCTAGCCTCACAGTGGAGATGCGGAGTTGGGAGGTACGTTTATGCAGGCAGCTCTGTATCAGCTATTGCTGGTCAAAGGATAGCTACTGGGAAGCAGTGCCTGGGTGTTGGGTCAGGACCTACCAATTTTCAGTGCAATGCAAGGCACACATAATAATGGGGGAATTCAAAGGGGGTCTTTCAGGTAGCACAGCCCACTCACAAACTATCCTCAAAAGAACAGTAAACCTGCTTTCTCTGAGTCTGCTGGGACTTAATAACTAGCATCTGGTCTCTCTAACCCAAATGAGAGCCTTGGACCTGGTCTGCTCGCAGACTTTGTGCTGATGGAGCCATTTCATTTAAGGCTGTGATTTTTTTCCTCCACCTCTGGAATTATACTCCTACAACCCCTAAAGGTAGATGCGGTTATACCAGAATAAAGATCCCTCATACTGGTGTAATTTATTCCCCTTCCCACAGAGGAGGGGAACCTGTTAACTCTCTTCTGTACCAGCATAACTGAGGCCATTAAATGTTAACACTCAGGGGAGTGGCAGAGAGAGGGGGTGAGCTTGAGCCTGGGGCTGGACTTGTGCTATAAGCTGTCCCCACGCAACTACCCTGGGTCCCTGGTCACTCCCTGGCCACTGGTCATTCTAGCTGGAGGATGTCAAAGGCCACTGGGGTAACGGTGACATCACGCCCTTGTGTGTGCTGTTGGCTACAGAAACTGGTGTGCTCGTGTGATGGGCTATTTGTCGAGGCTCAGGCAGCCCATCATACCAGTGTAGCTACATTCATGCAAGGGGGTTGTACTGCCTAACCTGTGCTGAGAAGGTGAAAGTGGAACAGGTTTTGTGCGCAGTTACACCCTTAGATGGGTTTCACTTAAAGCTCCCGTGAACCAATTCTGAACGTGAAGGGCTGTGACTACCCTGGCTACAAATAAACAGAACTGCGCAGTTCCCCTGTTTGCTTCAGGATCGGATTTGGCCCCAAATATCTAAGCGCAAGTAAGGACAATTGCCAACAGCTCAGGCTTTGTTGCTGATCAGTTGAAACCCCAGCTGTTTGTCTCCGACCGAGAGCTGCTGTGGATTGTTTGCAGCCATGGGAGGTTGTGGGCGAACCAACCACTCTGGTATGTGAAAAATAAAGTCTGTGGGTACTACCAAAATCCAGAGCTTTTGGAGACGGCGTATTGAAAGTCCTGCCCAAAAGCTCCCCTTCTTCCCATCCTTTGTGTTTAATTCTGAGTCTTTCCAAGGAGGGGGGTGTAATTTTCTGGAAAAACGTCATTGTACACCCTCTGAGACAAACCCACAGAGAAACCCTGGCATGGTTGACTGCCGTTGTGCTAGCTGTCTAGCAATATACTGGACTCAAGTGACTTAAAAGAGGAAAAAAGCAAAAAATGTTGTCAAAGGGGAGTTCTGGTTCAGGGATAGGAATGTCAAGATGTTTGGTTTCTCCAGACGTACTGGGACGTCTCTGCTGTCACGCCCCAGCCCTTCTGTGTGCTTTTAATTGAACAGATTTGCATTGTTGCCAACCACAAATGTTCTAAAACTCGTAAGATTGGCTGAAAAGTCGTGTTCCAATTTATTTTTAAAAATCAGCGTGAGTTCCTTTGATTGGCCTCCCGGTAGCAGGAGGTTCAGGTTTTGTGTTCTTCAGATCCAGCGCGTGCACAGGAGCAGAAGCTGCTGCTTTTTTTTCCCTTCCTAAATGGACGCTGAAGTTTTTCACCTAAATCACATGACTCCAGGCCCTGGAGCGCTAAGGAAGGCACCGGCTCTTCTGAGAGTTTACAGTAAAATCAGGAGAGCTGGCAACATTGGGCTGAGCTGAAAGTGGATGGAGAGACCTCAGGCTGAGGATATCAGTTGCTGGATTTGCAAAGTACTTAAGCACACATTGAATTTATAATCCTGTGAATGGTCCAGCTGAAGTCACAGGGCTCCTCATTGCTCTCGAGTGCTTTGCTGCTTCCCAGTCCAACTCGGGTTAGCAGGTTTGGTTTCCGTGTCTTTTGGGCATGGCATGTTGGATGTGGCTTCTTGCTTGCAGCAAAGTGTCTTTCCCAGGTGGTCCAGGAGACCCTGTGTGAAATCGCTCCTTGTCTGTGCATGACTCCCTTGCTGGTCAGTGTTCAGCAGGGCCTGGCGGGAGGGGAACATGCCTGGAAAGAGGGAAGGGAGTTAAGGAGCAAACCTTCCCTTCTCGCCAGAGCCCACCACCTTCATGATGGATGGTCCTCACTGCGGGGTCTCAGGTCAGTTCTGAGCCTCATGGATATCGGTTCTCTGCTTGTAGGGGGACCTCCACGCCCAGGGGCACCGTGTGCATTGTCATCCTCCTCCTCCTCATTGTGGTGCGTAGTTGCCTTTGCTGGGGACCAGGATCCATTGCACTGGAACAGAAACGGACAGTCAACACCTGTCTCACTGGCTTGATGAATATTTGTGCTCTGCATTGACCATGTGAAACACTGAGCAGCAGCATCCTCTTTTGGCCTGTGCTCCCCTATAGTTGTTGGCCAGTGCAAACCAAGATCCAAACACCAGCGGGACATCTCGGTGACTGAGCACTCACACTGCTGCTACAGACCAGATCTCAGCTGGCTTGTTGGGCTCTCTCTCTCCCTCCTTGGACTGACATTACCACCTGGGAGATGGGGTTAAACTTTAACCCCTGGGAACTTCAATGAGTCTCATTTCCGTCCCACCAAACCTCCTGCTTGCAGATTAATAGATGAGCAAAAGGAAGAAGTCCTCTGAAAGTGGGGCAGCAAATGCTCATTTCAAGGCTCTGCCGTGACCCTGACAAATTGCCAGGAAATTCAAAGTCAGAAAATCCTTTCTATATGTATTGGAGACTTTTTTATTTTTTAAGGAGGAAAATATTATTCTCATTTTTGGAATCTGGTTCCAGCCCCTTCAGCTCCTGGGCTGGGCTCTCCCCGGCCGAACGTCAGCCCTATGTCACTTTTTTAGTAATCTGTTGGGAAGAGAGGGGTGTTTCAATGGAAAGACAGGTGGGTGCTTAGCTAATGCTCCAAGCGTGGCCAGAGCAAAGGAGGAGGAAGGTATCTGCAGCACTGTGGAGATGGGAGGACGGCCAGCCTACGGAAACTGGAGGTGCGTCCTAAGTCTGGGGTGCGGGGAAGCTCAAAGGCTTGTAGCCAGTATGTTGCAGCGTCACCATGGGGAGCCTGGAAGACCTGAGGGCAGCAGTAGAGTCCCTACTCCCATCTTCAGGGTGGCGAGCCTCGGAGCCGTAGCACGGCTGGTGGTCCAGCAGCTCACCGTGAACCCAGGCAGACTTCCATGAGAGCCCTGCCTTTGGTTTGCCCAAAGGTCCTCACGCCTGAGATATTCTGGACCGGGAGTCTGTTTTGCCAGCCTATTTTTGCCCAGTTCCAGTGCCCGGACCCTGTGCTGGGCCTCTGCACAGTGGTGGACTTCACCCCTTTGGAAAATTGTCCTTGTACATGGCATCCTGCGGCCTGGACATTGGATGTGCCACCTAGTGAAACAGGAGCAGGGACCGTGCCAGGCCATGGTGGGCACCTGCTGGGATGGCAGGCGTGAGGGAGAGGCACTGGCCTGGCTTTTTCCTTTTTTGCAAGGTCAGGAGGGTGATTAAACCACACGCCAGGGCAGCCACGATTCATGTAGAGCTGGAACAATCTTTCATGTGGCTTTGCCTCTGCCTTTGATCTTCCTCTGCTGCCCATGCACGTGCCCTCACTGGCTCGCCAGCCTCTGGAGATGGATGGCAGCTCTTACAGTAAGTGAGGCGCAGCCAACTAGGCCAGCTTTTGCCTCCGCTCTGAGTTTGCCTGGCAAAGGCACTGAGACAGCCGGAAAGCCACTTGGTCCCCACTTCAGTCTGTGCGCTGGTCGAGACCCAGGCATCACACAGGCATCGTGCATAACCGGACCGCTCCGAAACCACTGGCCCGAGGAGAGAGCAGGTCTCCTCCTTCATGGTAGAACATGCCGCCCTCCCTGCTACGTGATGGCCACGGTGGTTTGCCCAATTCTCCATCCACCCAGGCTACAAACATATTTCAGATTAGTCTCCAGGTTACTGCCTGCTCACGTGAACCCCCTGCGTTGGGCTTGCTCGCTGTTTCAGAGCTGTTCAGCTAGAAATGGCTGCGGAAACATTCTCCCCAACCATAAAAAAACCCCCAACCCTACCACACTGAGCACTTAATTTGGTTATTTTTTCCTTCATATTCCTGGGATTATTGTCCAAAACCCCAAACTGATGATTTTTTTTGCGTATAATACTGAGAGTCTTTTTTTTCAGTTGCCAAAGGCCCAGCATTTTCAGCCAAAATGGAAACGGTGTCCATTTAAAATGTCCACCCTGTTGAAAAGCCACTTTCCATTTAAAAATATGTCTTGACTGAAAATATTTGAGCAGCGTGGTGTTGGCGGAGAGGAGAGGTGGAGTGTGTGGGGGGCGGAGGGGATAAATGAACTCTTGGAAATAGAAGTGATGGAGGGTTAATCTAGTGCCCATGTGTTGTGGGGGGAAAATCCTGAGTCTGGGGCAGGCTGTGACTAGCCCTGCATTGCTGACTTATTGGCTTGGTTTGGACGGCTCATTACAGCACTGGCAATAGTCTTGTGGCCGCAATATTGCTGCTGTCTTTGGTTCTGCTACTTGCTTGACTTTGATAAACCTCCCTAGCTCCCCTGGTTAGCACTGTCTGGAGGCATTGGCCGTCACTGCCTGAAGACTGAGTTGTTTTTGGCAGGGCACTGGCTGCTTTGGGTGCCTGGGAAAGGGATAGGATTACTGTCCGAATGGAGGGCCGGGTGAAAGCGTTTCCCTTGAGAAGGCTGTTGGGTGTCTACATGTGGAGTGACTTTGGCAGGTCTCAGTCCAGTTCCTAGTGGACCGGTGTCCCTGTCCCTGTCCAGGGTCTCAACAGACAGTCTGTGTTACAGTCTCAGATACCTTCAGGGCATCCTTCCAGACCGCTGTTGACCCACACAGGACCAGCAGCGCATGCAAAGGAGTCTTTCCCGATGCCCTTGCAGTATGTGAGCCCTGCGGCAGCCCGGGTGCGGCGCTAAGCCGGGCAGTGAGGTAGCACTGCAGTCTCCCGCTGCAGCCGTGTTTCTGTGGGTTTCTTTGTTTAGGCCGCACATGAGTCTGGCCAAGCTGGGTCAGCCTAGCCCTCGGCGTGGTGACAGCAGGCCACCGATCAGCCGGCGGAAATCCTGCTGGTGCTGCACTAACCACAGCAAGCGAACTTGTGGGAAGCTGGGTCTGCTGCCCAGGGGGACGGCTTCAGCATTCCCACAGGAAACTGCTTCCCAGGCCTGGAGAGATGAGGAGCAGGGCTGGGGGAGGAAGCAGCCCCTCCGTGCAGCTCTGTACGGGAGGGAGGTGCACGTGTGCATGCACGTGCACCCTTTACCTGCAAGTTTGCCCACCCGCGTCCCACTCTATCCTTTTCTCTTGCTTTTTACTCCTGTGTTGTTTCCTTTCTTTTCTTCCTCTCCCTTTTTTCCCTCTTTCTCTCTCTTGCATCCTAGCCCATCCCACAGGACAGCGCAGTCTATTTTAAATTACCACTGGGGCAGGTTTTCCCATCCGCATGCCATTTCCTTGCTGTCCTGCTGGAACAGGAGAGTTTGTCGTGCCAGAAATTTGGGCCATGTCCTCAGGCTTCTTTGGTACCTTAAGGACGTTGTGGCAGCTGGTCTTAGCCCTCCCCTCCCCACTTCCCTTGCCTTAGCGCAGCCTCTCCCTCTCCCCATTGCCCTTAAGGAGGTGTTAGAAGTTCAAGGCGGACCATTTCCAGAAAGGTGACATCACTGCTGCGCTGGGTCATCTATGGGGGCACATCTCCAAACCTCCCCCTCCCCAAGGGGACCAGCCACAGCTTGAACAGGGTGTGACACCGCTCCTCATCAGTCCGTGCTTTCCATTTTCCTTCTGGCTCTAGCAGGTGTTTGCCTCGCTTTTCTCATTGCTGTTGATCCCCGGCTGGCTGGGTTTCTCCGGGCAGAGGCTGCGCTGAGGTTTTATGTGCATTCAGAGTTTGGCACCCGCAGAATTATGGTCACTGTATTTCCAGCGCAGATGGTCGCCCGCCTCTTTGCTCAGCCCTGTCTGCTAATGTCAAGATGCCTGGGGCTGTGGGCAGCTGGAGGAACAGGCTCTGGAGGGTGCAGCTCAGCCATTTCTAGTGGGATAAGAGCTCCCAGTTGCATGGGGAACAGCACCTGTGCTGGGACATGGGATTCCCAAGGCCCATCCTTTTCTCATTGACAGTGGTGACTCAGGAGTGACTTTCTCTGAGGTGACCAGAGAGGCACAATTGTAAGTAAGCAGAGAATTAAGCCCTTTATACCATTAGAAATTGTATCCACATGAAATTATCTGAATTATACTGTGTGATGCTGCCCTCTGGTCTTTCAGATTTGCTTTCAGCATATGGTTTGGAGGCCTGGATGCAACAAGGTGTGTTGGCAGATAACGTGTCTGCAAATGCAAAGGACTTAGGTGCCTAATCCCCTGTCTGCTTGAACTGTGCTCACAATTGTATGATTTTCTCTCCCTTTTTGGCCCAGAACAGACCGCTGCAACCTGCCTGTCTTCCGACACGCAGCGTCCTGCGTTTTTGTTTGCACTGACTCACCGTAAGGAGATTTTCATGATTTTTTTCTCCCTTTGTGAGCCTGAAGCAACCTAAGGGAGCAAAACATGCCACGGAAAATGTGGATTTGGAGGGTAGAACCTACTGGCCTTGCAATCAGGGAATCCCCCTCTTCGAGTTGGTTGTATTTCACCTGCCAGTGGTCCCACGGACACCTCTGGGGACCAGTGTTGGGGTGAGGCAGCAGGGACAAGGTGCTGTCCAGGGAGAGGGTCTCTCATGTGACCATCTAAATATCCAGCTCCTGGGGTCAGGTGCTGAGTGGCCACCCTGTAGGTCCCTGGCTCTCTCAGCTGTGAAAATGATGGCAGCTATGTTGCACCCTCACCCGGGACAAGGATGTACAACTAGGATGGGCTTGCCCAGCAGCAGTGCATCACTGATAGGTAAGCAGCTCAGAGCATCGCGTCATATCCTGAGTTAGGCTTTTCACCGTTGACCCTAGATATGCCAGCAGGAGCAGGGGAATCTTGGACTCTCTATTAGCCGTTACCTGTTTGAGTCTTGGGACCCTCATGGAGAGCTCCTGATGCCACGCGGTACAGGGCACCTTTATGCCACTAAGCTGTAATACCCGGTCTGAGTCTTCTCCTACGCTTGAAACAAACATGATGGGGGGGGAAAGCCGATTCTTCTCCTTTAAAAACTATTAATTGGCCCCCACTCCCCTGTTCCCAGGATGGCTGCGGGTTTGGGGATAAAGAACAGCTCTATCTCAGTGCAGCCTGAATGATCCCATGCCTCTTTCCCTTAGGAAGCCTCGAAACCTAGACTCCGAAGCAAAGAGAGCAGATGTTGAGCTGGCAGGCAGCTCCAGGGACCGACTGTACCTTGGGCCCGTGTCCTGAAGCTTTGGGCTCATTCCACTCTCCTGTTTAACATCCACTTAGTTAGTTATTTATTTTTTTAGGAAGGGAAAAGGAGGTGAAATATCCTTCCTCTGAGTAGCATCATGCAGGCCTGGCAGGGACCTCGGCTGTCTACACCGCTGAGAGCTGAGTTCCAGGAAACGAGATCTGTCGGAGGCAAAGGGGAACCTGGCTTTATGTTCTTGAGCCCTGCGGTCACTGTGGTTTGGATGCTTTGGTTCAGGGCCAAGGAGCAGGAAGGCAGCTTGAATCTCTCTCTCTCTCTTTTTTTTTGCTTTGCCTTTTTTTCCACATCTGAATCCCAGAAAGTGACTTCCCGTTTTGAGGCTCCACATGGCAGGGTGCACGTGGCTCATCTTGTCTGGCATGTATTGGATCAGGCCACGCATACTCATGCCTCGATTATTCTTTAGTAGTGTTCAGCATTTCAAATAGGCCCGTGCATCTCAGCTCCACAACAGCTGGAAGTTTTCAGGGCTCCCTGAAGGAGATGAAGCCCCCGTTCTTGGTCCTGTAATGGAGATGGGGCAGTCCGAGCCAGTAGGTGTTTTGCAAAATCTCATCCGTGCTTAAGCGTCAGGTCTTAAGTTCACAGGACTGCTTCCTCCCTGCCTTCCCCTTTGCAAGCATTTTGAATGACCTGGTGATATTACCAGAGGAGCATGAGGCCAGAGATCAATGGACCAGAACTAGCGTGCCAGAAGTTAAGCTTGCCTGGTGCTCAAAGCAATAATTCAGCCCATTGCACCATTTGGCCCTGACATCAGGGGAATGGGGTGACTGACAAGAGCAAGCTTGGCTATGAGCATGGCCACCTCCACCACCTCCTGGGAGTCTGGGACCCTCCTGTATCACCTTTAGGCCTTCATTGTCCTGATCCTAAAAATGACCTGACCAGACTGAGCCAGGGAGAGGGTCAGCCCCACCTCTGTCGGCTTCTGCCAGTCCTTGTTACCACTGGAATGTGAGACTTGGATCCATCCTGTCACCTCCTCCCTTGTCTGCTTTTCCTTCCCAACTTATTTCTTGACCTCCAGAGGTCCCTTCCAGCCCCAAATTTCCCTAATTCTCTGATTTTTCTTTGGTATTTCTAGTGGAATAAGAAATATGCAAAAAGGTTCTATTTTAGGTGACCGGGCCCTGCCTCATATGCAAAAAGGTTCTCCTTTACGTGACCAGGACTATCTTTTTCAGTAGTGCCGTGACCCTGGAATCAGAAATGCGGCTGAAACTCAGCGTCTATGATGGCATGATGCCAGTACAGGTTTGCACGGTCTTGAAGGGGCTGTAGCTGTCTTTCTGCAGCCGTGACAGTCAGCACTAGAAGCAGAAGCTGAATTTGCTATCCTTGCTGTTCTTTTCTTCTCCTTTATCTTGTTGTGTCCTCAAGGAAACGTGGTTGGACTTCAACAGCAGGATTAACAACCATGGCTCCAGCCCTTCTCCACTCACCCTTCCCCTCTTCGGCAGAAAGGACATGTAGTACCGTTGTCAAGCTTATCTAAAAATTCGGCCTCAGGGATGAGAGGTGGGAAGGGCTCTTCACAAAAGGCTCTCTAAAGCGGGTGGGAGTGGGCCTAAGGGGCATGGTTCAGATAGAAGCCTTCCCTCACACTCTGCGTTTCAAAATTTAGCTTTTATTTTTGTCTTTTCTGGTCTCTTTACTAAAAGGTTAACACACTTTGTGAACAGTGACTTGGCCATGGGACTCAGCTGGCTGTGGTTGCTAGTCTGAACCACGGACCTTGCTTCAAGGTGTGCATTATTTAAGTTAATGCAGTGTGTTCCTGTGTTTCAGGTGTTCAGCAGGTCCAAAAATCTGCATCAGCACAAGGTCTCGATGGGGCTGGGGTGTTGGTTCGGATGGTCCTTCTTGCTCTCTCCCGTAGGTGCTCGGCGGGCCAGCATGCCTTTGTTCCTAATGTGTGAGCAACGCAGGAAGTAGCAGCCAGTCCCTGGCACTTGTTCCCGGAGCGATGTCTGCTACCAGGGGAAATGGAGAGCACTGGAAGTCCTTGGAGTCTGTGGGGATCAGCCGGAAGGAGCTGGCGCTGGCTGAGGCCCTGCAAATGGAGTATGATGCCCTGTCTCGCCTGAGGCAGGACAAGGAGGAGAGCCAGGCCAAGCAAAACACCGACCGGCCCCTCATTTCCTGGGACGGTCCAGATCTGGATTACAACAAGCCGTCCGTCAGGAACGACTGCAACAGCATCAAGATCATGCGAGGTCTCTCCGGCTCGGACCCCACCCTCAATTACAACTCCCTTGCAGTCCAGGGGAGCTCGAGACCTCTGGGCACCCACAATACTACCTCATCCAGCCCACTGCCCAAGCCAGATAGCCAGCCTTGGCTGAAGGGGCCGCTCTCCAGTGACTACCTATATATCTTTGAAAGTTCGGAGGGAGACTTCCTCCCTGAGCCGCTCAATGGGACCTCGCACCACGATGGCAGTGGCAGCTCCCCCAAGAAGCTCTCGCCTCCTCCACTGCCCCCTCGCATCTCCATCTGGAGCTCTTCAGAGGTGAACCACTCCTCCTTTAAGGGCTCCCCACCGTCCTACAAAGGGTCCCAGCCCAACGACATCAATATGTTCTCCTCGGCCCATGAGCAGGCTGACCGGAAGCTGCTGGGCCGCAGGATCTCGGAGGAAGACCCGTATGGCCTGGTGGACTATGACGGCATCAACGATGCCATCACCTGCCTCAATCTGAAGTCTACCTACGATGCAGCGCTGCTGAGGGAGGCGACCTGGGGCTGGAAGGAAGGCAGGAGCTTCTTTGAGAAGGAGACCACTGGGAAGCCAGTGGCACGGAGCAAGACCATGCCGCCCCAGGTCCCACCCAGGACCTACGTCTCCAGGTTCGGCAACCGGAAGAACGTGACGCCCAACAAGAACCGCAGGATCTCGGTGGATCCGGTAAGAAGCTTTCTTTTTTTTTTCCTCACCCTCATCAGGGGCTGGGGATGAGGGGAGTGGGTGATACACCCTACCATCACCATGCCCAGGTGGCTGCTTCTCATCCTCAACCACTCGCCCCCTGAGCTAGACCCTCCAGGGCTCAGTTGAGAAGGGGTTGCCCCTCTTTTAGGAGCTTTGCTCCGTATCCTCCCCCGACCCATAGCTAGCTCACTGAGGGATGGGCCGTGCTTGCGCTACACGAGAAAGGCATCAGTAGACGAATCGGGCAGAGATGTTGGGCACAGAGCAGGATGGGAGGAGGGGGTGGCGGGGCTCTACAGTGCTCTGTTTGGAGGAGAGGTGGCACTGGCTCCAAAATGCAGAGTTCACGAGGGTTTGTAAAGCAATGCTGTGTAAAGCCGCTGCGCTGAGCGTGAGACCCGGCTTGCTGGCAGCCAGCTGGGTTATGTGGGGGTAGTGGCAATGAGGGAGAGGCAGGGAAGCAACCAGTGCTGGGTAAACTAGGATGTGGGTTTGCACTGAGGCAAGTACCTGACATGTTGGCCGAGGGGGGGGGTGTGTGTGTGTGTACATCTCCTTTCTCCCATCGACAGCAGGGGAATCGTGATTGCTCCGGCCAGTTTGCTGGGTTTCCTTTGCTCCCCAGTGCACCATCACGTGTCTCAGTTAGGGGCATCTGTGCCCTGACTTAGTCACCACCCCCTGGGGGCTTTAATGGGATCACTTTCCTGAAGGCACCACCACCCCAAGGGTGTTGGATCACTAGGCCATGGCCCTAAGCCCTCTGGAGGGGAGCATCAGCCACGCCGGAGGCAGCAGGGGAAGTGGGGGGAAGAAATGCAAATCCTGTCCCAGCCCAGTCAGCAGCTGGTTGTGATCTTGCTGCAAAACAAGCAGCCTGCACGCCAGAGACCTCGTGCTCGCTCCTCTCTCTTCTCATTGTCTCTCCCCTCCATTTGGGCTCCACCCCAGGCCTGGCTGCACTTCTTGGGGGGCAATCGCAGCCGCCAAGTGCTTACATCGAGCGCTTAACTGAGACGAGGTCTTAAGGCCGCCTGCCCTCCAATCTGCCTTTGTGCGGAAGCCCTCCTGTTCGCTCACCTCTCTGCAGCAGCTGTTGCTGGCATGGCGCTGTAATGCTGGGAAGTGTCTCTGGCGCTTGCAGCAGTTCAGAGCACGGAGGAGCCTCCGGCACGGTGCTGCACGCGTGCCATTTGAGGTCTGCTGACCTAGGGACACACGTGACTTCTGAGCTCCCTTCCCCATCAAGCCACCTCCACCACCAAATGAGCTAATAGTAATGAACCTTTCCCTCTCTGGGGCTCCGCACATTGGGATCTTTATTCTAGCAAAAAGGGCCAGGGTGTCTTTACCTGCTGTGGCCTGTCAGTTCAGAACTGCCCTCTCCTGCCTCTGGTCGCTAGGACTCAGACTTGCGATGCCTTTTCAAACCTGCCCAAACTCAGTCCTTATTGATCGGCTCTGACCGCACGACACTCAAACCTCCAAGCGAGCTGTGAGCCCTGTGCTAAGCGAGCTTTGAGGGTGCTCAAAGTGAGCCCGGCACTAAGTCTGATGAGCCCCCACTCCCCAGCCCGTTGTGACACACGAGCTTCCTCAAGCACTGGCTCAAGAGCGTGCAACAGCATGTGCTATTTATAAGGACCAGGCTAAGGTCCAAGCTAAAGGTGGTGTCCAGCAGTAGCTTTCCCGGCTCAGGACCGAAGCTGCATTTCCAGCCCTGACGGTTGTCTCTGGCTTCTCCCGGCAACAATGCCAAGAGCTCATGAAACATCACAAGATCCTCCGGAAAGAGCTGTGAGTCTCCTTCTGAAGAGCAGCGTGAGCTTTCCTGTTAGGAGTGTAATATCCTTTTGCAGCCAAGTTTGCGAGTTTTTCTTCTGCGACACCCCCCTTAGAAAAGCTATTTTGGGCCATGTTGCAGCACTGGCCTGGCTGAACTCCTGCTTGGAGGAGAGGGACAGAGTCCCTCCGCCGGTGGGGAGCTGCCACCCCAGCACATGGCACTGACAGCTCCTCGGGGAGCGCGTGCGTGCAGGCGTGCGTGGGGAGGAAGCCCTCTTGGATCTGATGGAGGTGCTCGTGCCTCCAGGAGGAGAAGGATCTAGAGACAAGTGAGGTCGAATTCCCAGCTCAGCCCTGCCGGACCCCTCTCCCTGGTCAGCGGAAGATGCAGCCGGGGGCCTCCGGCAAGGGTTACGTAAGTCACTCTTTCCTCGGTGCCAGCAACTAATTAGAAAGAAGCATTAAAATTGTCCTTAGCGGCTGCTGTGTTCTCTCCCTTTTTGCCTCTGCTGTTTGCTATTCTGCGGGTTAATTGGGCTGACAGTGGGAGCATTGTCTGCTCAGAAAGAGTGATTGAGGCGCTGAGACCACCCCCCCTTGCACACCCACTCTCTCTCTGTCTCTCACACACACACACACACACACACACGCACACTCTGAGCCTGGCGCTCCGAGGGCTGCTGCGTGGCACTCAGGAAAGAGGGGAAGGGGGACGGGGAACGGTGGCTGGGAGCGAAACCCAGCGGGTGCTCATTTTGTTTTTTCCGTAGAAACTCAGAAATGGCGGCATCTCTGCCTTGCTCTCGGTGGGCTTCTATTTCCACGGGGCCGTGTGGGCCAGGGGGAAGGGCTGTGTCTCAGATGCGCAGAGATTCAGGGTCTGTTTCTGGCACTGACTTGCTGTCTGACCTTGGGCAAGGCCTCTCGTCCTCCATTGTTTGTCCTCCCTGCGTAAGCAGGGAAGGACTCTTTCCACTTTGTGTATATGCAGGTCCTAGCACCCTTGGGCCCTGACTGCAAGCAGTTCTGGAATATAATTAGTACTAGTGCATGGTTGAATAGTCTCTACAAGGGAAGGGGTGGATGCGTCGTGGCTGGGGTCTTGTGGAAGGGGCTTGCCAGCATGCTGGAAAATGAACCGCAAGAAATGGTCTGCTGTGGACCAGCTGGGACCTGCTATAATGCTTCTCCAGCTCTGCTGCCGCTGTCTCTGAGTCTCCCTCCTTTCTGTCTTCGTGTCCACTCGGGGGTGGAAAGTACTGCAAGGCTGCTCCCAGCAGCTGTAGGCGTTGCATTGGTGCGGAGGCTGGGCTGCATTGCATGGTTTGCATAGCTGGACTCCGAAGCCAAGCCCAGAGCAGATTTTCAGGTGTGTGGAGCAGGGTTTGATGCCCCGGGGAAGGTAGAGGTAACTGGCTATCTGCCAAGTGTTCTGCCCTTCCCCTTGCCGTGGTGGACAAACCCACCCCTGCAGCTGCAGACAGCGTGGTCTCGACCTTGTTTTAATGGTAGCAGATAGTATCTCAGCTCATTAGCTGGATTGCTGGGGTGCCGTACTACAGCAGCTGAGCACCCCCCGGGAACCCTGTGGGATTCCTCAGCTGCTGCCTGCAGGCAGCTCCCCCCTAGTGATGCAGAGGGATTTTCAAGGGGCTGAGGATCCGCTCCCCCGGGTACAATCTATATAAAGAACATTACTCGCTATGGAAGAAGCTGGGGGAGATGCTCCATGTGCTGCTTGGTAATCACATCCTGAATTCCCTCCAGCTGAGCGTCCCAGAGCTCATTGGTGGAGAAGGGCCTGTGGCTGAGCTAAAAAACTGGGATTCCTGAGCTCAGCTCTGCCACTGACTTACTAGCATGGCCATCTCTGCCAAGTCTTGCAGGTTTGCACTCCCAAGTGTCTGCGTCTTTGGAGGCAGCTTAGAAGTTCTTCCTGACCCCTCGAGTTAAGGGATGAAGCCTGCGGGTCAGAGGATGCCCGCTGTCCTCAGCAGTGTTGGATCAGATGTGTGCATGTCTCATCCTTTCTTTTTATGCCATTGAAGTTTTCAGTCTTCAGCGTTATCTTGCAGCAGTGAGTTCCACAACTAGCCGCTATTAGAGCGGGTAGAGAAACACTGCCTGTGTTGCAAGGAAAACGTAGAACACCACGAACAATTTGCATTTCATTCACAAATTCTGCAGCTTCTGTTTTTCTCCCAATAAAACAAAAACTGAACCTTTTTCTGTTTTTCACCTCCCTCCTTCTCCAGTTTGCTTTCCCTTCCCCCCCAGTTTTCTAATAGAAACAAAGGCAATTGACTCAGAGCCTTTCAAACCTGTAGGAAATGCTCATTTTTTCGTGGGAAAAAAAAAATTCTTTTGAGAGAGACATTTAAGTTGAAAGAAAAATTTCTTAGCTCTACCCACTGGCTTCTCATTGGCCTGCTGCTTTTTATTTTGTTAAGGGATTTCTCTTAATTTTCGCCTATAAGGGACATGCGCAGAGTGGAACATGCCCCAGTAGCAGGGGAGGTAACAGCACCCACCTTGGGTCCAGCTGTCTCATAATGCCCTGGGAAAACAAGCACAGTGAGCTGTGGTGCTATGAACTATGGGACACGCAGCCAGAAGTCTGTCTCGCATGTGAGCTGTGGTTATTGGTGGGGATATGGGCTGTAGCACCAGTGTAGAATAAGACACTAATCCAGTGGTCATGCTCTGCCATGCATGGTGGCTGTGTGGCATTCACCCAACCTGGGTTTAGAGTCCAGTGAAGACACAGGGGGAAGTGGGACTGCTGTCTTGTCCTGCCCTTGTCCCGTATGCGGTAGGGTTGTGTCCCATGGGCAGCTTTGCAGCTGCGGTGTGCAGGAGGGGCTGGAGGAGATGGTGTTGTAGACCCTTTAGGATAAATGTTGCCTCTGAACCCAGGGGACTGGACTCGCTGGCATGGCAGTTCCTATCAGAGGCATTTCACTGGAAATTGGTGCCGTTGCACAGCATGGGGTCTTCTGTTTGTGAGAGCTTCATTGCTACTCTCTGTCCCTCTTTCTTTGCTAGGTCGCCTCCTGCCCGCACTCCTTGGCCAACGGCTATGAACTGTTTGAGGTCTCCGAGGAGAGGGATGAAGAGGTGGCTGCCTTCTGCCACATGCTGGATGTGTAAGTGCCCCGTTGGGATTGGAGAGCGCTCACACCACTTCTCCGGGGTTTCTTGTTGGCCAGCCTGTCTGGTCGAACAGGGGCTTGAGGGTGTCTCAGTGCAGCAGTGGCTGGAACAGCCTGGGGATTTAATTACTGAAGTTTAATTAATGCAGCCAATGAAAGAAGTGTCCTTTGTTGTCTCCACTATTTGCGCTGCTTTGTGGCTGTGCAATGTCACCAGGGGAAGGAGTCATTCCCATGGAGCTAGCAGTGAGGAGACAAACCCATTTCTCTTGGACCTTGACTCAACTCAGTGCCAAGGAGCTCTGGGGAGGATGGGGGAGGCCATGCCTTGTTGGCATTTGAAGGTTATAAATAGAGGCATCCAGGGAGACAAAATAAGGATGCTCCTTTCAGCCCACTGGCAGGATATCAAGCTGGGAGAGCTTCTCAGAGGGGCAGAAAGGGGAGACACTAAGGGTCTTGAGAGAGTCTGGGCTCTGCTCCATCACAAGCGATGTTGGGATGAGGTTGGGCAAGGCGGGGATTAGTCCACACAGGATGTTCCACATGTAAAAAGCAGCCTGCAGGGAGGCACAGAGGCTCATGGGGAAGTGGACACAACAGCGAAGGCAGCTGGTATCTGGGCTAGAGAAAGGATGGAGTCCAAGACAACACTCCTGCTGTGAGCATGAGTGCTGGGGAAGAGGGAGGTGCTGCTGTCGGGGGCAGGGGGTGGGAGGGGGAGGACGAGGCTGGTGGCCAAGAGTTAAGAAGCTCAGGTGGGGTCCCTCAAGCTCTGTCTGGCAAGGAAACACCATGGAGCCAGGCTGAGGTGTGGAGGGAGACAGGTGGAGGGATAGATCTGTGCTTCACTGGTGTTGAGGCCATGTGAGTGGATCAGATCACTTGGAGCTTGGGTGTAAAGACAGGAGGAGCCAGGGGCAAGTCTTTCCAACACTGTAGGGGTACAGCCCTTTGTGGGCTGGGTGCAGCTGGGCATCCCTGATTCCTGCTCCTTCCCTCTCTCATCCTTTCTGCAGCTTGAGGTCTGGCTACAGCATCAAGGACTACTCCCTCACCGGCTACGTCTGGAGCGCCGTCAACTTCAGCCCTGAGCACCTGGGCCATGGCATCAGCCTGAAGGTGACCGTGGTGTACGACAGCCTCCAGGAGCCACTCACCTTCACTTGTGACTGTAAGTCTCCTCTCGGGTGGTAAATGCCTGTGCTTTCCTCCCCCGTGTCTGCCTGTGAAACCAGCCTCCTTCGGGCCATGGGAGAGCCCCACCTCCTCAGGTCACCATGACCATGCAAGTGCCTGGCTTCTGCCAGCTCGGCTCGGTGCAGCAGTGGCTCCTCTCCTAGAAGACGGCTGCCACGTTATAAGGTGTAGCGAGTCTCGATCACTGATGCTCTGTGGTCTGATGCTCACTCTGCTGGTTTTGCTCCCTCCCTGCCCTGCAGGCTCCTCCACGGTGGATCTGCTCATCTACCAGACTTTGTGCTACACCCACGATGAGCTGCATGACATCGATGTAGACAACTTTGTACTCAAGCTCTGCGGCCTGGAGGAGTTCTTGCAAAAGTGAGTTGCCTGAGTGGTGGCCAGCTGGTTGTACACGGGGCCCCAGCCAGCCTGCCCTGGCAGGCCTGGGGCATCCAAGCCCTGCTGGGGTTGAGGGAGCTGGGGGTGCTGGAGAGATGAGGACCCTCTGGTGTGCTGCAGTGGGAGAAGAGGAGGCCCTGAGTCTCCATCTTATCTTCCTTCTTGCATTCTTCTTTCTTTCTCCTTTGCACATTCTCATGGACAGTCCTACTGCGGCCTCCAGCCCACCAACCCCCAGTGCTGTGCTGTGCCCAGGAGATGAGCTGTTTCCAGTAGTTTGGTCATTTCTCTTAATCTGCTCATGCCTCCAAACGGCCTGGCACCCAAGGGGTTTCTGTTGAAGGCATCCGTAGTGACCAGTGACTGGGTTAAGTGGACACAAGTTTGAACCCCCCCGAGCCACTCCATTTACTGCCTCCTGACATCAGAGAGAGAGGCACTGGGAAGCCCCGGTCTCCTGCTGCAGACTATAAGCAACCCCAAGCGACCCCATGTGCCCAGGAGCTTGGAGAGAGCCGTGACTATGAAAGAGCGCCCAAAATAAGCTCTTTAGAAAAATAATATAAGCAACAAAGCTACTTAGGGAAGTGGCTGAGGCAGACAGTCAAGTTGAGCTTAATTTTCAGTGTCTGTTTTTAAGTGGCTGGGGAAAGCTGCCAGCTGGGGCCAGCTGATGGGAGGTAAGGTTTGGTGTATGGGCAGAGCTGGGGGAAAATGTTGAAAAATATTTGGGTTTTGTTAAATTTTGTGCCTGTTTAGAAGGATAGAATATCATTTCTATCATTTCTGTTCTTGCTTTTAGTTTGGTACAACCAGGAGTGTGTTGGTGCGTCCTTCCCACTGGTGGGAAACCAAAATGTGTCGCATAACATACATCTTTGTCTGTTCTGGGTGTAAAAGAGCAGTCCTTTTTCACTGCAGGTGGGGAATATCAGTCCAGTATTTTCTTGGCAAGTGGGACAGCTGAAATGGTACCGATGGGGCAGGGGTAAAGGGGAGGAGACAAGAGACAAGGAGAAGAAAGTCACTGCCCCAAAGAGTCTGCAATCCTATCTTTTTCCCCTGTTTATTGTACAGCCCTTAGCACAAGAAGAGCCTGGTCCAGGACTGCAGCTCTCAGATGGTATTGCAGTACAAACACCGCTGAAAATCCTAGGCTGAAAGGTGCCAAGGAGCTAGGCCCCATCTGCACCCACAGGACAGCTGGGATTGCAAGATTGCCCGTGCTGCCCTGTTGGGTCCGGTGGGACCATGTGTCTGGGGGAAAGAGATTTGGGCTGGTTTCTGGCTCATTCTTGCAGCATTGCTTCTCCTGGAGCTACTAGTTCATGCCAGTAATGTGGAGACAGGCTCAGGGAATCAGTCCCCCTTACTGATTTCACTGAGGCCACAAAGCTGTCTTCGGCCACTACCAAGCCATACTGGATTTCAAGCAGTGAATATGAGTGACAGGCTTCTGGCCTTGATACCAGCTCAGGTGGTCTCCCACATCCACCATTTTTCCATCTATCATTTTGATAAGTGAGTCCACCCCGGTGCAGCTATTCAAATGCAATCTTATGTTGGAAGCGAATGGACAAGCCTCTTCCTTGGCTGGTCATCAGGCAGTCGGGAGCTCTGTGTGCACTGTGTTACTAGCAACTGCAGAACATACAGGACCAGTGGCATGCTCATGGGCCAGCTCCTGAGGTCTTGTGGCTTGTCAGTCACGACCAGTAAGTCCCAGGAGAGTTGCTGGTGAAGGTGGGATTTTGATGATAGGCAGACAAGGTTCTTTGGGTAAATCCAATATCTTTTATTAGACTAACTCAAATAGTTGGAAAACTTCTTCTTAGCAAGCGTTTGGGTACAAACACCCTTCGTCAGGCTGAGGAAGCATCTACGGATGGTCTGTGCCCTTCCTGGATTGAGTGGTAAAGCAGCAGGACTATGAAAATGGCTTTAGTTTGGTCTCTTAAGATGTGTGGCCAGTAATGAAGACTGAGAATATGAGTTGGCAGGTGAAAAGCTAAATACGACTGTGGCTTGGCTGTCAGTGAGCAGAGCTCGAAACTGCTTGGAGCCCTTTGCTGAGGTTGGTTTGGAACAAGGACGAGGCTCGGTCCACGGGGCTACGTCTCCCAGATTAGTTTCAGTTTTCCAGCACAGAAGGCCATAAAAGCTTGGTATGTCTCCGGGCTGTTTCCTGTTCCTAGGCAGCCCTGGCAGGGTGTACCGTAGCTCCAACCACAGGCTGGCTTTCTCCACCATAATGGGAGGAAGAGCCTGTAGGTCGATAGTTTTGATATGTAAGCATCAGGCTTGGCAGCACTAGACAGCAAAACCAGAGGATCTAACCTCAGCCTTCCCAGGTGGAAGAATTACGTGCCATGCTGGTCCTCATCTGCTGAATATGGGCATTAACAACTGCCCGGTGTTTCTTGTAAGAGCAGGGACTCTGCCTAATGCTTTGGTCCATACCTCCCTTCCTTGCTGCTTTGCATTGCCTTCAGCCCAGACGTGGCTGGGAGAGGAAGCGATTTTCTGTGGAGAACCTTGCTGTAAAGCACTTGAGGAGGAAAGGGTCCAAATTCGTAGCAGTAAAGCATACCTAATGCATGGACACAGATGGCATTTCCTGGTAATTATGTATAATGAGCCAGAGCCAGTGGCTGGAAAACTGTACTGAGGGTCTGCTCCCATTTCTTGACTTCAGTCACCACAGGATTAGGCTTGCAAGGGGTAGCTGGGACTCCCCTTGTGCAAGGGGGAATCTCTTGGGTGGCTTTATGGCAAGCCCCACTCCTCACCCACCGCATAAAGGGGCATGACCAAGGCAAGCGCTGCATGGAGCTCTGGGATTATGCGGGGGATGACACTCCAGCCCTTTAAAACCCCACCTTTCTCCACATCTGCATGGAGCCCGCGCGTCATGGAAGAGGCAGCCCGAGACCTTCCGAACTCCTCGTATTATAGATGCACATAAGTGCTTCAGCCTCTATGACCTATATAGCAGAGCTGCTGCTGCTGCAGACACCCAGCCAGAGGGTGAGCTGAGCCAGCCTGGAGGGGAAGGTTTCTGCAGGAGGAGAAGGGCAAGGACGTTCCAAGCGCCGAGCCTGGGGGATCCAGACGAGCTCCAAATTCGTCTCCAGGTTTGGGGGTTGGTCGTAGTGTTGCTGCCACCGTCAGCAGAAAAAATGCCTCTCTTTTCTTTTACATGTAATCAACCATAACCAGAAACAGCCTCCCTCGGAAAAAGTAATTTATATCAGATGAGGAAATAATGCTCCAGACTTGTCATTTGTAGGCACTTTCTCTTTCTCCTGTGAGGCGCAGGCACTATGGTTACCAGGAGGGAAGGATTGCTCTTTTCTCCTCTGTGCAGCCGCGATTGCAAACTGTTTGTCTGGGGGGCTGCGGAGAAGGGAAATGCCACAAATGTTTCCCAAGCACATGGAGCATGTGGTAGCATCATTGCTTTTCTGGAGGGAGGAGGATGGTCTGGGGATGAAGGGGTGCATCCAGGCTGTGGGGGAGCTGGCTTCCCTTCCTGGTCTTTCTGGGCGACTCCCTTCATCTCTCTGGGCCTTAGCGCTGAGAAACAGGTTCTCACCATTTCTTTCATCCACCCTCTTATCTTGTCAGGGGAGAGACTTTCTCTTACTCTGCCCATGTGTGGGGTCCTGCTTGTGGCTGAGCATCTAGCTGCTACCGTCCATCAAAGACTGTCCCTGGTGCAGTGCGATGGCCCTGCTCCCCATACCTCATGCCAAGATGGCATGTCCTTGGGCACATGGACAGAGCGTGTTGGGCACAGGGCAGAGACAGCCCCTGCGTCTCCTCCTCCTTGCTGGCCCATCCGCACAGCCGGTGCCTTGAGGAACTGCAGTGGGACTGCTCTGCTGGTCTCCCTAGTGCCCTCCGATGACCTTGCATGAATAAAGCCCTTGGGTTTCTGACCGTTTCTTCCCCCCTTCCTTCCCAAAATGGAGCCACTGCTGGGGGGGCCAGAAACCTCCTGTCGTGGCTGGGAGGGCTGCTGAACTCTCAGAAAACCCCAGGAGCTAGCACGTGGCTTCCTGCGGTCTGTGGGTTTGCTTCTCTCACCCATACCCAGTGTGATGCTGGGGCAAGAATCAGCCAAAGGCCTGGACACTTCTGCCCCCTCCTCGGAGTCTCGCCCTCCCCTCCGACCCTGAAAAGCACCCAGTGGTGCTCCAGCAGCTAAGCTGGTTCCCGTGGCTGCAGGTCAGGATACAGGCTCTGCTGAGATAAGAGCCAGCTGTTCCTGCTGGAGCAGCCCATGGAGGGTAGGGCTTCCTGCTGCAGCTTCCCCCGCTCCTGCATTGTTCCTCTGCTGGAGGAGCTGCCTGCCCAGAGGGCAGGGCCTGGGGTCAGGCTGGGTGCCCAGGCCCGGATGGCAGTGGTGTGCAAGTGCCTTCTGATAAGCTCCTTGCCTTGCTCGGTCCATGCCCATGCTGCCCTACTCCCTGTCATTCCCTTGTATCCTGCCATATCACATGCGTCCTGCCAGGGAGCTTGAAAATGTTCAGGCTCCATTTCCCCATTTTCTCCCCATTCTTCCCCCCCCCCCCGGCACCAGTGCTCTGCATTTTGTGTGACCAGTGAGACCTGATTTGGTTTATTGTCTGCTGCAGCTGAGAGGAGGAGCTGCTGCATCCGAACTGCCTCCAGGGCACATTAGCTCCTGCCATTGCCAGACAGATCTCTTCAGCCTGACCTGGCAGACCTCGATCACATCTAAGATTTATCTTGACTTAGTCTGCAATACTCTGACTCCCCCGCAAAGGACTGATTTTTAAGTCCCTGCACAGCAGTGTCCTGTGGATGCCAGTGTATCCTAGTGGCTGCCCTTTCCTCCTAGATTACAGCTGCCTTTTAATCAGAACCACTGGTAGGGCTACCTTGTCTGGGTCCTGATGCCTCTCTCTGCATGCATTGCTCTGGGCAGCTCTCCATTGCACCCTTCCAGCCTGGCACACAGAGTTGAGCTCTGCCATTCAGCAGTGCAGGGGCAGAAGGGGACACCTCCCTCCTAATAACTCTTTTTCCAGCATCCCTTTAATTTACTAACAAATCCCCATTTTACAGATGGGGAAACTGAAGCTCTGCAGCAGGGAGTGACAGGGTTAAAACTCAGGCATCCTGGCTCCCATGCTCTGCTCCAATAGATACAAGCCCTAAGATGCAGTGGAGGCCTTGAATTTCCAGCCTGTGCCCCAGGGAGGAGCGGGGCCTTGTGTCACAGCTGTTGTGTTGTCTCCATCCCTGCAGCAAGCATGCCTTGGGCAGCCATGAGTACATCCAGCACTGCAGGAAGTTTGATGTTGACATCCGGCTGCAGCTGATGAAGAGGAAGGCCGTGCGCAGTGACCTGGCCAGGACGGTGAGCCGTGCTCTCGAGGGGAAGCCCAGAGTGTCCTGAACAGCCCGTTGTCAGGACAGGTGGGCAGGGGGTGAGACCAGGCCTGTTCTTCCCACTCCCAATATGCAGCTACCGTTGCTGAAGAGAGGTGGTAGGCCCCCTACTCCATGCCTTTTCCCTTGCAGCCAGGACTTGCCTTGCTTGGTCCAGCAAACCACCCTGGAGCTCTTCCAAAAGCTCTCCTTCCAGAGTGAGCTGCTAAGTGTGGCTGTATAGTGAAGCCGTGGGGGTTCAGGATGGGATCTACCTAGTCCATGTCCCCCACAAAGGTGCAGTTCAGGACCTGGATCTATTCCCCAGGATGCTGCAAGCATTCACAAGGTGATGGCATTCCCACCTGGTCCCCAGGGAGACCATTCAGTGCTAGGAAACCTTTCCTGATTACCTTCAACAGGAGGTGCCCTTTGTGTTCGTACTGCTCTAGAGACTCCAGCATTGGATCCTTGTAACTCCCAGGAAGCCCGGCACTGCCTACGTGCCCAGTAAGACCCATGGCCCCTGCCCCAAAGCGATGACTGCCAGGGGTCCTCTTCCATCTCCAGAACTGAGCATGTGGATCTGCTCCTGCCCCAGCCCAACAAGTGCAGGGAGGTGGCAGGGTATGGATGCTGCATTCCTCAGGGCGCATAAGGACTGGGCAGTGGGACATGGTTCCCTAGGGGTCTCAAGTCAGATGCATCACCAGGTAGCACTCAAGGTTTCCCCTGGGCTAAGGAACAAGGAGCTGAATGGCTTTTCCTGAAAGTTACTCATGGGCTGTTGGTGGTGCTGGCCGGTCCCCCTTGGAAGCCAGAAATCTAGGAGACGCTTCCCAGTAGGCCTGAATTAGCAGCTGAGACTCTCAAAGACCCCTGAGGGCTTCCAAATTGCTGATCCATTGAAGGTGCTGGCTGAGGGCTGCAGATCGCTCCAACAGGTAGAGCCAGTGTCCTCGGCACCTGAAC
The DNA here is from genome assembly GCF_001723915.1 of Gavialis gangeticus. Lineage (NCBI taxonomy): Eukaryota > Metazoa > Chordata > Crocodylia > Gavialidae > Gavialis > Gavialis gangeticus. The sequence goes on along the minus strand of NW_017729019.1, from coordinate 6,856,600 downwards.
AGGCCTCTTCCTTGCGCAGGTGAACGATGACCAGAGCCCTTCCACGCTCAACCACTACATTCACCTTCAAGAGAGGCCGATCAAGCAGACCATCAGCAGGTGAGGACATGTGGTGGTGGGAGGATGGGGCCCATACACCTTGCTTTGGAAAGGGGCTGCTGTCACTTCTGGGGCTGTTGGAGCCTCTTCAGGACCTTTTCAGGCAAGAGGCATGGGCCCTAGAGCAGCGATGTCTGTGCCTACCTGCGTCTCCTCTCTTGCTCCTTCTCCCCATGCTGAGCTCTGTCACCTCATCCAACAGGCAGGCCCTGAGTCTCCTCTTCGACACCTTCCACAATGAGGTGGACACCTTCCTGGCAGCTGAGGTGAGTGCAACCCATCTCCATCCATCGGGGAGGGAGTCGCAGCTCTTCAGGGGCAGAACCCCAGCCTTGCTACATGTCCACACCGCTACAGAGAACAGACCCTTGGCCCTGGGGACGGGTGTGTCCGGGGTCATGCACACAGGACCTCCACCAACTTAACACAGCTGCTTAAAAACTGTTTTAGGCAAGCCATAGTGTGAAGGCAATCGCATGGTATTCTGGCTGGCTTCTAGACGTGCATTTGTGGATTTGTCTATGTGAGAAGGTGGCACCGGTTCTATCATTTTTAAACCGGTCTCATTGAGTTGGGCTAAGAGGCTCTGCAGACACCTGGTTTGGTTTTAACATGGCATATATGGCTCTGAAACTGAGCTTGGAGTGTGCAGCATGGCAGCAGCGGCCAATGTGGTTTGATGCCTCTAGATAAACCTTCTATATGTGGACTCTACACGGGGCCAGATTAACACATAGGCAAACTAGGCACATGCCCAGGGCGCTAAGTGAAGAAAGGGCCCAGTTGTGCTTATTTTACGTATTATAATTATTGATTGAAAAAAAAGTAGGGACCCATGAGTTTGTTTGCCTAGGACCCAGTAAAGGGTTAATCCAATGCTGACCCTACATGTGGGGGTTATTAGCTGCCCCACGCTCAGTCTTAGCAGTCATGGCAATTTTTTACATGACGGTACTTTTATGCCTGGATCTCAAAGCACCCTTTGGGTCCGGGCCCCTGTGTATGAGGAAGAAGGAACGGGTCTCAGAGGTCCTGACCACCGTGTCCTCTACTCTTGCCACGAAGGAACCCTGATTCCTGTAATAGAGACTCACTGGGATTTCCCTTCTTGGTTAATTGCTGCCTTGGTTGAGACCCAGCTCTTGGCCCGGAGCCCGTGGAGCCAACGAGCCTCTTTGTTTTTGCTGTGGCTGGGCACACCTGTAAAGGGAGAGCTGGCCAGAACCTGAGCTGAAACTTCCCTTCCCCCTTTCCCCATGCACTTGGCCTCCCATTTCCTTGTTCCAGGCAGGGATCTGTCATCAGAGGCAAACTTCACCAGCCTCACAGACAGAAAGCTGCAGCAGCTCTGCAAGAGCCAGTGCAGCAGAGATGTGGCTCTAGTCAGCTTCCTCCCTCCTCTCTGCTTGGCTCTCTGTGCCTCAGTTTCCCTGTCTGTAAAGTGAAGGAGCTGGAGCTGGCCCTCTGGCTGCAGTGGTTGTGAGGACAAGGCGGTAATGCTTGCAAAGTGCTTTGAGAGCCCCTAGAAAAGGAGCGGCAAAATGCGTATGACCCAAACGCAGAGCCAAGCCTTTGTGCTGGCTCTTAATATATTAAATACAGTCTTGAATTAATCCAGGCACTGGTCATTGGCTCTGCGTAGCTCCTGTCATCTTGGGCCAGGGAGAGTAAATGTCCCTGTTTTACGTATGGGAAAACTGAGGCATGGATTGAGGAGACCTGCCTGGCGGTGCCTGGTTGCAAGCTGGGTCTCCTGGGCCCCCACCCCATGCTCAGACTGTCTTGGCTTTGGCCAGTGTCCATAGTCTGTACAGCAGCCTCCCCTAGTGGCAACTCCAGGTCCATCATCTGGGGGCTACACATGGCAAAACGGCTCTGGCAACACGCCTGCCCGCAGAGCTCGGTGCAAGAGCCGCCACTGCCCTGGAAGCAAGTGCCCGTGTTTCCTCCAGCCTGCCCGTTCCACGACCCGCCCTGAGAACTGGGGCTCAGTCCCGCTGGTCCAGAATAGCCGCCAGGCCTTAGCGTCCAGGCCGATTTGCTGATGAGTTTGGCCTCCCTGCCCATCACGTGCTTGTGCTGGACAGAGCCGCAGACGCTGGTTGGTTTTGGCAGAGCCGCAGGCTTCCCCTGTGCCAAGCCCATGTGCAGAAGATGCCATGATTCTCCCTACTTGGCTGGAGCTCTGCCCACTCTGGGAAGAAACAAGGAGCTGGATGAATTGAGGGCAGGCAGATGCTGAGGAGAGGGGTCATTTTCTCCGGGGTGTCCTGGGGACGAGGGAAGGCAGGTGCTGGTGGGTACGTCCAAGACACTTCCCTCCTACTCCCAGCTGCTTGTATGTGGCTTGCTTTTGGTGCACACAGACTCCCCCTTTTCCCCTGCCCTGCCCGGGTCTGGGCTGTATCCACCTCGCAAGGCTGGAAGGCTTAGACAAACAGGGAGAAAAGGGCTTGGTGCCCAGCACTGGAGACAGCAGCCTTCCCCAAATGGCAGCTCCTGGTCTGCGGTGTGAGGTACCCCGCAACCTTCCCCTCTCTGCTTTGCGGGGCTGGAGCAGTATGAAACGATGGGACCCTCCTCTCCAGCTCTTCTGGGCAAGTCCAAGTGGGAAGCTCCCATTCCCTTTCTCCTGGACCAGACACATCCTCTGTCCTCATCTGTGCCCTGCACACCTTGCTGCCTGCGCTCCCCTGGCAGGGAGAGATGGGCTTCCCCAGGGTGTCAGAGGTGGCATTGGCTGGCCTCTGAGTGCGGTCAGTGCTGCATGGAGCAGCCCGGCCCAGGGCATCGCAGCCCCAGCAGGTCTCCTCCAGGCCCTGGCAAGCAGCGGGGTGGGTGGGAGGCCAGGCAACTGGGCTGGGTTGGTGCTCTGTGCATGGCTGTCTCAGACGGGAGCCTCTCCCTGCTGCCTCTCTCAGGGAGACGTCCAGCCGAAGGCGGAGCGAGTGATCCAGTCCGTCATGGCCATTTGCAATGCCCTGGCTGCTGTTGAGTCCCAGGAGATCACCCGTGCCCTGAACCAAATGCCGCCCTGTCCTTCTCGCATGCAGCCCAAAATTCAAAAGGTGAGATTTTCCAGCTGGGAGCTGAAGTCAAGGGGAGAGCTAAGCTGATCACGAGCGGTCTAGCGAGACGAGGACTGGTTTCTCCCAGAAGGTGCTGGGGGCCCCTCTGGACATCACAGCAGGTGCCAGTCTGTCTTGGGCACTAAGGGTGGGCTTGATTCAAGGGGCGTAATCTAACATCAGCGAGACTCCTTCACTGGCTAAGACCCAAGGATTTCCAGGCCAGAGAGTGCCCTGCGATCCCACGCAGTCCCGGTAGCCTGGGCCTGGGTACCTGCCCCATAGCCTCTGCTGCAGCCAGAGCTGGCCTTCCCTGCCTTGGAAGTGCTTGGTGTCCAGCTGCTTTCCAAGGGACTGATTGCTCACCCACGAAATCCTGGTGCCCTAGCTCCAGAGGGCACCTGGGCATGGTGATGGGTGCAACCAGAGGGAAAGCAGTGGGATTTTTCACCAGAGCCCATGCCCTCCCTGCCACCGCACCATGAGTACAGCTCCAGGGCAGCTGAGAGCAGGCAGTGCCTCCATGGTGTTACTCACTCCCAGCGCCCTGGTGCCAGGGAAGCTGGTTACATAAAGTCCCTGGCTTGGAGGATTGCTTCCAGCTGTGCCTGATGGTGCTGGACTCACCCTCCAATTTGCTCTGCTGGTTTCTTTTTCCTCTGCAGGATCCAAATGTCTTGGCTGTGAGGGAAAATCGAGGTAATTTTGCTTCTCCTCCTCCCGGTCTGCTGCTGAGCTCTTTCAAATCCTTCCCCACTGGGCAGACTTTTGCATTTGAAATTTGTATGTGTTCATTTTCAACAACAGCAAAAAAAGATTATGCCCCCCCCCAATTTTAGGGGGTTCTTTTCCTTGGTTTTGTGGGGTTTTGGTGTCTTTTGGGTTTTTTCCTTTTCCCTCCAAAGCACCCACATGCAGTGTGAGGTCATCTCCAAATGGCTTGAAGCCAGCCAGCAAATTTCATCCCCTGGAGAGATCATGAGAAGTGCTGGAGGGCTCATGGAGGCAGCTGTGAGCACCTCCTCAGGCACATGGATCCCTCCCATATCCCAGAGCCCTCTGCCCTGCTTTTGCCTGCCAACGAGCAGCTGGGCACATTGCTGCTGTCCTGATCAGCCTCTGGCCAGGGTCCCATCAGCAGCCTTGGACATGTGCAGCAGGCAAAAGGGTGTGAAAGGGGAAGCAGTTGGTTGCTTCTGATATGGGTTGGCTTGAGACTGCCCTGCCAAGGCCCAGCTCCATATTCTGGGCACGGGCTGGGGGGACAAGGCGGCACTACTAGACTGCCAGAACGCCCCGTCTCACACCCCCACTGCCTTCCCTTGCAGAGAAGATTGTGGAGACCCTGACGGCCTCTATCTTGGATCTGGTGGAGCTCTACTGCAACACCTTCAATGCCGACTTCCAGACCGCGGTGCATGGCAGCAGGAAGCACTACCTGGTGCAGGAGGCCTGTCTCCTGCCTTGTCCCCTCTCCTTCACTGTCTACGCCACGCACCGTATCCCCATCACTTGGGCTGCCAGGTAAGCACCTAAACCACTGGTGTGCCTCTCAGGGCTTCGAGGGACAGTGAGATGTCCCCACTTTGTCTGAATCTTCACTCTGGTCTGTCTGCAACCAGGTAGCCAGGGCAAGGCTTCCTTGGAGAGCAGAACCTCTTTGCACCCTCAGCCATTCAAGCTTCACAGGTGAAAGCCATCTTGAAGGGCTGAGGGTGCACAAATCCCTTCCTCGTCTTGGGGGCCTCTGCCTCACCTTTGTTTTGCAAAGAGCAGCTGGCGCGTTGCTCTCTGTCCTGACCAGCCTCTGGCCCACTCGAGGCTAGGATCCCGCCAGCAGCACTGGGCAGGGACAGAAGGGACAAGGGGCGAACTGGGGTGGCGTCCTCGTCTCTTAGTGTGGCAGCTCTTGTGCTCCGGGATGTCACTGGTTGAGGGGGCAGGAAAGCATCTTCTCTCCAGGCAGGGTGCTTGGCCAGCTGAATACCTTACACCAGTGGTCATTATGTCTTTCTCTGAGCCCACCTCCCACACCAGTCCCTCTTGGGACAGAATGTGCCACGGATCTGGTCTCCTCTGGCAGTTCCTGCGCTTTAGGGACATGTAAAGGAATGACCGTTGTCTCCGGATCCATCAAAGGCAAAAGCACAAACAGCTACTGACCGCCAGGATCCCCAATTCTGTCCCTTTGTGTGGTGCGGAGCGCTTGGTGGGCAGTGAAGGATGGAGGGATGCTCCGCTTCTCTGTGCAAGGAGATGGGATGGAGGGCGACGGCCGGGGGGCAGCTGGGCTCTGCAGCCCTCTCTCCAGCTCAGCCCAGTGCTGCTCCTGCCGGCTGCACTGGAATTCCCTGCTGCAGCCTCCCCCGCCCCCCCGGCCCTGCAGACAGTGACAGATGGCCTGTTCCCAGCCAGGGCTCCGGCCCCGGCGGTCAATGGCTGTTTGTGCCTTTGCCTTTGATGGATCGGGAGACAATGAGGAGGGTGCGTGTGTGGGTGTGGGTGCCGGGGCTGGCGGGGAGGCGAGGATGCTCCTTTGTTCGCGCCCGCGCCTGGATGCCTGTGTTTTGCAGGCCCAATGCCCATTGATAATCTGCATTCCTGGCTGTCTTACGGGCTCCGGCAGCAGGGCTATGCAAGGGAGGGGGGGAGGCAGCAGCAGCGGTAGCAGCCGCCCCTCCGGGGACCCCTCGCCTTTGTCCCATCCTTAATGTATTCCGATTGGTGATTGACTCCAAACAAAGGAGGTAGCCTGGGAAATCCAGGCATCCTCTGACCTTTGCCGCCCTGCGGCCCTCCTTGGCTCGGCGCTCGGCACCTGTCACATGGCCCTGCCCTTCTGGGAGACCCCCGTGTGATGGCATTCTCCGTGGCATATGTCGATCCGGCTGTCTGCAAGGAGCGGGGTCTCCTCTGCCTGCCCTGCCCCCATCCTTTCCTAAAGGGACAGCAGCCTGGGAAAGGAGAGCCAGGAGGGGTGGAGGATCCCTCACCTCCCAGCTGGGTGTGCTGGGAGTCCACCCTTCTCTCTGGGGAGAGGGGCCGTGCTGCTGGGTTGGCCCATTTCAGCCACAGCAAGAGCAGCATGAGCCCTGCACTCGAGCATCACTCCACCCTTTGGTGCCCTTTCCTTCAGAGACTCCCAGGAAGGCACTAGCCATGGCAGAGGCCCTGCCTGCAGTGTGAGGCCCTTCTGGGGAGGTACCAGCTCTCCGTGCAATTCCCTTGAGGCCCCTGGTTGCAGACCCAAGGGCCAAATGTTGGGCCTGCTGTTTTCCATGTACCCTCCCTGAGAATCTGGCCCGTCTCCTGGTTCTGCATCACACCTGCTCCAAGTAAGAGTCACGTGCCACTGCCAGGGCGAGCAAGCTAAGTCTGCCTTGGTCATGGGGTTTCACCTCTCCTCTGTACAGGCAGAAGTGACTCCTGGAGCTGATGGGGGCAAGGGAGATAACCCCCCTCTGAGCCATTACTGGCCAGCAAATAATCAAATTATCTGTCTCTGTGGCCTGGTACTCCTCTGGGGATGGCAGGAGGGGGAATGCCAAGGAACCAAGAAAGGGATGAGGGACAAGGGCAGAGGGGAGCAAATGGGGAGGAGGCGCATGGAAGGGCTATGAGGCCTGTTGCTCCTTTGCTGCGAGTTGCAGGCCTGTCCTTACCCCCCTCTTGCTTTCCCCCCTTCCTGTGGCAGCTATGAAGACTTCTACCTCTCCTGCTCCCTCAGCCATGGCGGCAAGGAGCTCTGCAGTCCGCTGCAGACGCGCAAGGCTCACGTGTACAAGTACCTCTTCCACCTCATCATATGGGACCAGCAGTAAGGCAGCTCCCTGTTCACCTTGGGCCAGCGGGATGCAGCGCGGGGAGTGGGGAACAGGCTGGGGGTCCTGCTCATGGGGATTTGGGTGCAGGCAGCCAAGGGGATGCAGGCAGAGGGCAAGATGACTAGAGCAGCAGCAGGATGCACGGCTGCCTGGGTGACCCGGCTGAAGAGCCCTGCTCTGTGTGAGTATCAGCCATGGCCTGGGGGGTCCAGCATGTACAGCTTCATGGCAGAGCCGGCAGAGCTGCTCAGACTATGGGTGTTGAATTCCCAGGCAGCATCTATTTTGGCGGCTGTCAGGCTCCTTCCTTGGACCCTGTGCTCGGGGTGTGTGTGTATGTGTCTCCAGCTGCTTCAGGGAAAGGGGATCTCATCCAAATATAGCCCTGGCAGCAGGGAGCCTGTGGTTGTCTCCTGAGTCCCGACCATGCCTGGCATTTTAACCATGCCGGCGGGAGGAGGGGAGGGCAAGGGATAATTTTAGGAGGTGACTGTCCCCGGGAAGGGCACAGGGAGAGAGACAGCAGTGCCGGTATGGAGGGTAGCTGCTAGACGCCTCCCTTCATGCAGCGTTTTCCCTTGCAAACCGCCTCTCTTGGACCCGCTGGTGCATGGGCTGGGCCCGGAGCTTGCTGGGCAGCCAGGAGCTTGCATTCTTTGCTGGCGGCAGGGAGAGTCCTCCGCCATGGGTGCCCCCCGCCGCCGCCGGGGATATGGCGCTGCCCTGGCCTGGCACACTTCTAGACTCTGCTAGCCCTGCGTGGCTGGCTTCTCGGACACCTGGCAGCACTTGCCTTGAAGGTGCCTGAATGGGCAGGGAAGAGGCCCAGGGACGAGGTTAGTGTGCATGTGTGTGTGTGCGTGCGCCCATGCCCTCCTTCCCGTGGCGGGGAATCAGCAGGCTGCAGAGGGCACCGTGCCCAGTCCTGCAGCTGGGGCTCTCACCAGGCCATGGAGGGGAGGGGATGGAGGCAAAGCCGGTAGGCCCTCCGAGCCTGGGTATGAGGGGCGTCCCCCGGAGGTGTATGTTTGCCGTCCCCCCTGGGTATCACCCTGGGGGAGCCCTGACTACCCAAGAGGGTGCCAGGGCTGCGAGGTTTCCATGTAGCCTCCTCTGGTCTGCATCACACTGGTGTTTGCAAAGGGGCTCTGATGTTGGAACAATGCAGCACCAGGGAGGGTGGAGGATGAGCTAGATTTTTTTTTCCCAGGGGCCTGAATGAGTCCCTGTGATCTGAGGTCACCAGTTCCAGGGGCCAGCCCTGTGGTCCCGGTAGCTGGGGGCTCAGCACCCCTGCATTTCCCAGTTATGGATAAAGGGGGGAAACAAGGCCTTGGCCTTCTGGAGCAGGGACACCGGCTCCCTCTCCAGAGCCCTACGAAGCCATGGACATGGCAAGCGGGATGTCAGCAGTGGCAGGGGGCTGAAGCTGGTACCCTGACTCCCGGCTCATGCTGCACCTTCTCCTAGGATCTGCTTCCCAATCCAAGTGAACCGGCTCCCGCGGGAGACGCTGCTGAGCGTTACTCTCTACGCCGTGCCTGTCCCACCGCCGGGCAGCTCCTCTGAGACCAACAAGCAGCGGCGGGTGCCCGAGGCGCTGGGCTGGGTCACCACCCCGCTCTTCAACTTCAGGCAGTGCGTACACATCCGAGCCCTGGGGGGGACCCTCTGCCCAGGGCTGGCATGGGGCACACGTGGACCTGTCCTTGCAAGAGGGGCAGGTTGGAGTGGTGCGTGCGTGTGCCGGGAGCTCTGGGTCCCCACACCAGCATCACAGCATTCACCCTTGTGCTGAGATTGCTGCTCCTGGGGACCCAGCTCTGCGAGGGGCTGCTTCCAGACTAGTGCGGTCTGCAATGGCATTGCCTCCCTTCAGGGGACGGCAGTACCCCAAGGCCTGGCACTTGCTCTTATCCATGGGTCCTGGTGCCCAGGCTCTAAGGTCTCCCCCTGCATCCTCCTCCAGGGTCCTGACCTGTGGGCGGAAGCTCCTGGGCTTGTGGCCAGCGACTCAGGACAACTCCAGGGCTAGGTCAAGCGCTCCCAACTTCAACCAGCCCGACAGCGTTATTTTGCAGGTGAGTCCCGGCTGGAAGCAACAAGGTGCCCTGTTTTGGTGGGGGAGAAGAGGGGAGAATTGGAGCCAGTCAGAGCCTGGCATTCAGAGGGCATCAGGCATCTGAGAGGTAGCCAGAGCTCAGCGTCCTCTTCTGTGAGCTGTCCCGAGGGCTCGGCGCCCGTGGTCTGGTACCATCATGGGAACCACTGCCCAGCATGCGCTAGGGAAGGTGGCGCACCTCGCCTGGATACTGTGGACCAGACCCTGGGGAGGTTTCCAAGGTAGGATGGGTGAGAAGGATGTCGGCCTTCCTCAGCTCCAAACACAACAGTGTCCCCCGTGGTAGGAGATGCTGACCTACCAGCCGGGCACCTAGAAATAGAGGGCTCTTGGCAGGTCCTCAGCTGCCTTTAACTACCCTTTGCTATGTCCTGGCCTGGCATGTGCTCCCTTTACGCGTGCCCGGGCCCTTCTTTCGGGCTCCCTCTATCTCACACTGGCTTGGCAGGGTTTCGGCAGAGCTCCCCGCTGCCTGAGAGGTGGAAGGGGGGTGAAGCATTGTGCTGGAAGCCAAGTACTCCAGCTGGAAGAGATTTGAGGCTCTTCTCCCCTCTGGCGGCATCTGCGATGCTTGCCCTGCTTTGCCCTTGGCAGGGGGCTGCCAGTACGGAGACCGCTCGGGACTCCCTTTGTTTGTCCTCATCTCTCCTCGTCCCATCTCCTCCCCTGGCTCTGCTGCTGTCGTTTCTCTCTCCACTGATTTCCATGACGCGTGTCCAAGAGATTGGGTTTCTCCCAGCGCCACTTACAAATCCATCAAGGTTTTCATTTGAGATTGGGCGGCCGGCCGCCTCGGCACAGCCTGCTGCTCGCAGGATGGCGCCTTCCTGCAGTGCTTGCTCTGCCGCTATGCCTGCTCCTAGCACTGGCCCCTGCGCAGGGCTTTGACCTCCTGTTTGTCCTCTGTGGAGGATAAAAGGGAAGTGTCTGTTAGCACCTCGGTGCTGCAGCCCTCCAGAAAGTGGTGGGTCTCTGGGGGATAGGGCCTGCAGATGCTGGGTTGGCCGTGACCACAGGAATCTCCCCAAGCCTCCCAGGCCAGGATACTTTCTATCCCACTAGGCTCCTAATGCTCCTTCTAGCAAAGAAGTGATCAGGGCAGGCTTCCCTTCAGCCGCATCCCAGCCTGGATGTTGGGGGTGCCCAGAAGTGCAGCCTGCTGCCTGTCCTGGGGTGCCTGTGGCATCCAGACCACACAGGAGATGGGGCAAGGAAGTGGGGAGAAGCAGGAGCGGTTCTGCTTGCTCCAGGGTAAGGAATCTGTGAGGCCGGCCTGGGTCTCTGTAGGTTGAGATGAGGTGCGGATGCCTTAATGGCCCTTTGTGTTCCTGGGCTGGAAGCTCCCCAGGTCTTGGCTTATGGGCACGGCAGGGCCTGCTGATACATGGCCCTGGCACGGAGTCAGATGCTGAAAGCTGATTCTGGCTGCTGGGAAGGTGATGAATAGGCCTTGTGTGGGGCAAGTTTCACAGCCGTGGCAATGGGTTGCGGTGGAGGGCATGCCAGCCACGAGGTGGGCAAGCCTTCAGGGCACCTCCCTTGCCCTTGGAGCATGGGGCAAGGGGAGGGTGGGCAGGGGACAGCCCCACTAGGCTTGTGGGAGCAGCAGTGTGGGTCAGGGAGCACCCCTTGGGGGTACTGCTAAGGCAGTCTGGGTGCCCCTCGAGGGTGGCAGCAGCCCATCAGCAGAGTCTGCTGCGTGAGCTCTGGCCCGTTCTGCCCCACCGCTGTCCAGATCGACTTCCCCACCTCTGCATTCGACGTGAGGTTCATGAGCCCGCCGGCTGCCGAGTTCAGCCCCAAGTACGAGTTCGGCAGCTTGGGGGACGAGGAGCAGCGCAGGCTGAGGGAGGTGATGCAGAAGAAATCGCTCTACTGGTGAGAGCCTGGGCTTGCTCGGGGGCTGGGGCTGCAGGGCGGGGGTCTTGCACTGGGGAACAGGGGACCTCGGGCTAGGTACTGGCTACAGCTCTTCGGGCTGGGCCTGAGACGGGCCCTCCAGTGCACCTGCACCTCTGCTGAGGACGTGGTGCCCCACCTGCATGAGGGATGTCCTGGACTCTTCCCATGGCGCCTCCTGACCTCTTGCTCGCCCAGACAGCTGGGAGGGAAGGAACAGCCCTCTCCAGAGGTGTTAACGCAGGGGGTGTTTCTCCAGCTGTTTTCCCTCCCTTGCTTCCCCCTGCCCAGGACAGCTGGCTGCTCCCCACCCGCCAGCAGCCAGGCTGCCAATGTTTGCTGCCCTGGGCTGCCTGTAAACAGGAAGGATCAGGTGTCGCTGGCTGCACTCGCTCGGGGTCAGCTCGCTGCAGGCTGTGCACATGTCTAGGTCATTACTGCAGGGTTCCCACAGGCTGGGCAGCGGCAGGGGGAGGGGGAGGAGGAGGGGGTGACATCAGCCCTCTCCTACCCACGCTGGGGATCTGGGAGGTCCTGAGGAGCTGGTCCCAGGCATCTGGAAGGGCCCAGGCTGGGACTTCACACAACCCCCCAGGGTCCTGCCAGGCTGCCCAGTACCGAGCCCTACCCTGAGGTCTGGAGAGCCCGTCCTTCCTGGCTACTGCCCGCTCAGGGGCGGTGGAGCAGACCTGGGTGCCTTTGCTCTACTGGAGCACCCTCCCTCGCCCAGTGGGGGTGAGCAGTTGGGTCCAGCCCCACCAGCAGCATTTCCCACTGCTGCCAGAGTCCTGATTCCCACAGTTTCCTTGCTGGCAGGGAAGACCCGGCAGGGACACAGCAGAAAACACGGGCTACTGTGACCAGCGAGTCCTGAAGGCCACCAGGCATGTGGACTCAGGGTCTCCAGCCAGGGGGTAAAGGGCTGGGCTGCCCCCAGTACTGCAGCGCTGCAGGGCTAGAACAGGCAAATCCACTGGCTCAAAACATGGCATTTCCCGGGGTGCAGGGAGCAGGCAGCTTGCCCATCCTGGCATCGTGCTTCTGCAGGGCGGTGCCCACCCTGCCCCAGGGCTTGGCAGGTTCATGCGCCCTTCTCCTGAGCTGGCAGCAGTGTGTTGCTCTTGTTTGCTTTGGGCCAGATCGCTGAAGGGAGTGCCTGGGAACAGAGCAGGCCTCCCTCTTCTCACACACAGGCGCACACACCCTGATCCTGACCCCAGCCCTTCGTCACACACAGGATGGGCCACCTATGGAGAAGTGGCCTTGGGCAGTGTCTGACCCTGCCCCACTCGCTCCCCTGGGCCCTGAGCCGTGGCCATGCCATCCCACCCAGCCCAGAGCACAGGGTTGCCTGCCAGGTGCTTCCTCAGGAAGCCATGCCCGCAGCCCAGGCAGCTCCTGCTCCGGGGCAGAGGCAAAGGCAGGATGCACCTTCCTCCCTGGGTTCAGTGCAAGCTCAGAGGTGGCTGGAGGAATTGCTGACTGTCCCCTTCCCCATCCGCTGCCATTGTGATCCCCTGGCACCCTCTAAGCCCCTTCCCCAGCCCCCCCAAACCTGCCCTTGGGGTGACTGTGCCCATGGGGGGGAGCAAGTCAGCAGAGCCCCCACCCCAGCCCCCCCAAACCTGCCCTTGGGGTGACTGTGCTGCCCCCTTGTGGCTTCTCTAAGCAATGACATCCTGGCTGCTGGGCCATCGGCTGAGGGCCCAATCCTGCTTCCCGCATGGTGCTGCCTGGCATTGCTGTGCTCTGCGCTCTGGTCCCAGCTCTCCAAGGCAGGGCACCCCCTACATGCATAGTCCCCCCAACCCAAGCTTCATGGCCCTGTGCACGTGCAGTCCCCCCTTCCTGAGCTCTGTGCCCCCTGCTACTTTAGGTTGACAGATGCTGACCGGAAGCGGTTATGGGAGAAACGTTACTACTGCCACACAGAGCCCGGGTCGCTGCCCCTGCTGCTCGCCAGTGCCCCCAGCTGGGAGTGGGCCTGCCTGCCCGACATCTATGCCCTGCTGAAGCAGTGGACCTACATGAATCACCAGGATGCCCTGGGACTCCTGCATGCAACGTAAGACAGTGCCTGGGGCATTCACCTGGGTGCGGGGAGACGGGGGCTGTGCTGAGGGCCAAGGCAGTTCCTCCTCCTTACCCTTGTCCATTCCTAGATCTCTTCTTTCTGCCCCTGAGCCCAGAGCTGGGTGACCCCAATCCTAATGTCCAACTGGAACCTCTAAACTCAGTCTTAACAGTGTGCCCTGCCAGGATGAGGGTTGTGGTGGGTAAAGTGAGGACAGCAGAGGAGCTGGAGGATCCCCAAACCCTCCAAAATCCCAGGGGTGATTGAGGGGACCCAGAGGCTTCCTGGAGACAGGCCAGGCCTTGGTGTCTCTGTGGCTGGCTGGTGGCATCGGTGGGATGGCACGGTTTGCCTCACCGCGAGAAGGGCCTTGTGTGATGCCCTCCTGGTGACACGTGGCTGGCGGCTGTAGGTTCCCCGATCAGGAGGTGAGGAGGACGGCTGTGCAGTGGATCGACTCCATATCCGACGCAGAGCTGCTGGACTACCTGCCGCAGTTGGTCCAGGTGGGTCACCCAGGCGAGCATGTGAGGCTTGCCAGGCCCACAGTGACCAGGACAAGGCCCCACCTGCCCATCTGTCCTGTCTGCTCATGGAGGAAATGCTCCGTCTCCCTTCTTGCAGGCCCTGAAGTATGAGTGCTACCTGGACAGTCCTCTGGTGCGGTTCCTTATGAAGCGAGCCATCTGCGACCTCAAGATCACGCACTACTTCTTCTGGTAATGCTGGTGGAGGAGTCGCAGCCTTTGGGACGACTGTGCCCCCTTCTGCGGCTTGCCCAAGGGAGCAGGGTCCTTTCCAGGATCTCCCCTGGTGTCGGGTGCTGGGGCAGAGGAAACATTCCCATGACCCACATCCCAGCCGTGCCTCCTCCCCGGGGCTCCCCTCGCCCTCAGACCTGCAAGCCCCAGCTTGCGTGTTGACTGCTGTGGTTGCGCTCTCTCCTCAGGCTACTGAAGGACGGTCTGAAAGACTCCCAGTTCAGCATCCGCTACCAGTACCTGCTGGCGGCCCTGCTCTGCTGCTGTGGGAAAGGCCTGCGGGAGGAGTTTGACCGGCAGTGCGCGCTGGTCAACACCCTGGCCAAGCTGGCCCAGCAGATCCGCGAGGCCGCGCCGTCCTCGCGGCAGGTACGTGCTTGGCTGAGACCATGTCCTTTCCCCACCAAGCGTGTGGCAGGCGGCTGGCTCGGGTTGCAGACAGGACTCCTCTCCCTGAAGTGAGAGAGCACGATGTGGAGCCCATAACTGGGCTCCATTTGATGTCTCCAAGACGGCAGCAGC
>NW_017729019.1:6832527-6837231 GCF_001723915.1 Gavialis gangeticus | reverse complement strand
AGCGTGTGGCAGGCGGCTGGCTCGGGTTGCAGACAGGACTCCTCTCCCTGAAGTGAGAGAGCACGATGTGGAGCCCATAACTGGGCTCCATTTGATGTCTCCAAGACGGCAGCAGCAGGGCAGGGGCTCTGTCTCCCAACCACTCCAGTCCCAGCCTCTTTCTTCAGGAGGTGCTGGAGGCCATGGATTTGGGGGCCTGGCTACATTGCAGTTACTTGTGCTCCTCCTTTCCCCCCAACCCAACTCCTGTGCTGGGAGACAACCCAGCAGTGCCGGTCTAGTGCTGCTTCTTGGATCTAACAGCCAAGGTCCCTGGGCGAAGCAGGTCCTCAGGCATACAGTGCTTCTGTGCTCAAGCTAGAAAGTCTCTCCAGGGGTTGGAGAGGGGAGCTGGTGGGGAAGGGGGTGGGCTGTGACATTCATGCCCTTGGCTGCATCCCATCGCCCCTCTACCTCTGGCAGGCCATCCTCCGGGAAGGGCTGGAAGACGTGAAGCAGTTCTTCAACATCAACGGCTCCTGCCGCCTGCCGCTCAGTCCCAGCTTGCTGGTGAAGGGCATCGTGCCCAGGGTGAGTGACCGAGCTAGGGGAAGCTGCTGTTGCCCCTGCTGTGTTAGACCTACTTCCACTGGGGGCTGGTCCCTCTGTCCCCTCCAAAGCCCCTGCCCAGCGAGGGGAAAGAGGGAGGAACCCACCCTGGTGGGTGCCAGCCCCTCCTGCCTGCTGGGGTGTCTGTGCCGCTTGGCAGCGTGACTCTCTGACCTCCTCCCCCTTCTCTCCCTCCCGAGGGCAGGACTGCTCCTACTTCAACTCCAACGCCGTGCCCCTGAAGCTGTCCTTCCAGAATGTCGACCCCCTGGGGGAGAACATCCGTGTCATCTTCAAGGTGAGTCCCGCCACCGCCTCTCCAGGTTGGTGCGGGGCACTGGTGGCTCTATCAGACAGCTGTCAGCAGGTGCCCGCTTCAACACCGGTTGGGGAAGGAGAGCAGGTGCCTGGCACTCGGGACCTGGGCACAGAGCTCTTGGTGGAAGGAACCAGCTCCATAAGGGTGGTGCTGTGAGGCCTCAGCTGCATGACAAAGGCCAGTTCCCTCAGTGATGCCTCCATTAGCACGAGGAGGCTGCTGTCTTGATGCAGCCTTTGGATGCCACATTAACAGCCCAACAGACTGCACTTGAGTCCAGTTCTTGACCCATTGGGCTTTCCCCATAGAAGCCAAACATTTATGAGCCTGTTAAGTCACTTAATTCATGGACAACATGGTTGCCTATAGCCTGTACCCTGAGGCAGTGACTGAGGTAGTTCTCAGCATCCCAAGTGTTGGGGTCCACAAGCCTTCCCCATCCCATTGCCTAGGCCTTGCAGTTGGTGTGCATCCCCTTACATGCACTCCTTTTAGGCTTCTACTGGGGCTCATCTCTTCCCTGGAATATGCAGATCCTTAGACATGACGTGATCCTCCTGCATTTTGTTAGTTTTGGGGTTCATGCGAGCTGTGCAGGACAGGGCCAAGCACACAGGGGCCCCCACAACTCTGAACGGCCTGCATAGAATTGCACCAGATGGAGCAAGCTCCCGGGGGGACGCTGGGCTGCTGGCATCCTGGAAACACCCAGTTCTGACCATCCTCTTTCCACCTTGGGACTTGCAGTGTGGAGACGACCTGCGGCAGGACATGCTGACGCTGCAGATGATCCGGATCATGAACAAGATCTGGGTGCAGGAGGGGTTGGACATGCGCATGGTCATCTTCCGCTGCTTCTCCACCGGCCGCGGCCGAGGTGAGTCAGGGCCCAGCTATGAACGTCATCCTCATCAGGTGCTCTTGCACCATGGGGCCTGTGATGATCCTTGACCTGGAGATGCTGCAGGTGCTTCCTCGGAGGGTGTGTGGGTGGTTGCAGGGCCAGGATGAGCAGGAAGAAGGCTTTGAGAGCGCTTCCTGGGGCAGCCTTCAATGGGGGGTCTACGCTGAGGTTGCAAAAGCATCTGCTGGGGACAGCTGTGCAGCTCTTTCATGAGAACCAGGCAGAATGAGCCCAGAGATGCAGGACATGAGGCTGCCAGCGTGGACTCTTTTCATGTCATTGCTATACACACAACCTCCCTAGACCCACTGCCATCTTTAACCCCTTCATCCTGCTGGACTTCTGGTTGCTCACTAGGTGCTTATTCAGGAAGGGGACTACAGCAGACCTGACCTGTGGCTGCTTGGCCCAGCTCATGAGGAGGATAAATTGACATAAGCATGTGGGAGCGCTCTGGCTTCCCCTTGTGCATCTCCCCCCAGTTACGTCCACTGCAATTGTCCTACTGTCTTTTCTCTATGTTGTGTGCCTGGGAATCGCATCACAGCTCTGCTCTCGGAGGGTGATGCCCCTGAAGGAGCTTGTGGAGTGATTTCCAGAGCCTGACTCTGTCTGTAGGAGTTGCCCAGGGTTTGGCCTGAATTGGTGACAGACTAAAGCCATGATGGCCTGTGCCAGGACCTCCCTGCACTGTCCTAGGTGGGAAGGACTTTGTCTGGAGAGGCTGAAGGCAGAGAGCTCCAAGTAGCTGACTCTGCCCCTACTGCCTCTGCTTCCAGGGATGGTGGAGATGATCCCCAATGCAGAGACCTTGCGCAAGATCCAGGTGGAGCACGGGGTAACAGGCTCCTTCAAGGATCGCCCTCTGGCAGACTGGCTGCAGAAGCACAACCCCAAGGAGGATGAGTACGAGAAGGTAGGGAGCCAGGGGGGGCTGGCTCTGGAAGGGAGACAGGCTGTCACAGTCCACCTGGTGCAAGGGCATCAGGGGCTGGAATGAGGCAGAGCACCACAAGTGCATGCTGCTGCCAGTGTATCATCCGTTGCAGGCCTTCTCCACAAAGAGCAGTAAATGGATGGACCATGAGCCTGGCTCTCACCAGTGCCCAGCCTTGTTTATACCTTTTGGGCAGGGAATCAAGCCTCCGTGCTCCCACGGTGGGGAGCTCACTAGCCCACCAGCACTTGTGCCTGGCCATAGACTTGCTTATTTGTCGGCCTGAGGGTAGCTGGATTTTTCTCTTCCATGAGAAATAGAGCTGAAAGCAGGAGCTGCTGAGGGCTGGGAGGCTGAGCAGTACCCAGTGCTCACCTCTGCCCCGTGGACTGGTGAATGAGGGGCTGGCGGTTCCTACGCTTTCTCCCACTCGCTCCTCTCTGGTGCCTCTAACCACCCCCTCCATCCCGCAGGCCGTGGAGAACTTCATTTACTCATGTGCCGGCTGCTGTGTGGCCACCTACGTGCTGGGGATCTGCGATCGGCACAACGACAACATCATGCTCAAAACCACTGGCCACATGTTCCACATCGACTTCGGCAGGTTCCTGGGCCATGCTCAGATGTTCGGCAACATTAAGAGGTGGGTGTCATCCACCGGGGCCGGGATCTCTGCCTGCCTTGCCTAGCCACTCTCATGCTCACCATGCTGGCTAGAGCAGGGCTTGGCCCCAGCTTCCTCTCCCTGCAGCTGTTATGTTGGGGGCTGCTGCTGCGGTATCATCTACCCAGTGCTTTGAGGCCGGAGCGGCTGTAAGGGAGCTTGGCTGTTCTCAGCCACAGTAGCGTACATGGTGAAGCTGTCTGCCCCCCTGGCTCGATCCCCCTCCATTGCCTGTTTCCCCAGGGATCCAATCCCTATGCTAAGGCAGGGCCTGCCTTGATGTCTCCCTCTCTGGTGCAGGGACCGGGCCCCGTTTGTCTTCACCTCGGACATGGCCTATGTCATCAACGGTGGTGACAAGCCCTCCAGCCGCTTCCACGACTTCGTTGACCTCTGCTGCCAGGCATATAACCTCATCCGCAAGCACACCCACCTCTTCCTCAACCTGCTGGGCCTGGTGAGATACCTTTGGCAGGGGTTTACTGGACCTCCTTTCTGCCTGGCCCCTGCAGCCAGAGGCTCCATGGGGTGTCCCTAGTCTCTGCCAAAGGATAGCGAGGCCTTGAGGTGCCTCCTGGCCCCTTCTCCCTCTGCATCTGCAGTACCCCTTGCCTTAGGGGCTCTGGCTGTCACAGCCCTGTGTGCTGGGAAGCTGGATGTTCAGCGCTGGGGTTAGAGTGCTGGGTGCTGGTGCCCCTCAGGTGCTTGCCCAGTCTATCTGAAGAGTGGCAATGACTGGCTTAACACAGGGAGCCCATCTGCCAGGCCTCAGCCATAAACAAGAGGTGACTGACACAGGCCGAAGTCAGGGGTCATATGTCTCACGTAGAAAAAACCTGCCCCTTCCCTCTCTGCTGGTCAGCTCTGGAACGAGGATGCTGGATGAGCCCTAATGGGAGAGCATGTCCATGATTCCCGCGGGCTCCCCAGTGAGCAGAGAACCCCCCTAGCCAGTTGTTACCCCCCCCATTGACACAGCTGCCCTGCTCCACAGATGCTGTCCTGCGGCATCCCTGAGCTCTCCGACCTCGAGGACCTCAAGTATGTCTATGACGCCCTGAGGCCGCAGGACTCTGAGGCTGATGCTACCACCTACTTCACCAGGTAAGAAGATGTGGTGTTGGGTGACAGCACTCCCCATGCCCTGCACGGAGAAGGTGACACCCGTGCGTTACAGGTGGAAGATGGGGCCTCTAGTGGTGGCACACCCCACCTGTAAGGCAGGAGCCAGCCTCTGGGGTCCAGCAGCCCTGGTGAGGGGCCCTTGTGCTCTTGGAAGAGTCTGGCGCTCT